>NC_143208.1:7829593-8147442 GCF_030267445.1 Bombyx mandarina
CGGCTTACTATGAATAAATGCCGGTTGGAAATCGCAGTATTCTATAATCAGAGAATGTTACTACCCGTTCTCAGGTGAATCCTTTAGTCGCCTTTTAAGGAACCCACGGGACGAGAAGGGTGGTGCTAATACTGTACAACAGAGCCAAAAATGTTTTTCCTTCATCGTGAAAGTCGTTTGTGAGCCTGTACTTACTTCTTTACTTAACTTGGAACATTTTTATCTACCTGTTTAATGTCCTTACTAGTTAGATCGCGACTAGATATGCGAAATAGTTTATTTTTATATTGAAGTAATTGTTATTGCTATTATGAGCATATTCTTAACATCTTGTCAACTTTCTCCTGTATAAAAATTTCACACGGTACATCCGTTCCTATAAAGTCACGTGTTGTGCGAAATCGTGATATATGACACTAGAAGCTGGTACAAATAGTGTGGAGAGTGATTTTTCCGAATGAAACATTTTTTTTTTTTTTTTATGATTGAAAGTTTACTGGTGGCCCGAAGGCCTTTCCAGTTTCACCAGGACAGGTGGGCGAGCAAAGGCTCAGCCAAGAGGGGTGGGATTTGCTAACAACTGCCCGAGCGCCTCCGAAGGAGACCTAACAACTCAAGAGCAATTGTTTCGCGAATGAATCTACTACCGGATCGGAATCGCGACCCGCTGAGAAGATCCGGCGAGAAACTCAGCGGGCTGATGCATGGGTTAGGTTGCACGTCGACCTCTTTGTCGAGTTCGACGAGTACGGTTACCGGGGTCCCTAAGCCTGCCCCTAGTATTAGAGCTGAAGGCATCTAATGCAAAGGTTATTGGATCTGATGGATCCGTAAGGACGTGCGAATGAAACATCTCAACTATACCTGAATGTACTTTTTACCTATCTATACATATAAATAAAATTGGAGTGTCTGTTTGTAATATTGAAATAGCCGCTTTTTACAACAAATGCACTGCATATGAATATATATGTATACGGTACATACACCAAAATAACATTTATTACAATTTTTGTCTGTCTGTCTGTCTGTTTGTTCCGGCTAATATTTGGAACGGTTGGACCGATTTTGACAGGACTTTCACTGATAGGTAGCACATGATATAAGGAGTAACTTAGGCTACTTTTTTTAGACTAGCATCACTCGCGGTACGACATAGCTGCGGTTAGCATCGCGGGACTCCGCTAGTTACACATAAAAAAGGAATAAAATTTTGATTGTTCCCATATTATTGTGTATTCATGGTACATAATGTAATATTCTAAATAATTATAAACAAATATCTCGTTATCGTGTTGTAAAATATCGCGTTATACGAATTTATATAGCTGTATTTATTTCTCAAACGATAAATTATTAACGTATTACGAGGTATGTTTACATTTTATGTTATAATAGTATCGTGAAAATTAATAGAACAGTATCGTTTTTTTCGACACAAATTCGCTTCAGCCATATTTTTATTCTTTCAACATAGATAACAGAACTTTAACCGGCACAGTTTCAAAAGTACATGTGCATAAAGACACTGAACTTTTGGAAAACTTGAAATGAGAATAGTTTGAAAGTTTCATTCATATATGTAGCATTGGTAAGAACGAAACGTATGAAAAGAGTGTGAAACGGAGCGTTAAGATGTGAGTGAGAAAAAACGGAAAGAAAGAGAGAAGAGAATGACAGACAGAATGAAAGAGAAAAGGAAGATCGCGAAGACGGTTGGAAAATGAGCAAGACGTAATAAAAGTGTTAATTATTAATTATTATTATAACAGAAGATTTTGGAACAGTGAAGTTTTATTTTATGCGCTGCGATCCCTATTCTATATTATTAGTTATATCTTTATTCATTAAATAGTTCACACAGTTAATGTGAAATTATTAATCTTTGAAGATGTTATTACGGCAAAATATTTATCAAAATAACGCTCAATTTTAATGAGAAAAATACAATTAAGCCAATTATATAGTTTTTTTTTTAATATTGTATATTGTTTTAATTTGCTTCACAGATATTTGGTTACTATGACAACATAAATTTCATTGTCTAATGCTACTTTTTAATGCTAATTTTGACGTTTTATATATTATTTTAGCTATGTTATTTACATTTTTAAAAAAGAAGGAAAGATTCTTTCGTAAAAAAAATAAGTCCAAGATAGCATTAGATATAGCTCATCAATGACTAATAAACAAAATTATTAAGAAGATAATCGGTTGACAATCATAAAATTAAATGGTATCCAACTGTTTTGTATGTACTTATTTATATAGTTACCATGACTTTTTTTCTTTTTTATTGCCCGTGTAGGCAGACAAGCCCACCTGATGGTGAGTGGTTACCGTCGCCCATGGACTTCAGCAATGCCAGGGGTAGAGCCAAGCCGATGCATACGGTTAAGTGCTCTCCACAAGTCTCGTTTGAAGAAGGATATGTCTTTATGGATATGTCTATAGTGTAAGTGTATAAGAAGGATATGGGTATGTCTAGGACTTTCCCAACCTGATCCATTCTCAAGAAAATGTTTTTCTTCGATGATCGTTCTAATTGAAATTGTTAACGTTATATCCGCAGGCAACAAAATCTGGCCAAGTTGTCAACAAAATTTATTATTGGATTGTGAAAAATAATTTATTTATTTTTTATTGAAATGTAATACGAAATAAAGTTCGCTATTTTTATTTAGTGACAATATTATTTGATTGCTTTATTTATGAAAAACAATTTCATTCTACAATCGCGTGCGACTCGTTTTAATTTTAAATAATAACATGTTTAAAAATATTTCGAATTAAACAAAAAAATAAATAATAATAATTACAAATGTTCTTTCATATTACTTTATTCTTACCACCAGTTCCATATGTAACCATAGTCTTGAGTAGATCCTTCGTTGGTAGTCAGTTAAAATAAAATCTAATATAATAGCATAGAATTTATCGCAGGCCTTGAGCGCGGCGACCGAATCATGAAATTCCGTAACGAAAAAAACCTTACACCCCTCACTCCGCCTACCATGTAGCTCGCGTTCAACACATTCACACGTTGCGTTGTGGTGTTTGTGAATAAGTGCGTGGCATGACGTCACACTGCATGCGCATCATGAAATTATTGATTTCTTTTTTTTTTGCTTTAGATATTTGATTTTTTTAAATTTTGTACCAGTGATTGGATTCTTTGCATTAGCTGACTTCTTGATCTAATTTATACTTTTTTATTTGCATAGATGGGTGAACGAGCTCACAGCCCACCTGATGTTAAGTGGTTACTGGAGCCCAGATACATTTACAACTCTTTTTGTTTGTTTTATTGCATTGATGGGTGAACGAGTTCACGGCCCACCTGATGTTAAGTGGTTACTGGAGCCCAGATACATTTACAACTTTTTAATGTTTAATATAGCGTGGTCTTGTTTTATTATTGTTTTATAAATTATCATTGTCTAAATAAAATTGCATAAGTTGATAAAAAATGCTATGCAATAGCTTTACCGCGGCGGTTCCCAAGTGCCACACGTTTTTTTTTATTTGTGAGAGCACATTACCGAAATAACAATGAATAAAGCGGTAAAAAAAAATCATCAAAGCGTTTATATTCGCAATTAGAAAAATACAATTAAGAGAAGTACTAAATGACTTGTCGATGTACGTGTAATGGTCATTCAAAACAGTTTCGTTAGCTGGAAGTTGTGTACGCATTGTATGAATGTTGCGAGCGACTGCAATTAATGCAAATGGACCGGTAATCACGAGTGTTTAAAGTCCTTGTAAATGAGATCATACAGAATACCACACAGGACAACGGTGATTTTGTAACAAAATTTGCCGTTCCCAATGCATATTTAGTATCGGTATGGTTTAACGAATATTTTATTAGTGAATCAGGAACAATAATCTTATACCTTTAAACGAGCAATTTTTGTATATATATATATATGTATATATAATCTGAATCTCGGAAACGGCTCCAATGATTTTCATAAAATTTAGTATATAGGGCATTTCGGGGGCGATAAATCGATCTAGCTACGATTTATTTTCAGAAAATATTGTTTTAATTGTGTTTTCAATAATCAACTTTATCGATAATCAACTTTATGACTCTTCCCGACATCTATTGGCGAATAATAATACTATTTTTTATAATTGAGAGCACTAAAGCTATTTCAGCAGATGGCGTTGTTAAGACACCGGAAAAACACAATTAATCAAAAAAAATAAAAAATACCGAACAAAGCTCGGTAATCGTCTAGTAATGCTTAATTATGATCGATAATGTTTTGAAGAAGTTAGGATTTGTAATAGAAAATTTGTTTAACGGATATAGACGTTTATTGATATAACGGTAACATCATGGGAGTGAAAGTCGATGACAGCCACGATGGATAGCACACTGCGGCTCTTGGGTGCTTACTTAAATTTTATTCCGCCCGCATCTTTTTCCGCGTGGACTACAGTATATCGTGTGGGGGAGACTCGTGCTTCTTGGCAGCGTGATGAAAGATAGCCTGTATCGTCTTCCGGAATTGAAATCTGTTTCTACACCGAACTTTGTCAAAATTGGTTCGCAAACGCAAAACGCAACAGACGGATGCAGCAAAATTTTATTAATAACATTATTTGTTGTGTAATTTATAACATGTAATAGCATAAAAATGTATTTTAAAGATCTTTAAATGTTAATAATTAATTTGACTTTTACGGTATAAACTCGTTTTTTTTTGTATTGTCATTATATTATTTCAGTTGGCACAATATTCAAATATCGAATATGTATTAAATGTCATTTTTGACAATTACGATTCCAGATAAAAAAATGTATACGTCCGCGACTCTTTAATACCCGAGGAGACATGAAGAGATCTTCTTGTCCAAGGAGATTTATGTTCTAATTTCAACAGATTACTAACCAATATTATTGAAATACTAACAACTTTAATGAAGTATATTCTTTAGAATGAATATAAAAAAGATAGGTTCTGAATAAATTATTTTGAAGAGAGAAAAAAGAATGAATGAAATAAACGAGCGCATATTCATAAGGCTTAGTGCACATAGTTGTGATAGTAATTTTTTTTTACTCTTTTAGTTGTTATTTCACAATGAGCATTCCTCAATTGCCTTTGTTTACTTGTCATCCCGTTGCGATGCCGGGTAATGTGAGCTGATAGCTCTAGTTACCATTAGAACATAAGATTTAAATTAGGGAGAGGAGTGAAAAAAGTTAGGGTCGTGCTCAAGGATCTCATAGCAAATCTTATTGCGTTTTAACGCGAGAATGAGGTGGTTAAATTTAAAAATAATTATTAAGTGCACTTTACTGCGAACGACATTGGTTTCGGCGCGTGTGCGATGGATGTAGTGTGAGTGTGCACGTATTTTTTAATAAATAACATATGTATAAATTGGTACTACGTTATCGATTTTTATGTGCTAAGTTAATACATCCAAACAATAAATAGAATTTTAACCTTCATTCGATACAAAGCTCCGAGCAAATGTGCCAAGGCGACGTTCCCGTTGAGACTTCGATATTTTAGTTCCTAGTATGTTGCAAGGTCAGATCTTAGTTTTTTTTTTTTTTGCTTTAAATGCCAATGCCGACATACAGCCCAGTGGTCTTACGATCCATTAAGTGAACAATAATTTCGCAATGACAGTCCCGACTATCTCTTTAAACAAAAACTCATGTAGGTACATATCATCACAGCCGAATTAAGCAAGTTGGTGATTGATACCTAACAATATGGCCTCACAATACGTTAATTAGATATAAGTATCGCGATGCTTTTTCATCATGAAACTAGTTTATATTGTATTGCAAAATAAATGTATTAAATTTAATTTAAACTACTATAATAATTTACAAATTCAATTTAAATTTAATTTAAAAAAAATAATCGATACAGCCATGCTTTAATAACATCACTCAATACAAATACGTCCTATTATTAAAATTTATGTTACGCTTTTTAAGTGGAGACCATTTTTAGTTATCAAACAAATAATATTTAAGCGACCCGTTAAAATACAACGTTGATTAAACCTCGTAGACTGAAGCCATTACTACGGTTTAATCTATCATTTATTCTATTTATTTTACGACATATTGAATACTTTTCGAACAATTTTCGTGGCATCATTTGTCAAAATGTGAATGTTGTGATAAGTTTTTGACGTGACAACGTCTTATGATTCAATGGAGCCGGCTGCACGCACGAAAAATATGACTCATGTGGCGTTACAACTTTTTTTTTTTTTTTTTTTTTTTCCTACCTAAGCTGAGAGCCTTGAGAGGCTATGTCAGCGTAACCCTAACTTTTGTAGGTGAGCTCACGGGGCTCAAACCTGATGACGTTGCTAACACGAACCCTAGCAAGAGCCGTGCTTCGCAGAATCTACCACCGGATCGGAAACGCGACCCACTGAGAAGATCCGGCGAGAAACTCAGTGGGCTGTGTCTGGGAGTTAATTTACTCGTCGAGCCCTTCGTCGCAAGCGACGGGTTCGACGAGAACGGTGACCGGTGCTTGAAGTACCTAGAAGCACCGTTAGTGGATCGGGAGGATCCGAGATGACGTGTTTTGGGCGACGTCGACTGCTTTCCATTCTGTCCGCAGGATCGGGAATGTAGTTACCGGCGGCCACGATGAGAGGGTTCTCGTGTCGTGCCGCTTTATCGAAGTGGCGCATTGACGCCGACTGCATATACTTACTGGTGGACTCTAAGTCCAGGTCGTCATGGAGGTCGACGTTCCTGACGAACCACGGGGCTCCGACGGCTATCCTGCAAAAACGGGATTGAATGACTTGGAATGATTTTAAGTGTATGCGGGCCGCGTGAGCGAACACTACACTTGCATAGGTCATGACGGGGCGTATGCAAGTTTTGTAGAGTGTCACCTTATTTCTAAGGGACATTTTACTTCGCCTACATATCATCGGGTAGAGACGTCCTAGAATGAAGGCGGCACGGTCGCGTACCGTCTTGATGTGGGGGCGGAATGTCATCCTACTGTCGAGGGTGACGCCTAAATATTTGACCTTCGGGGCCCACGGTATGGGCTGGTCGAACATCGTGATTGGGCGAACGGCGGGGGCGGGGGTATTGACGCGCCTAGTCGGGAGGGGGATGCTCAGCGTGGTGTTCGGAGGGCGACCCCTTTTGAAGAGCACCGCTGTGCTTTTCGTGGGGTTAATGTCGATGCGCCACTTCCGGAACCACTGTCCCATGGTGGTAGCTGCGGTCTGAAGTCGTCGATGAAGCAACGCCTTCTTCCTACACGAGTAGTAGATGGCGGTGTCATCGGCGAAGAGCGCCAGATGGGTCTCCGGAGACCGGGGTATATCGTTGATATACAAACTGAATAGTAACGGGGAGAGGGCGGAGCCTTGCGGGACTCCGGCTGTGACGTGACGGGGCCGGGAACGCGTTCCCTCGACTCGATATCGGAACGAACGGTTCGACAAGTAGTCTCGTATGATGAGCACGAGTCTGTCTGGCACTCCCATGTTATACAGTTTGTATATCAAACCGTTGTGCCAGACTTTGTCGAACGCCTTCGCTATATCGAAGAAGAGGGCTCCTGTCGGAATGGGTTTCCGCCTGTTCAGCCCTAGTAAGATGTGCTCCGTGAGGCGGTGCACTTGATGGACGCACGAGTGTCTGGCGCGGAATCCAAACTGCTCGTCTATAAGAATTTTATTCGCGGATACGAAGTCCCAGAGGCGTTTACGAAGGAGCCGTTCGTATAGTTTGCCTATCGCCGGGAGGAGACTGATGGGGCGGTAACTCGCGGTTTCGTTTTTCGGTTTGCCCGGCTTGTGTATGCCGATAACGTCCGCTTCTTTCCACGCCGCGGGAAAGATGCAGTTCGTCATAGCAGCATTTAGTATGGTGGCCAACATCGTTATCAGTTGGGCTGGTAACAATTTAAGCGCGCGGTTGCGGATGCCGTCGGAGCCGCGTTACAACGCTCTGAGGCGTTCTATTTAAGGCTTGAAGTGCAAGCGAGAACGCGCAACGAGCGACAAAGAGGCACAATCGGCCTCAGCGTTCGGCAGCGTTCGACATAATAATATGTCTCTCTCCTACTTGAGTGAGCGATGCATCCGCGTGGACAGCTGCTATACAATAATACATTTACATGTTTTCGTCAAGTATGAAGTTCAGTGAAAAGTGAATGTGGTGTCAATTGTCCATACAAAATATCTATCAAACAAATAAAATTAAAATTTTCTTTTGAAAAATGAAACCATTCCATCAGTATTTTCTTATGACGTTGTCACGTTCAACTATCGTCAGTAAACCGACTTTACAGCAACCGATTTTTTGTATACGAAAATTAGTAAAAGTGGTTTTAATTTTCATATAATATAATTTTTAATATATACGTACAAAATAACTCAACTGCTCCATTTTGAATGAAGACGACAGTAACAAACTGATTTATTAAGCTTACCACAATTGTTATTGAAGATGCGAGACGCGAGGTGAGGTAATACCCTGCTACAATTACAGCAAATCTCTGGTAGTAGAATTGCAGTAATTTATGTCGAAGGCGCTTTTTGATCAGCGTTTTCAATTTAATTTACTGTATCCAATTCAGATTTACAATTTCTGAAGTGTTTCTAGTTGCGATAAATAGAAAAAAGAATACTCATATGTACTTAAGATAAATTTTATAAAGAAAAAATGGACAATAGATCTCTTGGGTCCGTATAGCGGAGTTCACAAGCATCACAATGTTAATGACGCCGCCTACACACTACATACAATACAGCATCCGGAATCGACGAGTTTCTGCCAGGAACAAGTAGGACGGTGGAAGCTACCTGTGTCGATACAATATGGCTTATCATCACTTATATTGAGAGGAACACTGTCGTCCGTAGATCGTATAGGGTACACGATACTGAGTTCTCCAATGTTGACATTTTATTTATCGCAATGCACTTTTGGAATATTTTGAAATCGAGTCAGATCCGATTTGTATTATGAAGTTTTAAAATATATAGGTAAGCTTATAGAGAGGTGGATGGATGTATGTTTAATACATATGTGAGGGTGTATTGTGTTGCCTTTTTTGAAAACATTATTAATTCCTTTCTTTTCTTTGTTCACTTTCTACTCTTGTGTGATGTCAATGGTGGAAGCTTGTTTGGTTTTAGTTTAAGTCTTTTTAATTTGTTATAATATGTTTGTTTTCTACTGTTGGTTTTCCAAATACTTAAATAAAATAAATTAGGGATTGCAACTAAGAATTTTAGAGGTAGAAGGTAATATAGAGGCCACTATAGGAAAAGTGGTAACTGTAGATCGAGATTGCTGAAGTCATGTATGTACCCATATACTCGTACCTATACCTGGATAGAAAGTGACAATGTGGAACTCTCCGATCTTAGAGTTAAGAAGATATTATGAATTAGGATATTCGTAGTATTTATGTGCTGTAGAATACTTACAAAGCATTTTACTTAACTTGAATTTAAACTTATCCAAAAACAAACCACAATTAGAAGTAGGTGCTAGGGATCACCTTTTCTTCGAGAACCACCCACACGTACTCTGAGATCTGAGGCAGGAGTACGAGGGAAACTTGAAAATGAATTGTTAATAGTGAGGTCAAAGTTTGGCTAGCTTTTCAAATGATTATCTAAGCCTATTCTTAACATAATCGTCACCATCCGAATCATGAGACCGAAAACTCAAACGCGTTAAAAAGTTAGTAAAACAAACATTTAAAATCTGAAGACATGATTATTCTTTAGCATAAATTAAAAAGATGGGAGTAATAACTAGACCGGGCACAAAAAGAAATCCAAAAATACAAAAAAATAATTAATAAACCTTTTTTATACATATTTATTAATTATTACTAGTAAAATTATAATCGGTGACCGTGTACTTATTGCCGTGTAAGAATTAACGTTCACTCCAATTTTGATGCACACACCTAATAATACAAATAATTTATTATGAACTAAAAGTGTATATTCGCTTTGATAAATGACACTCTCTTCAGTAGATTTGACAGGAAACCAACTGAGGACGAACATTTTCGTGAAAATTAATTGTTGTACCGTTGGCATTCTTACCTAAAGATTTGATTCATAGTCATTCCCATTACGGCGCGGCGCAGCTTTACAGTAAGAGTCTTACATTCCTCATCAAAACTTTTACGAATGAATAGAGGTTATTTTTCAGAAATCACATTAACATATTCGCTTACATACTATATTTCAAATTAGTTTCTGATTTCTCAAATCAAATTATTGCACACTGATGTTTCATTTTAAAATTGCTCATATTCGTTATTTAACTATCATGTATTTTTAATAAATAAAAATTTAAGTTTTCTATTGTTTAAGCTTCCTCAAGTATGTTGTAATTTATTTGTTTCATTAAAAAGGCACAAGTGGAGTTAGTTTCTGTTAGACCAGCAATCTCCAAGCATTGAAGCAATGGGGTCAGAGTTTTCTATGGGCCATTCGTCTTGAAAATTGACGTGGCTATATGCATATGCAAATGACTTAAGTTATAAACTGCTATGCTTCTTATGGT
Source organism: Bombyx mandarina (assembly GCF_030267445.1). Classification (NCBI taxonomy): domain Eukaryota; kingdom Metazoa; phylum Arthropoda; class Insecta; order Lepidoptera; family Bombycidae; genus Bombyx; species Bombyx mandarina. Next base: position 7,840,155 of record NC_143208.1, read on the forward strand.
GTTTCGACAAAACAAGAAACAAAAAGAAAATCCTTAGTTCTATATCTCCCATTTTTCTAAAGCGCATATTGTTTCTATAATCATACTCTCTATATGGCTTTATTCTTTTTAGATGAAGAGTTACTAAGTTTATTGCAACAAGAGGTAATCTAAGTTCTAATCATAGTCAAACTATTTTGTGAGATTCGACTATACAATTTCGAATTTCATGGTCACAGAGCGTGTTGTAAGGATAAATAACGCCCTCCCATCTTTTTCTACCGCGAAGCTTATTTTATACAATTGAGATTTATATTTCGTGTTTCAAGAACGATGGTATCATCATTCACTTCTATAATATTCAGCAACAACAATATGGCCTTCTACCACGCATGTTCTTTTTAGTTGTCAGGCTCATTCCTGTTGGTCGTGTCTAGACTGATGTTTCCCAGTACATAACCTGAATGGCACCACCTTAAGACATGAGGTCAAAGTCTGAATTTGTATTATATTGTATATATACTTTTAACATTACTTGCGTTTAACTAAATTTATCATAATAAAACCGTTAGCATAAATCTGGAAAAAGCCGTTAGTGCTTATAAAATACTACATATTTTCCCTTTAGTTTCCACATTGAGATTACCTTTGTATATTTTTGGACCTAACTCCTTGTTTCATTTGCCTTAATACCGAGGGCCGTGACCTCTGTAGAATTACCTGTGCGACCGTCTAATGACATAATATTTAAGCTCTTAAAGCTAACAGATTGGATTTCAAGATACGTTGCCTATAAATACGTTAATTTTAGAGAAATAGAGATCTTTTAAATTAATCAGTTGCCACTCGCAGCTCGGTCTATTGGTCAACCGATGATATGGATACGCATTCAGCATACATGAGTCACCGGAACTCTGGTAGCATGCATTCGATTATGCGTTTGCTCAAAATTCAAGAAATGAAAATATTTAACAAATTCATATGTTTTATTAGTCAATTAATTTTAAATATCGTTCCCAATCTTAATTGTTCTCTGCATATATAACCTCGTTTCCTTTACATATAGTTTCAAAGCTTTAATAAACTTTAATATTCGTGCTGTAGAAGGAAAAAAATATAAAAATATATACGAATTCGGTAAAATTATTCCAGGAAAAAATTAATTAGCTACCGCAGAGCACTCTTTACTTAAAAGCAAACTTTGACATCTTTGTTAAGGTTCAATCGTAAATACAGTCTTGGCTATCCAATTTCATACTGCTAACCATTGAGCCCAGCCGTTTCAGAAAATTCCTTTTCCTTCGGGAGTTGTGAGATAACAAATGATGAAACAATGACGCCATCATGCTAGGAGGCATATTACCCCCGCGCGGGGTAGTGACGCGACGTTGCCGCTCCGCTCCCGCCTCCAGGCTTCGCCTGTGCTCGCTGCCTCGACGATCGGGTCATACCGCGTGCCACCTTCGAACGAACGTCCGCGTACCAGCGCGAGCGAGCTCCGCTTCGCCGTTTCAAACAAACTTCAAACTCACTTTCGTCTAAACCTGTTTCGCAATAGACCAACTTTTGATAAAACATACAGCACGAAAATCACTCTACTTACTTTCGTAGGTAAACTCAAACATAAGTTATTTTTTAATAATTACAAAGTTTAAAAAGTTTGTTTGTAAGTCGGCGGCCGTGTGCGGTGTGCATGTGTAAGCTCTAAAGTCATGGCTGGACAAAGTTCTCACTAAACCGGTAAGTAAAACGAACTTTACTGGAAACGTTTATTTAAAATTGTAATGTATGAGATGATACGAACTCTTTGTACTGTTCTCGTGTCAGTGCGTTGCGTTGGGTTTCCGTTGCACTCCCGTTGTCTGATCAGCATCAAATTAGCCGTAACTTTTCAAACTGATGTATTTACGCTTACATTACGTGTATTAAAAAACTTTATTGGTGTAGCGACGCCAATAAGACACCACGCTTGTTTACATTGCTTAATTTCTGCGAACCGTCAAGTGTTTGATGATTCGTTGCACAGAGCGATTGCACGCTGTTGTGCTTCTCAGTAACTCCGTTTAAATAGTGTAATTAGATCCTTGAACTTGACTTCAAATAATAATTGTTCGTTTTATAAGTCATTCTAAATTTGAGTCTTTGGTCTTAATAATAATTTTTACCAATTTTATTGGCGGTGACATAATCAAAGAAAAGTGGAGATCAAGTTAATTTTAACTTTGTCTTAAAAAAAATTTTTTTCAAGATATTCAACATAAAACAATTAACTGGTCTCGAAGTATATGAGTAATTATGACTGTTTCAAATTATGGCTCACCCATAAATTTTGCTGTATAAGATGAAATATTTTGTAGAGTTTCTTTCTCTTGATAAATTGTAAGATTTATTTTATACAATAATATGAAACTTATATAACATACTTATACCTAGATAATAAAAACAGAGCAGCTCTATGCAAAATTTAACATAACTCAAGCCCAATTAATAAGGCACATATTCACCGTAATCAATATATCAATCAGTTCAGTCGTATGGAGTTGAAGGATCAAATTCGCTACTTCTAATTTAATTGACAAATTGGGGTACAAAGCTAATTGGTATTAAGGAATTATAAGATCATTGAGCCGCTGTGTCCATTAGGTACACATTCTAAAATAATAATTTCTTTGTCGCAATGTGTTCATGATATGAGCGACAGATTATAGTTTGTTAAATTATAATTCGAAATCATTTTAACAGACCTCTTGTAGTAACGAAGGAAAAGCGTACAAAACAATAAATATTACTATGAAAATGAGTTGAGTTTTTTTTCAACGCAATTTATCAGTCTCAAATGTTATTGCCAGTGTTTTACTCAAAAGACTTCAACGTCTCAACTTACTTTGAACTTAAGAGAAGGAACAGGACGAAAACATTTTCGTCTAAAACATTCGACTATTTTCTGTGTATAAAATAATATTTATTGATTCATAGTTATATTTTACATTCTTAATTTGAACATATATTAAATATCTTATTCGCTTTTAGTTTGAGAATATAATTATATAATACGATGAGCCTGGTTAAAATAAATTAGGTTTTTAATTTAAATTCCATTGACGGAATCGTGCCTTCAAAACTTTTTTCAATAATGCTAAACAAAACATAAAAAAAATTGTAACCGAAAACCGAATTTAAGTATGTTCAAAAGTAACAAATCGCAATAAGAAGCTGTTAGAAATATGAAATAAAATTTTATTTCCGAATCTCTGTCTGCGGTGTTAGAAATGAGGCAGTTGTGTGACTAAAAATGATGAAAGGTAAAATCTTTCTTTAAATAAAGTACCCGCGTATGATACAACAGGAATTTACTGCTGATAGGGCGTATTTGAAAACCACCACGAGTAGGTATCATGCGTATAACTGCCCCGAAATAGTGATGCGTTGCAGTTGAAAGGATAGGAGACTCCATTTTAATGTACATTCTTAAAAAACCAGAGTAGTTTAATTCGTTTTTAATGCACTTTTGCCGAATAAAGCTTAATTAGTGTTTATAAGCCGCTTGTTCGTTTATTGCCCAAGGAGTCTCGGAAGAGACTAGAAAGGTAAAGGAATGCAAAATCATACTTCCTCGTCAGCAGACATAATCTTCTAAGCAGTAGTTTGACTATGTCAACTGCCTTCAGTGAATATCCCCAGATACTGTTTGTGAACTTGTAGTTTGACCGCTGTAATGAAAATTCTAGCTCTATATAATAAAATAAGAAGACTTTCCTTGAGTGGGCTATTTACGCTCTATGCATATTTTACCAGCTGCATATTTATATATAACATATGTACATAAATATTGCTACTAAATTGTTTGTAAACCAATCGGAAAGTAAAGATCGGAAGCTGTACGTTCGCAGCTGTTGACAAGTATTATACCTGGATTAAGCTCTCCAGCTAGGCAGGTCCTACTCCGAAAAAGAGGTCAATCGTCATATCGTACTCGCATGGGCAGCGTTCGGAAAGCTACTTAGAATCTTCTCATCACAAATACCACTGTGTCTCAAGACGAAAGCTTTTGACCTATGTATGTTGCCACTAATGACACTATGGCACTAGGACGTGGTTGCTCACAACGGGCTTTATCAGAAGACTTCAGGTCACCCAAAGGCCAATGAAGAGGGTTATGTTCGGAGTTTTCCTGCGAGATCAAATCAGAAATGAGGAGATTTGCAGGATAGCCATAATAATTGACATTGTGCAAAGGATTGCAAAGTTAAAGAGGCCGTATGCAGTACATATTGCTCGTAGAAGAAATGGTCGTCGGGGCTGAAAAGTTCTCGAGTTCTCTCTCTAAGTAGACCAATGAATTTTTTTTTTTTTTTTTTATTGCCCTTGTAGGCAGACGAGCTTACGGCCCACCTGATGGTGAGTGGTTACCGTCGCCCATGGACTTCAGCAATGCCGGGGGCAGAGCCAAGCCGCTGCCTACCGCTTAATACTCTCCACAAGCCTCGTTTGAAGAAGGACATGTCATAGCGCTCGGGAAACACCGTGGAGGGGAGCTCATTCCATAGCCGGATGGTACGTGGCAAAAAAGACCTCTGGAAACGCACTGTGGATGACCGCAGTGGCTCCAGGTAGTATTGTTGAAAGTTGCGGAAATCCGCTGGATCCAGGTAGCGCAGGACCGTTTTGGCGAGATTTGGGGGAGTCCTATGTTCAGAAGTGGATGTCTATGAGCTGAAAGTAGTAGAAGAAGAAGAAACCGATCTATCGACACGCTTCGTTGTTATTTATATATATATATTTTAATTCCGAATTACACAAGATGATTGTAATTCTTGAGGTGATATGGTTAGTGGTAATGATCGAATTACGGTCATTGGGTGAATTCTAGTTATATATATAGATAATAATCAATTAAATAAAGAAGTAGATGAGAGATGACCGAATTTTAAGACACGAATCTTGATTTAAGATTAATATGTAGTTTTTTTTAATATGTACAAAAAGGATATTTTTACCCTCTTCAAAAGTGAGTTAGATGAAATTGAATATTTCTTGGTCACTCACATTAGACAGGCAGAGTTCTTGTGATCGATTGTCATTCTGTCAAAATTTTTATGACCCGTGATGCAATAAAACCTAGTAGACTTAATGTTTGAAATCGCTTTGTAACAGACTTAAATAATAAAAAAAACTTTACAAAAAAGTACAATCAACATTAATACCATTAAATAAGAATAGATTAGTAACTATGGGTTAGTATGCATTAAGTAACAATAGCATTTACTTTAAAATATTCTAAACGGTGTAACCCATGATTTTTATTCGCATCGAGTTCATTCCCAATTTTTTTGTGGACTGAAAAATGTTCTGGTACAAGGATTTAATATCTGAAATGTTAATTCCGTCCATATCTGTTCTAAAACTAATACATGTTTATGAAAATTAAAATCACTTATACATGTTTTTTTAGTGCAATCGAAACTTTGATCTAACCGTTTTAAAACAAGCTACGCCACTACTATGTGGGGTACGTAGTCCGAAAGCTATATTAATAACTCAATATCAAAATATCTGCGTCTCATTAGATTATATATAATATACAGATACATATATAGATAAAAATCAATACCTTGATATCGTTCTGCTGTTTTAGCTAAAGACTCGTACAGCTGTTGTTTATACCTTTGTTATTGTTTTCTCCAATGCACCTCCTCCAACGTAAGGAAGTCGTGCGAATAGTTCAATTAAAATATTTAATACATATTATAAAGAGCTGCACCACGTCGTGGCCGGGTATTGACTAAAACAAGCGCAACGTGTGAATGTGTTGAACGCGAGCTACATAGTAGGCGTAGTGAGGGGTGGAAGGTTTTTTTCGTTATGGAATTTCATGATTCCGCTCTCAAGCCGCGCTGAAGGCCCGCGATAAAATCTATGCAGTAGTTTAAAAATAAAAGGTTAATCTTGTTAGATAAAAATAGATAAAGCCTGCATAGCTAATTAAATGCACGTCCTTTAAATATCAGTAAGGGGTGGTGGTGGTCCTGTCGCCCCTTATCACAACTGGAGCGTCGAGTTCATTCTGTTGTGAACTAAGCTAAGTTACTTATATGCTATACGGTTTGTTTAGCAATTAACTAGTCAGTAAATGTGGAAGCTTCCTTTATAGTCACTTCAGGGCTAAGTCGTTAGTAATAGCTCGTTAAGTGTGCAGTTCATAAAATAGTGACCAGATTAAATCGATTCAGGCCGTTCTCATTTCAAAACATTATCTTCTAATGGTAGTGGTGGCTTTTTTAAATTAAGTCCAAGTAAATATGTACTTTATAATTATATATTTTATAATTACTATTAAATAATTATAAAGCGATTTTAAAGATATAACGGTATTATAGTATATTTTTTATAGAGTACTCGTAATACTATATTTAGAAGAGTTATAAACATCGATTGGTAAATATAATATAAATAGGAATAGATACAGATATAAATAGGACAAATGTGATAAAAAAAATACGGTTTTTTGAAATCTAATGTGTTAGTAGTAGTTTTGTTAATTAAAAGCACACTTAAAATCCTCAAATCTTACCTGCATACCGTACGTTAAGTAATGCGTTGCTGACATTTTAAATATTTTTTATCATGATATGCCAAAAATCCGATACATATTAATTTTCAATTTACTTGATTTTCATTTCAAAAAACAATATCAATGTCATATTCTTATTTCATATATCCCATTTTATTTAGTGTCTTCCCATACATTGGCACCAGAGAGTTTCGCTATGCTTTGCACGTGGATTAATGTCTGTTTGACTTCTTTTTGTACATTATTTTATTTATCGTATGGCATTCGTTTACACTGCGTGGTTATAATTTAAATTTACAGTTTGTGAAATAATCGATAGCTTCTTGTGTTACATTTTTGAGATCTTCCACTTGGCCTGCGAATTTCGTTAGTGAGCATTCCATAACAATGTGGTATGATATAATACATTAATATAATATAATACATTGATTTGTACTTGAGACCTCAGAACTTATATCTCAATATATAATATGGCGTATTTACGTTGTAGATGTCTACGGGCTCCAGTAACCTCTTAACACCAGGTGGGCTGTGAACTAGTCCAGCCATCTAAGCAATAAAAAAAAATTGAATCTCGGTATGGCAGGTCTACCCCTCTGTCACGGATCATTCGGTCTTGGGAAATGCGATAGTGGCGGTTCCCTCCTCATAATATGGTAATACCATCGCAGCCCATTTTCTTTCACTTTATTTATGGGAAGGCTCTTTAAAATATCCTCATATTATTATTATGAGGTAGCTGTACATTCTATGCAGTTATGTCATTCCTAGAGCCTAAAATAGCATATTCATTTATGCATTTTTTGAAGTTCATATCCCTTTAGGATTTCCCAGCTATACGTCCACTATAATGAGCTATTGATTTGTATAGATTTCTATAAATCTGTAGTAGTTTGTCAACATAAAATTATAAAATAATAATATCTATAATGAACAGAAATACAAAACAAAAGTATAAACATTTTTGGATTACAGAAATTGTTTTTAAATATGTTAAATACTGATTTAGTTTTAGATTTAGACTTAATTTAATTATATTTATTATATAAATTAATTATATAAACATATTTCAAAATAATAATTAAAACCTGTATTTGAAATGTAATAAGCATTTCAGATTAAAAGGTCGTTACCTAATTACTCTTTAAGTGAGGTAGGAGACAGATCTGAACTAAGAAAAAAAAAATGTACAGCTTCTAATTAAATTTGAAAATACAAGGCGATTTGCGAAAATAATTTTTACTAGAAGGTATAGGCAAGATGCTTACCGACCTGCGCGTCTTAAATAGCTTTTTTAATTTATAGCAAAATAATTACTTTCAAAAAATTTGCGCACTTTATATACATTAACAGCGATCAGAATATGAAATGTTTCAAAATTACCTTCTACTACTGAGAATTAGAAAAAATATTATAAAAACTTAATATTAGTTTTAGGAAAACCCGGCCCAAAACCGCAGATTTTATTATGTATTTTTTTTATTGCCCTTCTAGGCAGACGAGCATACGGTCCACCTCATGGTGAGTGGTTACCGTCACCCATGGACTTCAGCAATGAGCAGAACCATGCAGCTGCCTTATGTGTTAGATCAAGCATCGCACAAAAATAAGTTTTTTTAAAGTTTTTATGTTGAAAAGTTTAATAATGTACTTATTAAATTTTATCTCGCTACAATGACGGGAGCGATATAAGAATAGGATCACCTTTACCCTACTTAGTTAATCTGATATCAAAGAAGGTTCAAGGAAATTTTTTACATTAAAAAAAGATACAGCACCTACCTACTTGGCTCCGGGGTTCGGACCTCTGCCCGGGAAAAAACGGAACCTACTGTTCTTTAAATACTTTGATAAAATACTGCTAAAAACACTGATAGTCGTCGTGGCCTAAAGGATAAGACGTCCGATGCATTCATATCTATGCACCGGTGTTCAAATCCCGCTGGCAAGTACAATTTTTTTTAATTGAGAGCCTACGGCGACGAGCATACGGCCCACCTGATGGTGAGTGGTTACCGTCGCCCATGGACTTCAGCAATGCCAGGGGCAGAGCCAAGCCACTGCCTACCGCTAAATGAAATACGTACTTGACAAATGTTCTCAATTGACTTCCACGATGAAGAAATAACATCGTGTAATAAAAATCAAACTCGCAAAATTATAATTTGCGTAATTACTGGTAGTAGGACCTCTTGTGAGTCCGCACGGCTAGGTACTACCATCCTTCATATTTCTGCCGTGAAGCAGTAATGCATTTCGGCTGGAAGGGTAGGACAGCCGTTGTAACTATACTGAGACCTTGGAACTCATATCTCAAGGTGGGTGGCGGCATTCACGTTGTAGACATCTATGGGCTCCGGTAACCGCTTAACACCAGGTGGGCCATGAGTTTGTCCACAAACCTAATAATAATAAATAAATAAAATCTATTCGAGGCGGACAAATAAGCATTACTGAAATAATAAATCAATTGTCCCAACACAATATGAGCTAGCAGATTACCGTTAAAATTGCAAACATTCCCATTTTGTATTTATTAAAAACCGCGACCGTAAAACTTTCACGGTACACTTATTTGATGACCAAAGATGTGCATAAGCAAAATTCACACTGACACCTCAAAGAACTCAAAAGTACCTACTTTAAAATGGCAAGACATTTTTTTATACGCAGATGCCCTAAATAAATGACAAATTTTGGCCGAAAACTCAAATTGCTCCATTTATTTATTTATTAGAATAGTGAACAAGCTCAAACACAAAAAATACCTGCCAGTGAGATTTGAACACTGGAACAATCATGTCACTGAGTTTTTTTAAACAATCTATCTGCCAGTAGCCTCCAGAGGTTATTCTTTCTTAGACAGTAGAGGTACTTGATTGGATATCTTTAGCTTCTTAATTGATTCTAATTTACGATGTATATTGTAAAATCTATTCCGGTTTATTTATCGCCTAGTAAGACTTAAAAAACAGTTGACTTATTTATACTCACTGCCTGCATATTAAATACACGAATTGTGATTTTTTGTATTAATGATCATATATAACGCATCATACGAGTAACTGTAACTTATAAAAACCAAATATTATGTTAATTAAATCGGTTTTCTTATTCCTTCTTTTTACCTGAGAGCCCGGAATGTTGCATCATGATTGCTATTTCATTATAGTTGTAAAAACATTGACAAAAAACATCCCTCTACCTTTTCGATAGGTTATGTTATTATTTTAAGACACCCCGTGCAGTAAAAAGATGATCTTAATTGATTTGGATTCAATTTTACTTCCTAATGAATAAAAGTTATTTTCGAATTCATTTTTTAGCCATTAAAATTCCATTTATGGTTCTGGAAAATGATAGAAACTTTTTTTTTAAATATCTGATAGAATAAATGCAATTCAATACGTTACTGCCTTATTTATTTTAAGTTAAAAATAATTTGTAAGAAACGAATAGTTGTTTTCAAGTTAAATAGCATTCCGATTTCACAGTTCTTCGGGACTAACGGTTTTGGCGCGTAAAAACTCGTTGAGAATCATTCCGAACTTTTTATGTTCCTATCAAAGAACCCTGATTTTATGTACAATTCGATGAACAATAAATTATATGAAACATTTAAATGAAAATTTATTTCTAATTCGTAGTTCCAAAATTCATATTTTGGAACCAGTTAGAAACGAAACATATTGGTTTACATTTAGTATTTAATAATGACTTATTAAGCATTGAGTATTTGTTGTTTATAAATCTAACTATACGGGTAGAATGACCGAAAGTGAATCTTGGCTTTTGAAACGAGATCTCTAAGACATTTCATCCATCCCTTGCGGTAGGCAGCGGCTTGGCTCTGCTCCTGGCATTGCTGAAGTCCATGGGCGACGGTAACCACTCACCATCAGGTGGGTCGTACGCTCGTCTGCCTACAAAGGAAATAAAAAAAATCCCAGATATTGCGGCATATTTAGTTAGGCTTGAAGGTCTCACAGATAATATTTACTGATTTACTGCTAGAAACCAAGTCAAATATGCAATTAAAGCAACAAAAGTCGCCATGTGGAAATTATGTTTATATTAAATTATTATTTGTGTGTGGTATTTGAAATAATTTGTAATGTTTTAAAAAATATAGAGAAAAATAATCAAACAAACAACTTCATATACTTCCCAGAGCGAGGATAAAAAAGTTGAAACCCGTAGTTCTAGATAATATTGTACTACATTTGTCATGTACTTTTGCTACGCCGAGCCAAGATTTGCTAGCTTAGTTCAAATATCGTGAAAGTTAGCATAAAGCGAAGACAACTGTCGTCATGAGACCACGAATGCGAGACTTTGATGCGTCAACTAATGTTTATTTGTATTACGTTTCCAAAAATATTAGTTAAACGTATTTTGACACAACATAAGGTTTCCATTTATACTAGCGGAAGATCTTATGTGTCCGCATGGGGAGATATTACCAGCGAACCCATTTCTGCCGCGAAACTGTGGTGGTTTCGGGTTTAAAGAGTGGGGGCAGTCGCTATGCAATACAATACATAATATACTAATGAGAATTAGACCTGATTTCTCGAGGTGGGTGACGCGTATCACGTTGTGATGTTCATGGGCTCTAGTAACCACTAAATTCTAAATTGGCCGTGAATGTATTCATTAGTCTAGAATAGTCTAGATAATAAAATTTTATCATTTGATATATATCTTGATATTTATGTATAAACATGAATAGCAATGATTCTTAAAAACTGGATAATGTCTGCCTCTGTAATGCTTGCGGCAGAAACGGGCATGAGGAAAAGTTGAATAGTATTTTAATAGTTTCATAACATTTTTAGTATTACTAGCTGACCCGCCAGACTTCGTAGTGCCTCAATCGATAAATAAAAGACCTAAACTTTTGTATAAAATAAACTTAAAACAAACAAAAGGAATCCGTCCGACGGGGCACATATCAAACGAAAAACAAAATTATTATTTTATTTAATTCCGAAAATTTTCATTCATTTATCTACATTTTAAACCTTCTCTGGAGTCCCACAAATAATTCAAGACCAAAATTAGCCAAATCGTTCCAGCAGTTCTCGAGTTTTAGCGAGACTAATGAACAGCAATTCATTTATATATATATATATATATATATATAGATATAGATTAACGCCATTGCCTTGTATCAGGGTAAGTTTTGCACCGACATAACACTGTCTAGTTTTCGTCCCCAAAAAGTTTGACGAGCGAGGTCAAGTGGTCCGACCCTCGTCCGCGTTAGCGGAGCAACGAGTAAAATCTAGTTGTTAATAAATTAGCAAAAGCACGGGGTATATTTAAGTAATTAATCTACTCGAGTACGCTCGAATTTTAATTATAGTCGATTCATACAAAACAAAAGCACACAAATAAGTTTTATACTTAAATGAAAACTGAAACTATTATTAGTTCTTTAATTTATTTTAACGTTGAAATGTATGCAGATGGATAAATGAGATCACGGCCTACATTGAAATCCAGAAATATAGCAACCTAAATGTCGCTAACCACTTTAAACATCATGTTAAAAGCTCAGTTATTATATTGTCTAACCACTCTCCGACCCTTCAATTCGGAATGCATGATTGTTTAGCATTATAAATAGACAAGGTGATGATATCCGCACAGACTTGCAAAAGACCCTACTCCTAATAATAAAGCAAACTAAAAGATTTGGATAGTACAATTACCCTCTTTGCTTTATGTAGGATTATGTTCATTTTTTTGGCACTTTACAGATGATTTGAACATTATCACACAGAATGATCTTTTTATTGCTTTGATGAGTAGAAGATCTCATGGCCTATTTAGTGTTAAGTAGTTGTAGGTGTCGATAGAAATCATCAACATAAATGGTGATATTTCCATAATGGCGGTATCCACGTTGAGTTCTAGGTCTCAATTTTATAGTACAGCGGCTGCCTCATCCTTCAAACCGAAATGGATTATGGACGGAAATAGGTAAGGTAGTGTTACCTACCCGTGCAGAATCACAAGTCGTCCTATTACTGGATACCAGGTGCCTCGCACTAGATCAGGTATGCTTCAAAAATAACAGGATTCTTCTAATCTATATACACATTAATACGTGAAGCAAAAACGTTGTACCCCTTTTTACGAAATTTGCGAGGATGGAGGAGTTATGCTATTTCCCTCCCACACTAAAGATAATATAGAGAAGGAGTGCAGATTGCTAATATTTTTTTCAATTTCGCATAAAGAATACATTAAAAAAATAAAATTTTTTTTTTTTTTTTTTTATTTTTTTTTTTTTTATTGCCTTTGTAGGCAGACGGGCATACGGCCCACCTGATGGTGAGTGGTTACCGTCGCCCATGGACTTCAGCAATGCCAGGAGCAGAGCCAAGCCGCTGCCTACTGCTTAATACTCTCCACAAGCCTCGTTTGAAGAAGGACATGTCATAGCGTTCGGGAAACACCGTGGAGGGGAGCTCATTCCATAGCCGGATGGTACGTGGCAAAAAAGACCTCTGGAAACGCACTGTGGATGACCGCAGTGGCTCCAGGTAGTATGGATGAACTCTACTCCGGTGGCGGGCGGTGCGATGGTAAAAACGAGACGTTGGTATCATCTCGAACAATTCCTCAGAGCACTCCCCATGGAACATGCGGTACAAAATACAGAGGGACCCGAAGTCCCTCCGCAGACCCAGAGGCTCCAAGCGATCCGTGAGAATGGGATTATCGACAATCCGAACGGCTCTCTTCTGTATGGAGTCAAATGGAAGAAGCTGGTATTTGGGAGCCCCGGCCCAGAGATGGGAGCAGTACTCCACGCGAGGCCGTTAAATATTACACACACTACCATGTATTGGCCACACACGCGCATCTAACCTCTTTGGTTTATTGTTAAAGTCTGTGGTCAAATTGAGAATAGATTAATACTGTTTGTCTTTAATAATATATTATTTGTCTATAGTGCAGCTTTAGCGAAATCTGTGATTGTAGAAGTATTATTTAGTGTGACAATAGCAGCATAATAATTTTCAATCTTATAATTTAAATGAATTATGGTCGAATTTCGACCATTGGGCGACCACTAGTATATAAAAAAAGGGTGAAAGTGTGAAATATAGGATAGATCTTTGTTACTCTTCACAAAAAACTAATGGACGGAGTTAGCTTGATGAAACTTCACAATGTAATAGCTAGTACTTAGGTTGTAGTACAAGATGATAAACGTATTTAAAAAAACAACTAGAGAACCATGAATATAAGAAATAAATGTTTTTCAAACAATCATCGAGATTCATAGCGAAACGTGATCGAGTTTCATAAGTTATAAAAAAATCTTAATAGTTTATGAATATTAATATCATTTCCGTCTTTTAAAAATATTTTTTAACCCACTACTTATGATACTAGGATAGGAGACTACTATTATACATTAATAGGAAGCTTTGCAAATATCATCTCTTCACTTTCAGATTACGTAGACATACCATTAATTTCTTTGATAGAGACAGAAAACGCCATTAATATAATAGACGTCCGTCGCCGCGTCGGCTGTGTCAGCGTTTTTCTCACTCCCAAAATTATATCTGCACCGATTACTAAACACCATTCACTCGAATCTTACGGTCACCTAATCTTTCATTTGGAAATTAACTAAGATTAGGACCAGTCTCTGATTTCGTTTGATGAGATCCACTAATCTCGTTTGTAGGGAATTTGATTGGGCATCTAATTAGAGGAATCTCGTATTCTGATTTGTGGAAATTTCGTTTGCTTATTATAATTTTCGATCATCTAATATTATTACATCAACAAAAACGTTTTTGAGTTTTCGCAAAGCCTAATTAATGTTTTGCAGCTATTGAGTGTCGTGTGCTTAAATAACTTATTTGGTTGATATTTCATTGTAAATGGTAAATAATTTTTTAAACTAAGCGTTTGTTTTAAATTTTATCTTTTCCTGGTGCTCAATTAAATGACAAAGTAATGAAATATCAACAGCTCTCGAAAAAAACATCTTTCATCGCACAAAGAATAATATCTTTAATTTAACGTCTTCTCAAAACTTTTTCTATGAATTTTTAAATACAAAGAATTGAAATGCTCATAACATTTAATTAACTGTGTCTTGCAGTTTAATATTTAATAAACTGTATCCTGACGATCCTCTTAGTCCAGAATGTTACAAAATTAAATGCTACGATAATATTCGTGTCCGTGATAAAATTCATTACGGATTTTTTGCACTAAAAAAGTACATATATATTTTAAAATATAATTAATACAAGTGTATTAGATTTTTTCGTTATAGTTTTCTCAACGGTCATATCCGCAAACTAGTTGTTTGTATGTATCGTTTCTATGAGTAGGAGCTTCGTTTATTAAGCCGTCTTAAAATTGTGTGTACACTTCAGGTTTATTGTCTCACTAAAACTTACGATATGTGGTACTCGAACCAAACCAACAAATAAATGCATATCACGGCAGTCACAAGGAAGCATGGCCTGATTTCGTCGTGATAAATATTAATGAATTTGGTATCGGAGAAAAAATATCGTAAGAACAACGGTCTTTAACATTATACTAAATTGCATTGGGGGAAAGAATCTGAATTGGCCATCGTTGAATATTGCCATTTGCGGAGGCCGAGTCTAATAATCGTTTTAGTAAATTATTATCAGTCCTTTGAAGTCATCCGTGGCTTACAAGTTAGCGAAATTCGAACAGCAAACTGATATTTTCGAAATTCCTCTAGAACAGTCTCTAGAAATACAGTCAGTCAATCGTAGATGTCATAAATGAAATCGAAATTCATTCTGAGAAATCATTTTTCGTTTGTATATCTATACTTAACATAATACATATTTTCAAGTTATGGATTTGAATGTACAAACGCACCAGTGAACAGACTATTGATTTTTACGGTGCCATTTTAACAATATTCTGTATATAGGTCTGGGTGATTTATTAAGCTATTACATAGCTTCTATCGCGGGCCTTGAGCGCAACGACCGAATCATGAAATTCCGTAACGAAAAAAACCTAACACCCCTCACTCCGCCCATGTAGCTCGCGTTCAACACATTCACACGTTGCGCTTGTGTAGTGTTTGTGAATAAGCGCGTGGCGTGTCGTCACACTGTATGCGCATCATGAAAAGTCTGCCCATCTCTCTCTCGCGCGGTCTAGCTTATGAGTGTGAAGGGGACAGTTACTGTTTTGCTTTTATTAATGTTTAATATAGCGTGGTCTTATTTTGTTATTGTTTTAATATTAAATTATCATTGTGTAATTATAATTTCATAAGTTGATAAAAAATGCTATGCAATAGCTTTACCGCGGCAGTTCCCGAGTGCCACACGTTTTTTTTTTGTTTCACAAACACTCGCGTGCTGATCGCAAAACATACATTAGCCGTGTACATTCACGCATCATATTATCTCTTGTAATCGAAAAACAGCATTTCAGTCGAGTCGAATAAATTGAAGAGCGCGCTTAGTCACCAGAAGCGAGTCGACACATCTTATTAGGTTCGCTGCCTTTTCCCAGGATTCCGGACCGCCCTCACCCTGAGGAGGACCGGTTTCAAACACGCATTGAACAACAACATTAAGCTATACGCTTAAGCGTTTTAAACACCGTTTCCTTGGTTTCTAAAGTGTGAATTTATTGAACATCAACTTAATAAACGAGATATTGAGTTGGTAGACAAACGTTCATTACTTGCACCGTAGCGTTAAGATTCTCGATTTAAAACCTCTGGCAAACCCTTCTCTTACATAACGGGACTGTATAAAGACAGCTTCGAGTATGATATGGAGATTCTACCGTATGATTTTGTTGACTCCGTTCTTTTTTTTCAAAGAAATACAAAAATTAACTTTATTGCCGTTATGAATATGAAATGTTATTATGATCTCTTGTGAATGCAAAGGCAATATTTTGTATAAAAAAATGGATTTCAGTTAATGTATACTTTTGAAAGGTTACACATTTGTTGTTGCACATGTTTTGTATCAATACCTAGAGCCACTGCGGTCATCCACAGTGCGTTTCCAGAGGTATTTTTTGCCACGTATCATCCGGCTATGGAATGAGCTTCCCTCCACGGTGTTTCCCGAGCGCTATGACATGTCCTTCTTCAAACGAGGCTTGTGGAGAGTATTAAGCGGTAGGCAGCGGCTTGGCTCTGCCCCTGGCATTGCTGAAGTCCATGGGCGACGGTAACCACTCACCATCAGGCGGGCCGTATGCTCGTCTACCTACAAGGGCAATAAAAAAAAACATTACACATGTTGAGGCATGAAGCAATTGACGAGAATTAAAAAAAAAGAGCCAAAAATTAATGTGAAATGTTCTGAAAATAATAATTTTATCGCTTTCAAAACAAACTTTGTAATGGTATTACGTGTGAGAATTTAACTTTCTTTGAATCGTGACTGGTGGAAGATGCCCGAGTTCAATCATTGTCAGACATCCACTGCTGTGCTTGGCCATTTTCTTTGATTTCCAATTTTCTTAATTTATTTTCAAATTTTGTTTAGAAAATATAGATACTGTTAGTATTGTTTTTGTGTTTCTAATGTACTCTTTTTTATTATCAGAATATGAGTTGTTCGATTTCAAAGATTAATTAATAGTTCCGTGTAAAGATTTCTTTTAAAAAATATAAATTTATTCAGGCAAGGTATTATTGAGTTTCACAGGATAAATTAAGCAGCCGTACTCGTTTTTACAAACTAATTTAATTCGTAGTGTAATTTGATTTCCAGAAATGAAAATGTTTCGATATTTTGCTTCGAAACTTCAAACTAATTGAAATTTACACATTCAATATTATTTTAGTGTTAATCGTTCATAATCATAAATGTATGTATTCAAATATGGACAAATAAATTATTTCGATATAAAAATATAAATAATGTATTCACATTAAACTTCAAAATTGTAAAAAACAAAGAATGACTGTTAAGTCTGCATTACTTCAGTTCTTTATAAATTTACTAGTGGACCCAGCGAACTTTGTTCCGCCACACGGTTTGTTTCAAACACATCAACCGGTCAACTTCAAAATTCTACTATAATTAACCATAGAATATATTATGTTTAGCTGTCAGTTGCGTTTTTTTATTCCATATCAGTTGCGTTTTGCTATGCCACGTTTTATGTCACGTCCCATGGGAACGTGATAAAAAGTATCCTATGTCCTTTTCCTGGTTCTAAGCTACCTCCTCACCAATTTTCAGCCAAATCAGTTCAGCCGTTCTTGAGTTATAAACAGTGTAACTAACACGACTTTCTTTTATATAGGTATATATAGATGACTATTGGTTGGAAATAAAAAATTGCAATCGCTTTGACATTAGAAATGTGTTTCTCGAAATGTCCATTAGAATCCGATTTCTTGTTATCATCCTCTATAATTTCGTTGAGTACACGGGTAAAATTACAGTACAGTCCGTATCCGACCTGATGGCTTCACGTGATGGCTCAACGTGATTCCTAACGTGGACACGCTTCATCGATCATAACATTTCATCTTATGAGTTTCTGAATCGCCGATTGCCTCGTGAAGTCAGTTACTGAACAATTTGATGACAACAATTTACGATTTACAGGACATTTTACAGCTGCTTCAATACTACCGTGAGAAATACAGTATTACTTTGCCACTTCTAAAGTTTTTCATTTATTTAATTTAGTTTTTAAAGTGGGTGAAATAGAATATGACACCCCAAATGACTGATTTGAACAGCACTTTGATGAACTAAAACGTAGTCCAATACTAAGCGGACATATAAATTCACACAATGTTAATTTATCGTTTAAATCAGTAGAGTGGCACAGGGAATGTTGTTCCCGCCATTATTGCTATTGTTTGTATTCTCTCCACGTCCTAACAAGGAAATTAGTGGAACGAGATTCTTGAAGCCGACCAGGTGCTAATGGCCCTTGTAAATAATAACAATATACGTACTATAATAATATAATTTTGTGCACACAATACGTAAATACGTTTAAGTTAGTGCACTACTATTGTTTTCGAAGAATAAAAAGCTCTATCATTTACACCCAAAGTACATAATTGTCAATTAGGTCCATTTGTAAAAAAAGGGATATACATAATTTATTAAAAGCCAACTTTTTATTTTTATAGTTTAGTTAAAAATATATAAAACAATAATAATACACAGATGAAATCATGGCGTTTTTTTATATGTATTAAATGATTATGAGAGCCCATAGAAATCATAACGTTGCTATGGGTGTCAGCATTTATTGAAATTGCGGCATAAAGTCGAATCGTTGGGTGCAAATGTGTTACATTTAAAGGCCCTAATGATACGCATTAGGACTGTAATGTTAGTGAAAGATTTTAAGAATTAAATAATTTATTTTCCCATATTTTATTTTTTTATTGCCCTTGTAGGCAGACGAGTTTAAATCTCCCTTTTTTAGTGTATTGGTTGTCACACTACACCGAAGAAACACCATTGTTGCTTAGTGCTAGATGTAGACACTATAAAATTCGTTTGCAACGACAAAAAAATTAAGAGCCAATGAGCAATCTATTAATTCAGAATACATTTTTATAAAATCAAATTCGTTAATTTACGCAATGTTTCATTTTCAATTGCCAATACTGGCAATTTACGTACTTACAAGCTGTTCATGTAATAGGAGCCGATGTAAATTGGAATATAAAAAAAAATTACAAAAATATACGAACGATTCTGAATTTGAATATTGGTATGGAACTCGTACGCTTGAAATGGAAGCCTATATAATTTCTTTGTCATATTATTCACGTTGTATAGTTATTTTTTACCGACCTAAAAAAGAAGGAGTTTTCAATTCGACTCTTGTTTTTTATGTGTGTGTTAGTTCAGAACTTTTTTCTAGGTGAACCGATTTTTAGGATTTTTTTTATTTGAAATCTGGTGTTTCTCATGTAGTCAGTACCATTTCAATTTTTTCATCATCTAATCTGGTAGTAGCTTTTGGGTTGTTCTCCTTAATGACGCTTATGCATATTTACTTGAGTTCGACTACATTGATGATATTCTCAGCCTTAAACACGTCATTAAGGATCCTCCTGATCCATTAACTTTGCTTTTAGATACCACAGGCACCGGTCAACGTCCTCGTCGCATCCGTCGCTTGCGACGAAGGGCTCGTCGAGTGAAAGAACCCATAGACACAGCCCACTGAGTTTCTCGCCGGATCTTCTTAGTGGGTCGCGTTTCCGATCCGGTGGTAGATTCTGCGAAGCACTGCTCTTGCTAGGGCCAGTGTTCGCAACACTCCCTGTTAGAGCCCCGTGAGCTCACCTATACGTCAAGGAAAAGCTGAAATAGCCTCTCAGGGCTATCAGCATAGGTAAGAAAAAAGAAGATATTCTCAGTTTACTGGGTTGAAGTTGGTTTACATATTTTTGTTAATGTTTTGTATTATATGAATGTAATCAGGATGTTAATTCATATTATTTGGAACCGGTGCGCTCGTCCACATTGGGTTACCAGATATCATTAATTTTTTTACCACGTTTCATCTAGCCACAGAATGAACTCCATTACACGGTGTTTTTCGGTTCATCAGTAAAAAAGTAACTTGATCTTTCCGATTCGTTTAGAAATTAATTATATAAAATATGAATTTTATTTAATGTTTTACATAATTTACTTTTGATTATGGAACGGGGCAATTTTTTTTAAGTGAATCTGAAATTGTATTTCTGAAAAAGTTGATTCACTGCAATACACATTAGTAAATTCAAGTTAACGCACTCAAAGGCAGCAACTGAAGAATAAAACATAATTAATATTACTAGAGGTCCCGCAGTAGTCGAAATTCGACTATAATTAATTGGAATTGTAAGTTTGTACACTATTATGATTGTATTTTATACTTCTATAATCACAAATTTCGCCAAGGCTACTCTATAAAAAATATTAATAAAGACAAACAATATTTAATCTATTCTCAATTTGAGGACAGACGTCAAGAACAAAAGTTTGACAATAAATAGAATGCATGCGTGTGTGCGTCAAATACATGGTATGTAGTGTGTGTAACGTTTTCTTTATTGATTTAATGTATCTTTTATGCATTATTTAAAAAAAATATTAGCATTGTGCACTTCTTCTCTATATTCTGTATAAGTGTGGAAAATTTCATACTCCTCCGTCCACGCAATTTTCGTAAAAAGGGATACAACGTTTTTGCTTCACGTATTAATTAATATTATATCATTTATTACATTTCACATAAGTCATACCATATGCGTAAAGGAGCAGAAAAAATCGGTAAATTATAACTGTCAGAAATATTTAAGAGAAAGAGAGAGATTATTAAATATTTAATAAGATGGATTAAAATTTATTATCTACTTTAGAGCCAAATCAAATTACACTGAAATATTCTTTGGCCGATGTGATTTCTGGAAAGGGTTTCGCAAATAAATCTAATAGAAATCTACGTTGATGTAGGTCTGATATGTCAAAAACGTTACACTGAATAAGAATACGTGTCATTTCATGACTAAGGAATATTGCTCGCTTTTTATTTTATATTTTCACTGATTTTGTTGGGTCGACGAAATAATAAAACGAATGTGCTATGAACATATATTTTTTAACATTAAACTGTTAGGAATTAATATCTGTGTCTCACTATTTTAATAAGTGAACAGAAGAGGTATCTTAATTCATCCGATGCTAATTGGCTGGCAGAGGAGAGAGAAAACCAAACTCAAGGCCTTAAGACCCAAATTTTAATTGTTGTAATCGTTGTCTCGTTCTTCTTCGTGGCGGAAACTTGCTGGCTGGCACGTATTGGTGTGGCCTCAGAATTTAACCTGGCACCTTTTCATGAGATTAGATCACGAGAAAAGACAGCTTCCGCGGCCCGGATACTCGGTAATTTTAGTTTTTTTTTTAGTAGAGGTATTGAGGAAGTTTGGTATGTAAGATATTTTTTTTATCATTGACATTAACATCGCAATTAACCAATCTTAATTACCTTTTAAACTGAAAGGCACGATTGTTTTGCAGTGTATAATGTGTGGTCACAATAACTGGCATTCAAATTATGTATGTACAGATTGGAATTAGCATTACGTAGGAAAACAAGTTAGGGATTTTATAGACAGATAGATGGTGAAGGGGGAAGAAATAATATCAATTCGAGATCTCCTTCACCTTTGATAGAGTCCATCGACATGTAAGATCCTCTGTACAGGAATCTGTTACATATTTCATTATTTTTGCAATTTTATATATGTATAGTATTAGAACAATAGCAAAATATGTCAACGGTTTTTTTTTAATTTACAACAATTCATATTATTCTTTTTTTGATTACCTTTTTATAATACTTAGTTTTTTCATAAATGTTTTATTTCGACCAACGTAAATTAAGAGTTTTTAGTTTTTTTATATATATGGTATGGATAGGTGAAGAAGCTCACGGCCTACTTCGTGGTTAACGAAGCCCATAAGCGTTACAAAAAAAAATGCTGATACACATTTTGAAAAAAATCAGGTCCTAGTTTCAATTGTGTTTTGTCACGGCAACAGGACAGGCTTTACTTCAGAAAATTTTGGTGCAAGAGACGGTCAAAATTTGTGTCTGAATTGGAGAGCTCTCCGGGGCGTGTCTCCGAGTGGGATGAATTGAACTTAATTCGGACAACAGTACTTATCCGGGTGGGCCACGGATACCACTATTTCGATTCCACCACTTCATTTCGGTCGATTGGAATGATGGCTAAGGTCATTCAAACTGGAAAGTGTTGTTGCTTCTAGTAAGTAACGTTTGTTAGATCACAACTAACTTATCAACGCTATAAAAAAAAGCCATTTCAATTTTTTGTTTGTTTACTGAATGTGAGTAGTTTAATAGCATTTGGGCTTTGGGAACAAATCCAATTCACCTTGTTACTGAACAAAATGAATTGGATATACAGCCTTTTTCTTCGCCTTTTTTATAAAATTATATAGATTCAGAACGGAGAACGCCAATTTATATTTTATGCTATGTTATGGGATAGGCAATTGATTGCAAAAGTCTGTACATTGTGAACGGCCAAACAAAATATATACTGGAATATCTATTCAATTACCACTGCTCGTATGACGGATCACATCAAAGATAACGTATTTACTTCCATTACCTACAAGTCACATTTGGAGAGGATACACATAATATTTTGTGTAATATTGAATTAATTTAAACTGAAATCAACATGTAATAGTTGCTGATATGTAAAAAAAAAAATCTTATCTCAGACACCAGGCTAAAATATGCTAATTTGTAAGAACATAATTTTGTATTTTACTATAAATATTTTTTGTCATATATGTTTTATGGTATAGCTTGGGTACCTTGCTTTTTAAAAGGTAGACCGAAGAAGTATTGAAGGTCACAGGAATTCGCTGGATGCGGGTAATGCAGGGCCAGTAATTCTGGTGAGGCTTGGAGGAGGCCTATGTACAACAGTGGACGTTTGTGAGCTTTTAGATAGATAAATAGTTATATTTGCGTAAAGTGCTATTATTAAATACCATTACATACAATATAACTGTCTAATGAAAATCTTTGTCAAGGCCAAACCTTAATATTGCAATCGTGTTCATTTATTAGGTGTTCTGAATGAAGTTCTGAGTTTACATGTTTCTAATATTTGATGTATATCAAAAACGTAAAGAATAATATTGACAAGATAAATGTAAATTTATTCTAAAACTAATTTCAATATTTATGAAAAGAATCTGACTCATCCATTGATAAGATTATTGTGTTGCAATGCTGAAACTTATGTTTTATGACTTTATAGTCAGATTAAAATTTTATTTTGATGACTTGATTGTGTTTTAAAAAAATATGCAGTCACACTCTTCCCCTTAAGAATAACAAATGAACACACAAGAAGAAGCTACAGAGGTACTTTCAATTCAGAGATGCTCGAAATGTATAGAGCTTTCATTAAAAATGTATGTGGCACAACGATTTTCTCTGAGAGCAAACATTTATGTACGTCTTGTGACATACCTATAATACATGTGACAGTAATACGTTTGTTAATATTCATTTTTAGTTCACAAATACTGAGTCACCTGCTGAATTTCTAGATTTCTTTGCTTAAGTAACACGGAAACCGATTTTTAAAAGAAAGTTATAGTAAGGTACAGGGTATTCCGAGATTGGCGGTAAAGAGTAGGGATAAGACCCGGGTATGACAGATATGCAGATATGACAAAAAAAACTTTTTCTCGATTTTCTATTAAAAAAATTATAAAAAATAATATAAACACAGCATTTTTTAATTGTCTACTTGTTTTCTCAAGAAACCCTTTTTTAATGGTACTTATTTTCTAATTTTCAATTAAATATTATTCATCTGTGCTCCAAAACCTTTAAGACGTATGAAATATTAAAGAAATGTCAAAAATGTTACGTAGGAGCGCAAAAACCGCGTCACTGAAACTTAAAGAAGAATGTTTTCCTTCTATTCCTTTTTGTCGCCTAACAATACAAGTATTACTACTATTTATTTTACTAGCGTATAACTTAGTTCGTTTTAAATTATCTAAAATACACAGTCTGCTGGAGATTGCGACCGAAAAGTCCTTATGGACTCTGCCTTAAAGTATTGGTTAGAATCTTACAATTGCTTATTGCTACATTCTTTCTAGTGCGGTAATTAAAACTGGATAACTTAAATAAAATTTGACGAAAAATATATGGTTTTTATTATAACCATAGATTCAATACTAAGTATGAAGTATAATTTCAATATGGAACAAAAGTAAGCCGCCTTTTACGATTCTTATCTATTTGCAAGCTTGTCGTTATTCTAAGAAGAAAATATAATGGTAATGGTAAAAAATACTTAACTTCAAAACAAACACTTAATGATAATGATAAAAAATACTTAACATCAAATACTTTTTTTGAACTCAGTTTGATAAAAGTAACAATACGGAAATATCACTCGTAATTATATATCTAACCTTTATACAGTGTATATTTTGTTAGAGTTTAAATTAATCATATAATTGGCTTTTTAAGTTTTGAACAAAATACGAGCAAAAGCACTTAAAGCTTTTGAGTGGTACGTGGTTACGGAAACGAATAAACGCCACAATATGACCCATTTTGAAATATGATAATTGAGGCTGTCAGCCCAAAAGTGGTCTAAGCTAACCATAGTTAGTATGGAGGCAATTAGGTTTGAATTTTCATGAATTCAATTTGAGTAGGCAAAAAAACAATACGCGCAAAAATAATGTTTACAAAGCATCAAGCAAAATTTGTTATATTTTAAATAAATTCCAATATTCCAATACATATAAGTTTGAATGTAAAAAAAATTGTGGATTAGGCCACTTTTGCGCTGACGGCCTCAATTAAGCACGCTTGTCAACATAAATATATATAATTCAGCCACTTAAGTAAATATTAAACCTATTGTATTTCGAGTAAATGCATCGGAATTTGGTGCCCCAAGGAATTGTTTGAGATGATTCCGTCATCTCGTTTTTACTATGACACAGCTCGCCATGGAAATAGAGTTAATGCATACTACCTGGGACCATTGCATTTCTGCACAACAGAATTTAAGAGATTTTTTTGAAAGTACCTTCTGACAAAGAATATACATCACTTCATGTTGTTTCCAGAGCTGTATGATTTGTCTCGCCAGGCCGCGAGCTAGTTGTGTCCATGAACAATAGTAACCACTGACCACCAGGTAGGCTATACGCTTATGGTACTTACTGCAAAGGAAATCATATAACAGTCGTCATATAATACAAGTGAGATTTCAACAATTTCAAGCATTAAAATATCAAGTGTTACGTACTATATCTATATATTAATACGTGAAGCAAAAACTTTGTATCCCTTTTTACGAAAATTGCGCGGACGGAGGAGTATGAAATTTTCCACACTTATAGAGAATATAGAGAAGAAGTGCACAATGCGAATATTTTTTTAAAATAATGCATAAAATATACATTAAATCAATAAAGAAAACATTACACACACTACATACCATGTATTTGTCGCACACACGCATGCATACTATTTATTGTCAAACTTTTGTTCTTGGCGTCTGTTGTCAAATTGAGAATAGATTAAATATTGTTTGTCTTTGTTAATATTTTTTATAGTGTAGTCTTGGCGAAATTTGTGATTATAGAAATATAAAATATAATCATAATAGTGTACAAACTTACAATTCCAATTAATTATAGTCGAATTTCGACTACTGCGGAACCTCTAGTTCTTACAGATCGCTCTTCCTGGTTAACTTACTTATCTGGTGATCTAGCACTGAACCACTGACTTTTGTAACACAGGTTTTCCTAGCATAAAATTCAAAATATTGTTATTGTATACGTCATAAAAAAGCCATGTATATGACGGCGTTAACGATATTTATGTTATATAGCACGTGCAATAGGAGTGACTCACACAAGCCAGGTGCGCCGGCCATATCGTTCCACTCGTAAACAACAGCTGCAACAGAGTGACTCATAAGCCCGCTGCGCCGGCTAGTATAAAAAGGCGGAACGTGCCTTGAAATGAACATTCGTTCGACTGCGTTTGCCCGGTGCACTTACTATATCGTTGTTACGTTGTGTGATTCAGTGACTGTTGTACGTACTGGTTAAAGTTGGACAAGTGTTAAAGTGAATTGTCAAGTTAACATATTGTTGATTAAATCAGAAACCAAACGTGACTTCGTTTTACTTGGTGTTCAACAAGATAATATCTACCCTCAAGCTTACATCAGAAGTGAGATCAGGACTCTACTCTCACTGGCGTGACGTGTTTGAACATGTTCGAAGTACAGCAAAAAAAACATGATGCAGATCAGAATACTAGTAGTGGTACGCCACAAGAGCGTGAATGCAGCATACGTAAGTCGTGTAATAACGTCTCTGTTACCTCGATGGAAGATCTGAGCCACGAAGAAATCGTCACATCTTACGTTCTGGCTCATGTTGCCCAGTTTGACTGTCGACTTCATCACATGGCATTTACTAACGGAAATACAACACGTAACAAGCTATTGCAAGAAATTAAGGCAAGTGCAAATCTCAAGTGAAACTTCGATCGCAATAATGGATCTGTCATGACGAGTGGGTAGTTCCGACACGAATCGTTTTTAAGCCAATGACTACTGCTAGAGTTACATGGCACTAGTACAGTAAACCAGGACATGAGACTGTGAATTGTCGCTGAAATTTTAGAATCTACTCAATTCAATACCAATAACACTACACGTTCGATGACTTCGGGCTCCAGCAAGCAAGCAAGCAAACAAGAAAGCAAGCAAGTTTCCGTGGGGAAGAAAAATTGACACATCTGAAGTCGTCGTGACCTGTAAGATAAGACGTCTGGTGCGTTCGTGTCTGGCGATGCGGCGGTGTTCGGGTTCCGCTGGCGGATGCAAGTTTTTCCGGTGAAGTGCGTGCTTGACAAGTGTTCGCGGTTGGCTTCCTCAGTGTGGGAGTAACATTGTTCTGCACAGGTAGCCGGAGGTGAGACTTCCGCGGTCGCGGCCCACCCAGTCCGCGAGAACCGGGCAAATCGCCTCGACGGTACGGAGGCCGGCCGACGGGTCCGCCAAACGACGAGACCACGCCTCCAGCACGGACTGCCGATATTGGAGCCCCCGCGCTCCGGCTGCACTTGCGCTAGGGCGCGCCGCCTCGTAGGAGACTGTGAGCAAAACCTGAACAACCTCCTCATCCGTGGGCGCCCGGCTCTCGCCTGCAAATCAGCTGTTACGTGTGCGGTGATGCGAGTCATGTAGCTTCTGGGTGTTCCATGCGCTACAAGAAGAAAAACGACACTGCTCCAGGTGCTGTGGCAGGTGCAACCAGAGACGTCAACGTGTGTTCCAGAGCTTCAGTGTGTTACAGATAAGTGGTTTTGGCTTCCCCTTTATGTTCCATTGAGGGTCAGAATGTAGTCTTATAAAACAAAGCCATAGTAATTTATTCAATGATAAGAGGTTTCATGAACAAGTCACTCTTTGATCTGAAAGTAACTCGGACCAATCATGGCAAGAGCAGTTGTATCCCCTATATTCAACTCGCCCTTAATAGTACACGTTGTCAAGTAACAAGGTTTACTCCAATAGAATAGATGTTTACCGTTCAGGGTAGTTCACTTGAAATATCTAAAGTTTCAACAGAGTGATAATCCCTTGGTTTAGTCGAGGCAAAGCTAAAGTCAAACTTTTTTCCGCTGGGGATTTTGTTTTCATAAGTTGACCGAAAATGTAAAGGTCCCTTCAACATTACTGCAGTTTTGGAAAACGATAGGTATGAATTGAGACATGTAAATAGTTCTAATAGAGTGTACAAATTTCCCCATGAAAACTTACGTGAAATACCTCGAGGCCCGTCAGGCCTACTAGAAATTTCTGAAAATTATAGTGACGATGACGTGACGGCGTACACAGATGGGTTAATTAATCTTGTTCATGAAACTGATCTTAATGATGACGACTCTATCACTGACAATAGAAGCGAAATTTTTGTCCGCAAATAGCGATACAGCAAACATAGTCTGTGGGTAGTGATACAATGTCTGTAAGCTCAGGCACCTCAGGTGCAGGTGTTGGAAATATAGAAAACGATGGTCGGTCTCGCACTATTTCTGAAGAAATTCCGTATAAATGTTCTGGTTTAAGAAATGTTTTAACAAACGCTACCGTACACGCAGATTAAAAAAAAAAAAAAAAAAAAAAAAAAAAAGAGAATTGTATGTGGCTAGAGAGATGTTAATCCGGACTAGCAAAAAAAAAGAGAGAAAAAAAAGAAAAAAGAAAAGTGTGAAGTCATTGAAGGGTCTGTCCGGTCCAATGGCTTGGCTATAGGGATTTTCATCCAGATTAGCCACAACAATTAGCTACAGGGATTGCGATTCGGTCTAGCATTATCCGGTCCAGTTCGAAAAACTGAAGGGATAACAATTCCGGTCTAAGTTAAAAGGGACATACTTACATAAAGGGACATACTTACATACCTGAAGAGTTTTAAATGAACTGGCCCAGGTATGTAAGCAGTCTGAAGGTTATTTATAGCCAGTATAGGATTTTCTGAAGAATTATGCGAGCCGAACCGTACTAGATTGTTAATATCATAGACTACGTTTTAAGTTGCATCCGTTAATGTCAGGATGAACGAACGTTTGTTGTTCACAGACATACCATAAGAATGCGCGCACGAGGACGAGCGCACGTCAGTATGGCCGTGACGGCGTTAACGATATTTATGTTATATAGCACGTGCAATAGGAGTGACTCACACAAGCCAGGTGCGCCGGCCATATCGTTCCACTCGTAAACAACAGCTGCAACAGAGTGACTCATAAGCCCGCTGCGCCGGCTAGTATAAAAAGGCGGAACGTGCCTTGAAATGAACATTCGTTCGACTGCGTTTGCCCGGTGCACTTACTATATCGTTGTTACGTTGTGTGATTCAGTGACTGTTGTACGTACTGGTTAAAGTTGGACAAGTGTTAAAGTGAATTGTCAAGTTAACATATTGTTGATTAAATCAGAAACCAAACGTGACTTCGTTTTACTTGGTGTTCAACAAGATAATATCTACCCTCAAGCTTACATATACTATTTATACTAGTGTTAAGAATTCTTGTACGTGTTTGTTTTTAAGAGGCTTGAATAAAATATTATATTATAATAAAAAAAAATTTAAGTGTTTTCAATTCACGTTCAGAAGACGAATCTCGTAGCCTGCGTGGATCAGAGTCCACGGATACCAACCACTATTTCGATACCACCACTTAATTTCGATCGATTGGAATGACGGATAAGGGCATTCAAACTGGAAAGCGTTGTTGCTTCTAGGTAGAAATAGTCTAGACAGTGGTATCGAAAAGCTCAGAAACAAGCTACGCCAACAATAACATTGATTGTTATCGTTCGTTAACTACTTTTATCAATTTCAAAGATGTCGATACCGATTTATCTAGTCGCACATACGTCACAGTTTTGGGTACAAACAGCAACAAAACTTTTTAACGATATCGTTAAACTCCGAACCGGTCGGTTTACGATACTGCTGTAGGCGATTTAATGCCATCGCTTTATATATTAGAATACTGTTTCAATTGATAGCGTGTACGTGAGAAGGAATTCAAAGATGACATGCTCCACGAGTTTTGGTGTGTTTTCAGTAATAAACGCTGAGCATGCCAGGTTTTTGTACTGATACTTCTTTAGGTGCGTTGAGAGTAAAATTTTATTGGCGACAGATTCGTTACGGCTAGAGAGAAAAGATACAATTTAGGAAGAGTGAGAGTGAGAAAATTTACAAAGCGTCTCGCGAACCACTCAACCGTGGAGGGAGGCAAAATTAAGAAAACCACGACACTACACACTGCAAAAGAAGTTTCACTTCTAGCACCAAGTTGCACGTGCTCCATTTTTTAGCTGTAAACGTTACCCGTGATCGAAAGGAAGGTTTTAAAGAAACATACATAAATATTGATTTGCCATTTTTATTTCAGATTTTACTATAAAATTTAAAAATCGGTAAAAATGTTTTAAATAACCAGAATAAACAAACAAATTCTTTGGAATTCATTTCGTATCATTAATATTTTAATAGAATCACATTAAGTTACTAGTGTAAGGTTACGGCACAAGTTCAATGACAGCCCATTGTGTTTGAGCCCTAATAAAGACGAGAATATTTAAAAATGATTACAGACGTGACTGCCCAAAACCTTTAGTTTTTTTAGGAGCAGATGTTATAAACGTGAACAATATCTAATCGCATTTAAAGCTAGTTATACAACTGCGATTCATTGATTCATTCAATGTAAATCAATATTTTTATCTGACTAGCTTGCGATAAGCACATTCGTTGTGTTATTAAAACCATCAGCGATGCTAAGGATTTAGTTGTTTAATCGGCGGTGTATAATGCTAAATTTAGGGACTTTTTTTCTACCTTGCTGAGAGCCTTGAGAGGCTATTTCAGCGCAACCTTAACTAGTAGGTGATCTCACGGGGCTCAAACCTGACGACGTTGCTAAGACGAACCCTAGCAAGAGCCGTGCTTCGCAGAATCTACCACCGGATCGGAAACGCGACCCACTGAGAAGATCCGGCGAGAAACTCAGTGGGCTGTATCTGAGGGTAGCTTTAGGGATGACTTTCACTGTGTCGATTCCAAGGCAACGCTCAAAGGCATTATTACTTGAAAATCTCCAAGTGGCACTTCTGTGTGGGCTATTCTTTGGAAGGGGCCCACGTGCCCTATCGCTCTGTCGACGGCGCTAAGCACGCTCTCGGTTACGTAATAACAGCATTGATGCCTTAACGGTGAGGAAGTGAGTTCGCTTCCGCACATACGGACTGAGGTCAGTAAACTACAGCGGTGTTGCAGCTAAGATGAAGTTTCTGTGATATTTCTGCATATTTCTTGCCGACGTCGAGGGTTCTAAAGTTCTTGTTCGTTTGACTGTTCATATGAACAACTGAGATTTTAATTTGTTATGACAAATTATATTGATGTGTGTTATTGATAAGATTAAAGTAAATTTTCTGAAATTAATTCAGCTCTGGGTATTTTTCCAAAATCTGAAATGAATTGATAGCTATTCTCCAACTCCATCTAATAATATAATTCTTAAACCTTTTATTTCATATATTTTAAGTTATGAGACGTCGTAAGTTTTCAATACATTTCACTTACTGGTGGTAGGACCTCTTGTGAGTTTACTGGTGGTAGGACCTCTTGTGAGTTTACTGGTGGTAGGACCTCTTGTGAGTTTACTGGTGGTAGGACCTCTTGTGAGTTTACTGGTGGTAGGACCTCTTGTGAGTTTACTGGTGGTAGGACCTCTTGTGAGTTTACTGGTGGTAGGACCTCTTGTGAGTTTACTGGTGGTAGGACCTCTTGTGAGTTTACTGGTGGTAGGACCTCTTGTGAGTTTACTGGTGGTAGGATCTCTTGTGAGTTTACTGGTGGTAGGACCTCTTGTGAGTCCGCACGGGTAGGTACCACCGCCCTGCCTATTTCTGCCGTGAAGCAGTAATGCGTTTCGGTTTGAAGGGTGGGGCAGCCATTGTAACTATACTGAGACTTAGAACTTATATCTCAAGGTGGGTGGCGCATTTATATTGTAGATGTCTATGGGCTCCAGTAACCACTTAGCAGCAGGTGGGCTGTGAGCTCGTCCACCCACCTAGGTAATAAGAAAAACAATAAAATATGAAAGGCGCAATGAAGTCATATTTTCCTACATACTTATAAATTTTATGGCAAATACCAGTTTTCTTTTTTTAACTAAAACACTACATTTTTCACTCCCACAAAATCGTTTTTCTGTTCTGGAACCTCGTATGAACCACCTGCTGAGAGCGTATTGGCTGGACACGTTTCGTCACTCCTTCTATCTGACCACTTTATTTTCTATAAGTTTGTATTAATTATTACCTCAGTACGCAGTGAATGTAAATGGGATACAAAAACATAGTCTCTGTTACAGACACACGTAAACGACGACTGTGTAAATCAAATCAAAATCAATTAATTAATAATCTGAGAAGTTTACACGAGGTGCGTTTTTCTATTCTAGTGAAGTTTAACTTCTCTCTCAGCGTTTTCGGGGTCAGTAACTCGTGACTGCATGCGTGGGTTAAATATATGGAATACGTGTGCCCTCAATCTTTGACCATGTATGGCTTCGCGGTCATGTTGCTTTTAACAGCATTTACGATGAGAACGTCTCAGTTTCAGTTAATAGCTGCAATTCGTCATTTTGTTATAAACTCACTTCTAAGACCCGCGGGTCAGTGACCCTGACCATAATCAGGGTTCGCGGGTTCGGTTCGCAGTCGGAATCAATGTATTTGTGAAAAATTATTGGCGTTCGAGGCTTAATTCTATCTTTGGGATCTATTACATTTTTTTTTGGATTATTCATGTATATACATATATAAAACTAGTCGTAATCGCCCGTTTCGCTGGGCATTTAAAATTAACATTATTATTTATTGTCATTATTATTAGGGAGTCCAACAATCATATAAATATTAGCCTATCCATTAAGTACATGTATTTTCTACATGGATGCCAACTTTATTATATATAACTATTATAAGGGAACATCCGTAAAAACCACTGTAGATTTATATATTAGTATAGATTAACAATGGCAAGTGATCGTGCATCTAAATTGGCAAGTGGTTGGTCTAAGTTAATTTAATTAGCCTACACCCGGTACGCGGTTAAATAACGATGAACCATCGACGAATAAAAACATCAAAACATTTTCACTGTTGCACAGGAAATTAAGCACTTAAGTTCAGAACGTCGACAAATAAACTGTAATGGAATTTCAGGAGGCCTTGCCTTTACTGGAAGTCGATGCCAATAAAAGAAGCTACTAAGAGTGTCTGAGTTGTGCCAGTAAATTAGATTTAGCAATACCACGTCTTTAAGTAATATAAAATTGTCTTTATTATTTATAGTTATTTGATTACTTGTAGTTGCTTGGAAATTATCTTAATTTGCTTATATCGCTCAAGAAAAATATATGACTTTACGAAGAAATTAGAATTTAAAGATAAGCTCGGTGCCTTGACTGTTGGTGTACCTTAATATATCTTGGTAGTTTAAATTATGTATGTTCTTTTTTTAAATAAATAGTCGTCCATAATTCTGATTTTCAAACTCCAATCTCTTTAATGATTTTCCAATGAAAGCTACAAAACTTATTAGTGAATCGCTACGAAATGTCGACACGAAGAAACTTATCGCTCACACACAAAGCTCTTGAAGGAAAACTTGATGGTCCATCAGTTCATTTCCTCTACAAAAGCGTCGTTTCCGTTTTCCTTAGACTACCACTAATCAAGACGACTTCCCTTCACTGCTCATCGGATGCCGCCGCAAAGCGCGAAGCAGAATAATTTCCTTTCAATATCTTGACTATAATCTAAGTTGGTCTCCCTTCGGCGTAGTCGTAAAAGTAATAACA
This sequence comes from Bombyx mandarina, assembly GCF_030267445.1. Taxonomy (NCBI): domain Eukaryota; kingdom Metazoa; phylum Arthropoda; class Insecta; order Lepidoptera; family Bombycidae; genus Bombyx; species Bombyx mandarina. Next base: position 7,873,744 of record NC_143208.1, read on the forward strand.
ATATTACTTTAATAAAATGAAAAACCTGTCCTTTTAATAGTTCTTTGTTACACATAATATTCTGACAATCATTACTCATACATAAACAGATTGCTTTATCAAAGCAATGGTATTGAAAATGATAAACAAACAATTCTAAATATTTGTATGTAGCCGGTGATAAGAATTATTAAAATCAAATGAACTAAAATTGGAAAATTGGAAATTGAAAGGAAATGTAAAATACGTTTTTGTTTTTTGACATCTTTATTTGTGTTTGATGCTGATATCTCTATTAAAAAACCTTTATTAGAATCTCGAGCGCAGTGATCATGCTAAATACAGACAATGAAATTTTAAACATAGCAATAACTTATTATTTGATTCGTTTTAACATTTTTTTAGGTTTATTAAAATCGCCTATCTCAAGACGTAGACTCTTGGCAGGAATTGGAAGAGGAGGAGGACTTCAGTCTTCCTCTTCTCCCTCAACTTCTCTGGAGGCGCCGGAGTCCGACATAACCCGGTCTGTTACCCCTCTCGACCGGGTGGGTATCAGTAAACGGATTTCCCAGCGTTAGAAAAAAGGTGTATTAAATAGATTTACTGAATTAATTTTACGGTTTAAACTTATGTTTATGTTATTATTTGGTATCATTGAGAATCATTATATATCTTTTAAAACTAGTATTTCCACCATCTCTTCATCGACAATATTTTCCTATTAGGAGCGACTTTATTTTATTTTCCTTGTAATTATCTGTCGAGGTAATTTCATCATTCTTCATACTGATGCGATACGCAAAGAGAACAAGTATTGAGTCGGTTATAAAAAAAACAATTTGGTAATTTAATATTAATATTTAGATTAATATTATTTAATTGTAAATATAATAATTGTAAGATCGACAGACAAGATATTAAAAAAAAATACAGTTGGTATACAGTTGGATTTTAAGCATGATAATAACATAATCATCATGCCTGATTTCTAGTATATTTTATTAGTTTACCAATGAAACACACTAAAATTACTTGATTTAAATATATAATAAAACACATAAACATACAGAAATACATGCTGTTTCGAATGTAAACTAATATATTAAATACACTGTTACAAAAAAAAACTCTTTTTACGTTTTACATTTTACATACACGAATAATGCTTACTTGGACAATTCACCTAATCAATGCAATCTAAATGTTAATTTTATATAATTGAAAATGTACATTGGCGTAAAAAGCGAAAATGAGCTTTACAACCTAGTACACAAAAGCTATGTTTTGATGCTTCGTTATCGGACTGTGCTTTCTTGTCTGACCTTCAATGCAGGTGAGTGACCTCCAGACGAAGCCACCTGCTCAGCCTACTTTTTAATAAAACAACCCAAAATGTTTTTTATCATGGCTTCGTCGGGGCTATAAAAAGTTAATTTTCCGGGAGGATTCATCCGACCGTAAAACAAATCTAGCGTTTCATTATCTCAATGCTATTTGTAGTCCTCTCGAAGTTACTATGAACTAGCTCCAAATAGATATTAGATTCTCGTATTTGGTACACGTGTAGTGGGCTCGTAGAGAAAAGTACGATCAAGGCTAAGTGTAAAGTGTTCATGGGCTTCTACTTTAAGTGTAGAACAGCCGTAAATACACTATGTTAGCTTTGTTGACGTTACATTTCCCAATTTCTTTTTTACAGTCACATACATAGTTTCGTAAAATTTCAAATATCATGTATATTTGATATCTAAGAGGGTCGCCTATTGAGTACTATGTTTTATTTACGGCCCCAATTGCATATGATAATATGTAAGGGTGATGATTAGTGTAATACAATAATATGTATTAAAAAATAGGATTCCGAGTTCACATTTCAATATTAACGGCGACATTCGCGTTTGATCTCGTCTATCTAGCCGTAACAAAAATATACTAATAACTAGCGATATTAATATTATCGAACACGCTATTTCTATCGATAAATGCACAAAGTTAAGTTATTGATTTACGGCCGTTTTCAATAACGTATCTGAGTTTTCGGATAGATAGCTATCTCCGAATATCAGCAAGAGCGTATCTATCCTTAGTTTGCGTTTCACAATCACGGATAAGTGCTATCTCTCTTTAACCAACAGTAGATAGCTTCTTCCCTCCGATTTATCCGAGCCTCTTGATACGTTTCGTTCTACTACAAATACGAAACAACATCAGGATCAAGACTTATTTTATTTTATTCTAAATTATAACTATAATTTAACCAGCATATTGTAGACTATCATAAACACATTTGTTTATAACAAAAAGTAATAAAAACATATGTAGATTTTTTTAAATTGGACGTATTGCTATTTTTATCCTAGTCGAAATTATGAAACGAAACGTTTTGACAGTCCGTTTGCCAATAAGCAGTGATCAGTTTCTTTTGTTTGTTTTTCTATTGTTTACCTACTATATTAGATGATGACTTACCTCCAAAACGCTTTAAAACTTTCGTTTATAATTCTAAGTGTGTTTATAATTAAAGAGCTACAGTGAAATAAAATGAATTCTGTAAGTATCTATGAACTACATTGATAATAATAATTTTACTTTGAAAACTTTGAGTTCAAGTTTAGAAAATATATCTTTTTCAGTCAAGAAAGGCAGCACCCATGACAAAAGATGAGACGATGATTCTAGCAGAACTTGTGGCGGCGAAAAAACATTTCAATAATAAGGCAACAAATGCCACAAACAATAAATTGAAGGAGCAGGCTTGGCAAACCCTTGTAAATGATTTTAATTCGTCGATTCGTCGTTTCCCACGAACTCCATCGCAGCTTCGACTAAAATGGGAAAACTTAAAGAACGCTACGGCAACATAAGAAACAACCTTAGTAAGGTTAGTATAATTAGTTGATTGTTTGTCTCTAATAACACATTGATAAACATGATTTTTTCTTCAGGTTGCCGTAGTATTTGAAATAATTATGCTCTTTGTTACAGGCTGGAGGTGGTAAGGATTGCAGATGAAATTTTGGATAAAGCATGCACATTGTTGTAGGTCACATATAATATTTTTAACACTTTTACAGCCAAGCGGAAACAAGATGGAAGAAAAGAAATGCAAGGCTAGCATAGGGACAATGCATTAGCAGAATATCTAATAGCAAAAAAGAGACTTGACTTGGAAAATAAAGAAAAGGGTAGCAAAAGTTAAGTTAGATTTAGATAATTTAAAAAATTAAAAATTACTTAAAAGGAATATTAAATTTCATAAATTAAGTAGGCAATAATAATTTTATGTTAGATAGTTTTTTAAGTATATGTACAAATTCTAAATTAAATATCTTGCATGTACTAACTACCATGTAATTATCATTTTGGAAAATAAAAAATAGTCAAATTATCTTTGGAGTTTATTTTATAAATTATCTTTGGAAGCAATTATTTATAAGTACATAGTTGTATTTCAGATGTAAGTTTTGAAAAATTGTTATGAACAATTATATTATTTTCCTGTAATGTATCTGCGACTGAAATTTCTGATTCTAATTCTTCTAAATTCATACTTCTGACGATATTATGCAGCATGGCAGCTATAATAACAGCTTGCATATTTTCTAGTTTTAATCTACTTTTCAATGATACACAGGGAGTCTTCTTTTACAAACACCAATGCATCTGAAAATTATACATTATTCGCTTAAATTATTTTACAATACAGTATAACAAGCTCTTAACTAAAAAAAAAGATTACCTCTCTATAGTATTTCTTGTTTTAATATGTGATTCATTTTAAATCGTTCCGATTGAGTATGTGGGTTAATTAATCACGTTAAAAGATAGGGTTGTGGGGATAGCCTCTATCGGCAAGCAAATAGAAATTTCCAAGTCCACCTTGTTATCAATGTTCTCTTGATATGTAGATAATTTATTATAATAGTGTCATATTAAATTCATATAAACACCTAAATATATAATAAAAATAAATAAAAATATAATAATAATATATAATAATAATAATATAAATAAGGTAATATAAATAAGAAATACCTTTTCAATCGGAATGGTTAATTATAGTTGTATCATGAGTAGACCCAGGCCGTCAAGCAACAACATTTTGAAACATCAATGATGCATTGCACACAAATTACACATTCAAAATACTCTTTTTCTATTTCTAAATTCCTCTCCTATATTTGAATCTGTAACACAAATATAAAATGTAGAGGTATTAGTGTGTAATAAGAATGAAGGTAAATAGCCTACCAGGTTATTGTATTAGTATATGAATGTCATTTAGGGCACCATGGGAATCCAGCAGTATTATAGAATTCCTGTTGAGTGTGATTTTGTAACACAACAAAAATTAGGTATAATTTTGCTATTGCTATAAACAAATATAAGTTGTAATAACGAGTACTTTTATGGTTAAAATTTATCTTACCTTTTTGACGTTACACTCAAATATGGTCTCATTAAATTAATCAATTCATTCACAACACCTTTGCTCAGAAATCTATAGTCAAATTCGTAATTATTGATCTTCGCCATGTAATTCAGACGATCTTTATTTTCCTAACCATATGATATCGGCCTCACTATCACTATCTGCATCACAATCCATTATCATTTGAAATAATTCCATATCACTATCATCACTGCTACAATATGCCAATATGAAGAGAAACAATTATTAAATTATAGCGATTTACTTTCGAAAGATAAACATGTAACCGGCCGATTTTGACAGATAAGCGAATGCCCATACTAGAGATAGCGCCGCCTACCGGAGAGTTACTTAAAACTCATATTGAAACGGAAGTAAGCACGATTTGTATGAGCGTTCTATCTTTAGCAGGTTATCCGTCCTCCCGACGATGGATAGATAAATCCGATAGGAACTGCTGCCCGTCGATAGGTTATTGGAACGTAAGTAAGGACAAAAATATAGATTTGTCTATCTTTAGTAACCGAAACTAGGGATAGATAGGTTATTGAAAACGGCCGTTAAACCTACTGAGATTGCCGTATTCTTTCTAACCGTGGAACCATTACTTTAAAACTCCTTTCTAACGTAATTTTTATTGAAAAGTAATATGACAAAATGATATAAATTTATTTAAAAAAAAAGTGTTCGAAAATAATAATTTAATTTAATTTTACCTATTACAATATTTTGCTTCAAATGTATATAAGTGTTTTAGAATTAAATGATACAATTTATTGGTTAGATAGTTATTCACTTCTCAAGTATGCAGTGAAAGTACAACTGCACTATGCATGAGACGTTTCTTTGTTGATTCTTACGAAGTATAAGTAGTTGAACGACTAGGTTCAACTTGCGCAACGCACTAGATCCACGTACCATTATGATCGCTGCACCTTTGTCTATGACGCGTCATAGTAACTTGATGTTCTGTATGCGTTAAATTGACGATGATGACAGATAATATGATGATGCTATATCATCATAAGTGATTATAAAAATTCATTCGTTTCATGTTTTTCAAAATATATTTGTTCATTAGTTTTTAGTATTCGTATATCGTGCGTAAATTTGAAACCTGACGATTGAGCCCATTATTTTCTGATGTTTTCAAAATGTAGTAAAAAAACCTTTTTTTGGATCTCTTATTGTAAAATATTAATTTTTTTTGTGTTAGCTTGACTTAATAATCTTATGATCTCTTTTGAACTTTGCAAGGAATGTGACTTACATTAACTTTGCTAGATTTTAGGCAACTAATTTTCTCACTTCTTTTCTTTTGTGACATATCTCCATCTTCAAACTCTCAAATGCCACTAATAGGACCTTTGATGGAGGTATCGGCGATTAAAGCTATTATCTTAAGATAATAGCTCAAACAGCTGTCATCAAATGTCCGTATAATCTCCATTTATATTGGCTTATTTTTGGATATAGGTGTGAAATTTGTAATATTCTTAATACTGGAGTTTACAGGAACCTTAGTGTTTCCTAGGCATTTTATTTTCCATTCTCTGCCACACATCTTTAGTTTTTGGTTACTACAGTTTGCTGAGTACTCATGTATTAGAAAAAAGACAATATGTATATATTATTATAATTTTATGTTTTTTTCTTTTTCCAAAGATTCATATTCTTTGAATTATAAGAAGTAGGTCATTGGACTACGCTGACGTAACTATTCGTAAACAATAAATGATTATTACTGATGGATGGGGGAGAGTGGTCGATTGATGAAAATTTTTACGTAAATTATAAATTAAAATCTTATTAATATTAACATAAAAAAAATTATTACTGTATAAAATGACAAACTAAATATGATTATAAATCGGCCTTATGATTAAATATTTATTGAACCGATGATTAAAATGAATCTCGCTGAAGCACGTTTCGCTTCGCTCCTGTATAGCACTATTAATTAGTTATTAAAAGCATTGATTACATTATGAGAAACTTTCAAATTTGCATTTTAATGAGATTGTGGAGTAAACGGTTCTGAGATTTATACCGACTATAGTAGAGTTTTCACTCACATTTTTGTTTTAACCTCTTTAGTTTCACGATGCGTTTAAAAGGAAATTAAGGAAAGTTATTAGAATATACATATTATTTTATATACTTACACTTATATTCAAGCATACGTCAGGAATTGTACTTCTTTCTGAGTGAAAGATAACTTAAGTCTTTATCTGCACTCGCGACAATGCGTATGCAAAACTTAATGATAGTCGGTTGAATGCTTAAAATATGAAAGCGTAACAAATAAAGCAAACTCACTTTTGCATATTAAGCATAGACAAATAAGATTATTTTTCAATTAAGTAGGTTCTATAGTTACTCTATTTCATCATTACTTGTAAAGGTGTATTAGGGACACATTTTTTTCGAAAAATTGGCCACATCGTTTGGTCGGATCTGGCTCACTCATAGTTATACATATTATTACATAAGTTCGCCAGGAAAATTTAATAAATGAGACCAGAATTAAAAGGTGTAAACTGTTTATTTGGTTTTTATTGCTTTGACGGGTTATCGAGCACACCGTTCACCCGGTTTTTAGTTGATCCAATATATCCTGCCAGCAGTAAGTTCGAATTATTTTTCTTCTTTGTCGTTTCCTCATTACTGAGGGTCGTGACCACCTTGGTCCAGTTTTTGCACCAGCTTCCTCCAATGTTGCCTGCATTCGGCCTGCTTAATGGCGCCCGGGACGCTGGTGTTTGTGTTAGAATACTTATTTCAAAATATTCAGTTCAAATATTCGATTACATAATTTACAAACGATTCTTACGTTCCATTCATTAATGATATGAATTTAAAATTGGAACGTACCAATAACTCAACTACTTACCGTAGGTACTGAACTAAAATGTCTTTGAATGTACCAAAGTAAAGTTTTCAAACAGCCTTGCCCACATGACCGTTAAAAGAGCAAAGTAAGAGTCATGTCCAATATTTTCACGGACCATTTACGAAAATTGCCGGTCGATTCGAATAAGAAAAACGAAAGAAATTCGTTTTGATGAAACACCGTCTATTACATAAAATACTTTGTATTTGATTCGATTGAACAGATTAAATTGGCCTTTTGTTTGTTAGTTAAGCGGTGTTTTAAAGTTCCTTTCTCGATGGTCACATAAAAGCGGTTTAAAAAGTTTTTAATTTATTAAAAAATAACATAGTAAAAATAACATAAAATACATTTTGAATGTTCTTAGTGTCAAATTAGATGGACACGACATAATTTATAAATTGTCAAGAATTACGATTGTTACCTGGCAACACTAGAATGCCAAAATTAAAACACGATTTTTAGATACGAAAAATTTTCGTAAAACTCCTACACGGTGTATGCTAAATATAGAATATATAACGTCTTAAAACAGCCAAGTTGAAGGCCGGCTCTTTTCGGAATTCGTTTTGTATGTGCATACAAAGTGAACATTCACCAAAGATGACAAAACGTTAGATTATTATGTGATATTATATTCATAACGTTTTCGCGTCCCTTTTCGCTGGATATTAACTTGAATTGTCATACGGTATATATTATACTCGTTGTTTTTGTTCCATTATCAAAACGGTGTAGATCACAAATGACATCCTTTGGTATATCCACAAATTAATATAGCAAAGCGAAGAAAAAAATGTATTTAAGTTACTGCTGTCACACACCATTCATAATATCTGCAGTTTTAAAGCTAAGATCTAAGTTGTTCGCCAGATCATCTCAACGGGTCGCGATTTCTATCTGGTAGTAGATACATTCGATAAGCAGTTGCCTTTGAGATTTTAGGTTTTCTTTGGAGGCGCTTTGACCGCTGTTCGCAAAACCCTCCTCTCCTGGCTGACTCCGTGTTCATCCACCTGATGATGACGAAAAGGCATTTGAGCCACCAGTTATATACCCACCTTAAGTTATTTCTTCTTGACGTACCCTTCGAACCTGAACGCATGATTACTTTGCGGCAGAAATAGGTAAAATGATAAAATGATACTATTCATCCATGCTCATTTTGCTTGCTTAGTAGGCAGCGGCTTGGCTCTGTCCCTGGCATTGCTGAAGTCCATGGGCGACGATAACCACTCACCATCAGATGGGTCGTATGCTCTTCTGCCTACAAGGGCAATAAAAAAAAAGCTCGCTTGTAGTATAGCTCATCGCCGTTACTTGAAACAAGAATTAGGGGAGACCCGATTATCATAGCGATCCTATGGACTGGTTTATATCAGTTCGTTTTGGTAATACTATTATATTATTTTCCAAAGCAATATAAAAATAAAATAAATTACGACAGCACTATCATTTTAAAATGACAACTAAATGTTGGAGTCACCTAGTCTGAGCTTCGAATTAGCGAGAACCGTATCTCTTGAACCCATAACAATATATAAACCTGACATCTTGTAGGGTTTAATGTAATAAAGATTTTCGCTTAGCTCAAATAAATAAAATGCATTTAAACTTGTTCTTGGAGACAAAATATCATAATAAAGTGCTATAAGAAAATGACTAATGTCATCTATGTATATACTTATATATAGGTATATCATTATGATAGTCCTAGTTTCAAGTACACGTAACTATTTTAAAGTAAGCCAGACGGGCATACCTTATCCCTTTATGGAAATAAAGTACGACATTTGTGAGACAAACCATTACTTATTGATAAATTGAGTCCTGATCATTAAAGATAGGTTTAGGACTTAAGCTTAGCACTTTATTGAAATCAGCATATAAAATTTAGGATAATCAGGCACAAAACATAGCTTTATAAACCTTTTTCGTATTCTTCAATGGTTATTGAAATTTTAAACATACAGAGTATTATGGTCCAGAGCTGTAATTCCAAAATTGAAGTGCGCCTTGAAAGTATAGGGTCAATTGATTGCCAGATTATAAACCAAACCATCACATAGTTTCTTTCTAAGATGTATAGCTTAGTTTCTATCGCTAGTATATATTGTACTGATTGTTTCTTTAGTTCTTGTGGTCAGGGGATTTCTTCCCAACAATCAATTTACTATCGGCTGATAAATCTATTTTAGCTTCCAAACGTCTTCAAGTTGGTCAGGGTATTTTACACAGCTTTTATCTTTTTTGTTTTCTTATTTTGCACATCTCCGATTACTTATTTTATTAGAATATTCCAACATGATTGGCGTTTTAATTTGTGAAATTAGTGTCTGTAGAGGCAATGCCTGAAATGAAAAAAAAAAAAAAAAAAAAAGACCAATATTTATGAAGATTATTACCTTAAATATGGCCAATGTGACTATATTGATAATCTGTGAACGTTCTTGATAACTATTATCTAGCTTAATACTAGTGCTAATAATATCCTAAAAATCTGTGCCCACATAAAATAATAAGAGTTCTTTAAAGCGATTATAAAGGGAGTAACTGGGATGAGTGAACTAACTGAAAAATTTTAATGTACTCTTGTAGTTCTGACCATTACGCGCGCTCTTTGCTATGTAATGATCGACTAAGTTAATGAATGGAAAGAGTTCGTAATTATGGTAAATCCACACATCACTTGGTTTGTACCTCTCAAATAATACTAGACGATAACGCTCGGAAACTACTCTACCTATTTGTCTCCGTATTCAAACAGTTCACAAACATTTAAGACCATCTATAATTAAGATAATAGATAGGGACACAATAGTATTTTACCATTCTAAATGCTATTTTCCTCCTTATTCAGTCTCTTTATTGCTGAAGGTCGTGTCTAGCTTGAAGTGTTGATCACGTCTCAGCGTCGATCGTCTTCGTTGAATGCTTATCCACGTCTTCCTGTTCTCGGCGGTCTTTATAGCCTCGGTTATCGGCATCGGTGAGCATCTTTACTAGATCTGACCAGCGTAACCAGCGAGTAGGTGAGCCTTTGCGTGATCTTCTCCCGGCAACTATAGTAACTACCATCGGTTTCTCCACTTTATTGGGTCCATACGAGCAATGCTATTTTAAGCATGCTTAAATTGTAACCATCTGGTAAAGACATCTTATCAATCTGCTTATCGTCATATCGATTTCAAATATTGCGAGTTTATGATGACAATGCGCAATGACAATATAATAAGCCGTTGAGACCGTCACGACGAGATTGATTGACGGCGTACCTGGAAAATGAGTGGATAGCTGAGTACGAGCTATTATACGATACAATTTATTTGTTATTCAACCCATACAGGTCGAAACAAGGCAATGTTGTAATCGTATTGGGCTTAACTTAAAAGAGTTATCTTAGGTTTCGCTAATTTGAAGAGCAGCGAAATAGATCAATCACCCAACGATTAGGTTGAAACTGCAATTGAGAGCTCGACCTAGTCTCATGGTAGGTAGCAGTATTCATGTTATAAAACCTATTGGCTCGGGTTACCACTTAATACCAAGTAAGCAGTCAACACACATTGTAAAAAAATGAACACTTCGAGTTGTTTTTATTTGTTGAAATCAAATTATAATAATATTCCTAACTTTATTCTTTAACAACAAAAATGTTTATTAAAAAACGAGTACATATTCAATTTATTATTTATACACAATTCATATGCTGTTTGTGAATTGACTTTGATAGAAGTAAAGGAAAATGTTGGACGCTTTTCTTTCTTATGTGTTTTTATTAAATTCATTTGAGTCCCGAAACACGTACAATAATTGTTAGAGGCAGGCAGCCTTAAATTGGCATCGTTCGCTAAATATTTTATTAGTACAATAATATGAAATATTACAGAGGAAAGTATTAAGTCCTTTTTTGCTAAGAAAAAGTAATGAGCAACTGAAAGTTCAACGAACCGAACAACTTCAAAAGTAAATAAACATTCGTTTTTTTAGAATTGGGGTGACGTCTGTCATGTCACTTATTGTCAATTTGTTAATGCTTTGTATTGCTGATCACTTTGTTGATGCAACTAATAAAGAAATAAATGACTTGCTGATTTTTTATTCTTTTGGACAAAGGATCAAGATTTTAATCTCATATCTAAAGCTGGTGGTATGCACTTTTGTTATGTCTATGAGCTTCGACAACCAATTAAAATTTGGCGCTTCATGATTTCGGATAACTAACTTGAACAAAAACTTAATTCTCTGTTTTTTAAAATTACACGAATAAACACGCAGCGCTTATAGTCATGTGCGGCTTAATAGCTGAGAGCTGGGTAGACTCAAGCCGAGATACTCTAACATGCCGCTAGCACTTTGGGGCCACGTAAAAATGGTTTCCCAGTAAAATACGTAAGTGTTAAGTAAACTCCACGTTGAAGAAAATTTAAGCGAAAGCAGGATACAATATGACGTCGTGTCATAGGTAGTTGATGTCTATTGTAAGTTGGAAGAGGAGTCACGAACATGTGATAGAGATAGGTATAAAAAATTTCTAGACGATGAATTGGATAAAATTGCATTTAATTTCCTTCCTGTTATTTATATTTCACTAATTGTATTTATATGTTAGTTACATAAAAAGGCCAAGTTACATAGTTACACAAAGTTACATAAACTACAGTAAATGTAACTTAAAATCGCGTGTACTTACTTTGAGAAGGGTAGCTAATTACTGGTACTGGTATGCTCTTGCGGATCCGTATATTTTGTTCAGGCCTACTTCTTACTTCCAACGTTGGATACACGTTGGATGCAGGTGGCAACGGACCGGCCGCACTGGACATCAGTTGAAGAGGCCTATGTTCAGCAATGGACAGTAGACAGGCTGAGATGATGATGATGATGATGACTTCTTACTTATTACCCAATTCGTCCAATCCAGAACCATATCACTATAGACATAAATTCAAGGCGGAGGCTCCTTCCTTAAATAATCATTACCAGAAATCGTATCTCTTATATGATTGTTTTTCTCTTTATGGTTATCTCTTTATTGATTGTACTTTTCCATCTATACCTGATCCGCCCATCGCTTGGGGCTATGTACTTTCTTACTCCCAATTTTAGACACCAAGAGACGCCTAAGACGTCAAACAAAGAGCCAAACTTATAACAGCTGTCTCTTTGTTAATGGGAGTTAATTAATAATCCTTAAATATCGTTTATTTTAAACTTTAATATATTTTTTTTTATCTATTGTGAGTGAATTTAAAGGCAATTTTAAAGATTCTCTTGAAAATTTTTGTCATTTGATTGTTGTCTGTTTAGTCAGGTTTGGTGTTTATTGAGCGAAACGAACACACTTATAGGTTGGCTTTATTTTGAGCTCTACTAACACTGACCCACAGACTGCATCAAACTCGATTTGATAGGTTAAAGTTTCCACTAGTTTAATAAAAAGAGTTCTGTGCATTTTTATCACAATGAAAAATGTCAGATCATGGTCAGTCCTGCGGCGTCATTTCTAATATTAGTATTACCATATAGCATGGGGGGGAAGTCCGATGGGGAGTGCTCTGAGGAATTGTTCGAGATGATACCGTCATCTCGTTTTTACCATCGCACCGCCCGCCACCGGAGTAGAGTTCATCCATACTACCTGGACCACTGCGGCCATTCACAGTGCATTTCCAGAGGTCTTTTTTGCCTCGTACCATCCGGCTATGGAATGAGCTCCCCTCCACGGTGCTTCCCGAGCGCTATGACATGTCCTTTTTCAAACGAGGCTTGTGGAGAGTATTAAGCGGTAGGCAGCGGCTTGGCTCTGCCCCTTGCATTGCTGAAGTCTATCGGCGGCGGTAACCACTCACCTTCAGGTGGGCCGTATGCTTGTCTATCTACAAGGGCAATAAAAAAAAGAAAAATAATAATAATAGCAAACTGCACTATAATATCATAATATGTACTTATATACATATAGTACTTTTTTTTTTTTTTTTTTTTATTGCCCTTGTAGGCAGACGAGCATACGGCCCACCTGATGGTGAGTGGTTACCGTCGCCCATGGAATTCAGCAATGCCAGGGGCAGAGCCAAGCCGCTGCCTACCGCTTAATACTCTCCACAAGCCTCGTTTGAAGAAGGACATGTCATAGCGCTCGGGAAACACCGTGGAGGGGAGCTCATTCCATAGCCGGATGGTACGTGGCAAAAAAGACCTCTGGAAACGCACTGTAGATGACCGCAGTGGCTCCAGGTAGTATGGATGAACTCTACTCCGGTGGCGGGAGGTGCGATGGTAAAAACGAGATGCCGGTATCATCTCGAACAATTCCTCAGAGCACTCCCCATGGAACATACGGTACAAAATACAGAGGGAACCGAAGTCCCTCCGCAGACCCAGAGGTTCCAAACGATCCGTGAGACCGGGATTATCGACAATCCGAACGGCCCTCCTCTGTATGGAGTCAAATGGAAGAAGCTGGTATTTGGGAGCCCCGGCCCAGAGATGGGAGCAGTACTCCACGCGAGGCCGGACTTGTGCTTTATAAAGCAAAAGCCTTTGTCCAGGCGTGAAGTACCGCTTCGCTCTGTTGAGGACTCCCAGCATTTTGGACGCCAACTTGGCTTTGCCTTCCAAATGACTCCGAAACTGGACATCGCTCGAAATGTCGACCCCAAGTATCCCAATACTCTCGGAAGGTTGCAGGGATACTCCTTGGAATTGCGGCGCCATGACAAAGGGGTCCTTCTTCGCAGTGAACGCGCAAACTTGTGTCTTTAACGGGTTGAATTGAACCAAGTTCAATTCACCCCATTTGGAGACTCGCCCCAGAGAGTTCTCCACTTCAGACACAAGTTTTGATCGTCTCTCTTGCACCACGCTCCGAGAGAGACTCTGATGGCCGATATATCGCGCATCCCCCGTGCTGTCATCCGCATAGCAATGCATGCCATCAATAGACAGCATGTCATTGATATACAGGATGAAAAGCGTGGGGGAGAGCACCGAACCTTGTGGAACGCCAGCGTTAATGGTCATGGTATCAGAACAGTCACCATCTACAACGACCGTGATGCTCCGCCCATCCAAAAAGCTAGCGATCCACTTGCAGAGACCCTCGGGGATTCCGTAAGATGGTAGCTTCGACAGAAGTGCCCTATGCCAGACCCTGTCGAAGGCCTTCGCGATATCAAGGCTCACAGCAAGAGCCTCGCCCTTGCTCTCCAAGGCTTCAGCCCACCTGTGAGTAAGGTATACAAGAAGATCGCCAGCTGAGCGACCGTGACGGAAACCGTACTGTCGGTCACTGATCAGCTGGCGATCCTCCAGATACTTCAGGAGTTGTATATTAATTATTCGCTCCATCACCTTGGAAAGCAAGGAAGTTATCGCGATAGGCCTATAGCTCGATGGGTCCGACCGGTCACCCTTCTTGGGGATAGGGTGGACGTGGGCAGTCTTCCATGAAGACGGAACCCTGTTAGTGCAATAAGAGAGGCGATACAAACGCGTTAGCGCAGGCGTCAGCTCAGGGGCGCACGTTTTCAGAACCACTGCAGGGATGCCGTCTGGCCCGCTCGACTTATGGACGTCCAGGAGTCGGAGTTCCCGCCTGACTGCACACTGTGTAAAGCAGATCTCCGGCAGGGAACTATCACACCGGAGGATGTTCGGTGGTGTGGCACCCCCGTCGTCCACAGTCGAGTTCGAGGCGAAGAGTTTGACCAGAAGGTCAGCCTTCTCTTTCGCACTATGGGCCAGACTGTCATCGAACTTGCGTAGTGGTGGGAGACTAGACCTGCAAAAGTTACCTTCTGCAGCTTTGGCGAGCGACCAAAAAGCACGGCTCCCAGAGGGATAGCTCTTCAGTCGCTCGCCAATTCTAGCAACGTGCTCCGATTTCGCCCTGGAAATAACCTTCTTGTAGGACCTGGAAGCGGCGTTATATTTCCGCCTTTCCTCTGAGATGTTAGGATCCCGACGTCTCCTAGCATCATCCCATGCAACGTATGCGGACCGCTTGAGGTGTGCAGCATCCCTGCTGGCATTGTTATACCAGGGTCTGCTGCGACCCCCAACGGGCACTTCAGAGGAGGGGATAAACAATTCCATCCCCTGGAGCACCACGTCTTTAAGACGGTCCGCACAGACGTCAGGATCAGCAGAGGAAAAGCAGAACCGCCCCCATGGGTAGGATGCGTAAAACTCACGCAATCCATCCCAATCTGCTGACAAATACTGCCAAACTCTTCGATACCTGGTCGTCGTTCGACGACCAGGACGAGAGAGTGGTGTGGCAGCACGGATAAGGCAGTGATCAGACGATCCAAGTGGAGCGTCGACCACCACACTGTATCCGGCTGGATCGGTGGTCAGCAGAAGGTCCAACAGAGAAGGCTCGTGCCCCTCAATATCTGGGACACGGGTGGGCTGTGTCACCAGCTGGGAGAGGCCGTAGGCCAAGGCGAAATCGTAGGCAGCCCGACCCGGGAGGTCAGTGGTTCTGGACCCCAACCACTCTTGGTGGTGAGCGTTAAAGTCTCCAAGAACCACCACCTCCGCAGATGGGTACTGCTCAAGCACGCGGTTAGTCCCCTCTTGCACATGCTCTATCAGAGCTGAACCTGCATCACTGCTGTGGGACCTGTACAGGCACGCGTAGACTCGGGTACGACCCCCGTGATCTACGCGCAGCCACAAGAGGGACAGGTCCCGTTGTTCGAGGCTTCGTAGACGGCGACAACAGACATCAGCCCGGACGAATACACACACCCCGGCTTTACGCAGGAAGTTGTGCTCCAATACGTAGCCGGGGTATTCAAGGTACGAAGTATCATCCGGAGCAGATATCTGCGTCTCCGTCAGAAAAAGGAGGGCAGGCTGCGCCGTCTCAAGATGGTGGTGTACGGCGTCGAGGTTGCTATGTAGACCCCTTACATTGCTGAAATCCACATTAAATGTGGAATGGGGAATCGCCGACAAAACCCTTTTCCTTTTTCGAACTTTCATTATTATTTTTTTATTTTTTTTGGAGAGTGGGATTGGGTGGGGTAGGATGTTCGAGGCGAAATCCTGACAATACCTGAAAAAAGCGCGGAGCACAGTACGTGCTCGACCACGGGTTGCGTGAGCGACCGACGCAGGGCATGGAAGGGCCCCCAGTCCACCCTGCGTGCGATCGCCGGGATCCACTCCGGTCTCCGACTCCGGCACGACGACCGCACGACAGGATTTTACACCGGTTGGCGGGACAGCTTCCCGGGGCGGAGTTTAGTAGTGACACCCGGGTTCAGGTCCCCAACTGACCGGCGGGCGGCGGCGAACACCGTTTCACTGGGTCTCCCTATACCCCCGTCAAACAATCACGTCCCGCGAGCTCACACGCACGTCTGCTCCGCATGTTCCAGGTATCGCCAAGATTCACCCCCAACAAGGAAGAGGAAAGGGAAGGAATAACACTGGCTCTCCAACCCACACGCCGGAACACAGCTAGGCTATTTGGCGGCGGACTCTAGTTGGAGGGTGGTCGCCAGCCAGTCGGACAAGTCCTACCACCGATTATGTATTCGGCTCCCGTTTTGCACCACCCAGGGGTCACTTGTAGGGAATCGCGGGTTAAACCTACGGAAGCGGGAAGCAATCAACCCCCCAAGTACGTAATTATCACAGCGGGAAATACATTCCTATGTATTTAGTGTCTTTGTTTCAATTTGGAACTGATGAAAAGTGATCAGTTCTGTGTTCCGAATCCACCGGAAAGGTTTCGTGTTCAATTCTTGTTTTAATTGGAAAAGACAATGTTTGAGTTACGATCTCCAAATTTCGTCGTGTTTAATTTTCATCCTCTGAATGCGAGCTGTTTGTTTCTTTAGACTCTTTAAATACATTATTTGGTTTCAAGTTGAATTGACATTTCATTTTGGCGTTCTCGGAACACAAATAAACAAAAAGCTTTCGAACTAATGACGAATTATTTCCCATAAAAATACAACTTTTTCACTCCTAGACTTGTACTTCGAACGCAATTATATTTTACGGCTCACGTTAACAACTTAGTCAGAATATAGAATAAGCAAAGGATTCTAGATTAGACAAAAGGTACTTAAAATACACGTTCAAATAAATATCGTGTTTTCTTTTAAACCTTTTTCTTTCATTTACGTTAACCCGTTTGTTCTTACCCTTATTGATCTTAATGCTTTTTTTTTCCATCGGAGAAAAAAGTAGTAAAGTAAAAAAGTAGTAGAAAAAGCAAAAATTCTTAGTTAAACGGTTTTTATTGTTCTCGGTGACGAGTTCAGGGCTGACATGATGTTAAGCGGCTAACCGCGTGATTTGGGTAGAAGTCTCAATAGAAATGCATAATGGCTGTGCCACCCTTAAAACCGCAACGAATAATTGCTTCGCGACGGAAATAGACAGTATGGTGCCATATTTTACGTAGGCTTTACAACTAGTAAATGGCAATTGGCAAGCTTAGTATACCAGTAGGTATGTCACTTTGACAAACCTTCTGTTGACCAACTAATGAATTCTTCGGTCATTTGTACGACACTGTACTTGGACAATCATACTTTCGATAAAAAAAATTAAAAAAAATTGCCAATAATCTAAAATTTACCTAGAATTTAATTGTAACTAAAGAGTAGAGAATCTGGATGACGCAAATAGATTGCAGCTGAACTTGACAAGATTGGTTTTCTCTTCAATCGGAACAATAATTGCATTTAGAATGGTACCCATTGAATCATTAAACAATAAAACAGTTTCTGTAGGTACTCTATTAAGTTAGTAAGGATTTAGAGAATAGATTCCCTCCTTTGGTCCGATTTTAATTCGTTTTGAGCGTGAAATCTACTTCATAATTTCCGGAATTTCCTAAAGTAAATCTAATCAACTATGTTACTTATAATTCAATATTATCTGATCGATACCAAAGCTATTACATTTTTGTTGCATTGATTTGAATTAAACCAACTTTGGTGGTGACCTGTTTTTTTATCTTTACACTAGCTGAGTCCCGCGATGTTATTGTCGTACCGCGGGTGACGATGCGGAGCGGCGGGGGCGCTAGTCTAAAAAAAATTGCCTAAGTTACTCCTTATATCATCAGCTACCTATCAGTGAGAGTCCCGTCAAAATCAATACAGCCGTTCCATAGATTAGCCGGAACAAACAGACAGACAGACAATATTTGTAAAAAATGTTATTTTGGTGTATGTACTGTATATATATTCGTAATATGCATGTACTTAGTAAAAAGCAGTTATTTGAATACTACAAACAGACACTCCAATTTTATTTATATGTATAGATGTACGCCAATCGTCTTAGGCGTGACGAATTAAATACTTCACCTTTTTCAAGTTCGAATCGATGAATACAATAATCAAGTTATGGTGATCAAAAGAGAAGCCTTTTCAAACAGCGGTTTCACCATAATTAAAAAATATAAAAAAGTAAACAAATGTTGCATTCAATCGCAGAGTTTATTTATCAAGACGAAATCTCAAGAATTCCTGTTAAATAAATTTATAATAAGCTTAGCTTCAACGCTCCTATTTCCCGGTTCTCTCATAACAATCGGATTCTTTATCGTTACTTTGAATCAAGTTACTGGAAACTTACAGGAGCCGATGAAGAAGAAATGTTTTCGAGTTTAGCGTTTATTAAAATTATTTTTATTAGTTATTCGTTTTTTAAGCTATGTTGTGTTTCAGTTTTTTGTTTACGTATTTATTAGATAAGCATAGGCATAAACAAAAGGGCTCAGTATCTTTTTGTTTTGTTTAGGGCCACTGATGAGTTTTCGTTATAAGTAATGTATGTGTATCTAGGTGTTTACTTATATTTTACTTTATAAAGTTTCCGTTTAGTATAGAGAAGTTATTGTAAATATTTTTTTTATTTCTGTCAATCAAAACATGCGCCAATAGTATCGGTGCATCTCGCAGCAATTTTTCAAGAAGAAGCCAGGTGTACGGGATCCAACAAACTATTCAAAGACATTTTGTTTTGCCTCTCGGGCATTAAGTTTTATTCCTGTCAAGAAGTTGTCCAAGCTTTGAAAAAAATAGAACTCTGAAACTGTACTCTGAAAATGTTTTCCTATAAAAACGTTTTTATTCAAGATTTTTCTATGAATTTTATTTATTTTTGCTCTATAGTCATAAATGTGGTCGTCGTGGCCTAACGGATAAGACGTCCGGTGGATTCGTGTTGAAGCGATGCACCGATGTTCGAATCCCGCAGGCGGGTACCAATTTTTCTAATGAAATACGTACTCAACAAATGTTCACGATTGACTTCCACGATGAAGGAATAACATCGTGTAATAAAAATCATACCCGCAAAATTATAATTTGCGTAAATACTGGTGGTAGGACCTCTTGTGAGTCCGCGCGGGTGGGTACCACCACCCTGCCTATTTCTGCCGTGAAGCAGTAATGCGTTTCGGTTTGAAGGGTGGGGCAGCCGTTGTAACTATACTTGAGACCTTAGAACTTTTATCTCAAGGTGGGTGGCGCATTTACATTTACGTTGTGGATGTCTATGGGCTCCAGTAACCACTTAACACCAGGTGGGCTGTGAGCTCGTCCACCCATATAAGCAATAAAAAAAAAAAAAAAAAAAAGGCAACTATTAACTTTTTTTATCTAGATCATTTATGGTTTTAGCTTCCATTCATCAATGGCCTTTGGAATACTCAAAAGTAGCGGTGTTCAAATAAAGCTCGAACGAAACCAAACCGTCCTTGACAAAGCGAGTCAATCTACAGCGTTAATAGTTTTCCGGACAGTGAAAACCGTGATTGGAAAAGCTTTTTTCGATCTATGTTTGCTGAAACCGAGAAGTGGATGAAAGTATTAAAACCGAACAGCCTCGGGGATGCGCCGAAATCGAAATTGCAACAGAGATTTCGACTACTATTTAGAATGTCATAAATACATTCTAGCTGTCTGAGACATTTCAAAAATATAAATATACTAGCTGTACCCGTCCGCTTCGCTGGGCATTTAAAATTAACATTACTATTTCTCTCCCACAAAGACTCTCATAATTAACGCCCCCGCAACTGGTGTGGGGAGTCCAACACGCATATAAATATTGGCCTATCCATTAGGTACATGTATTTTCTACATGGATACCAAGTTAAAAGTCAATCGGCTGCATTGTTCAGTAGTTATAACGGAACATCCGTAAAAACCACTGTAGATTTAATTTAAATTAGTATAGATTTAACAAAATGTGAAATTCTATAGACAACTTTGAAAACGGATCGTTCAGTGTGCAACATACTGAAAGTACTGAAACACAAAAAAAATGTAATTCCGATATAATGTCATCAATTGCTAGTTTGTGTCGTCAACGTCACGAAATATTTTATTCAATCCAGTCCTCATTCCTACCTAGTATATTTCAACTGATAACGGTCATTCCAGATATATGCTAAGCCTGACTTAAAACGAATGCTGTTACCGCAGCTATGTGGCAGGCGTATTATTGGAAGATCAATATCGTTTTTTGTTTACTGACAATGACTGATGGGATATGATTGGATATAGAAAATTTTTAAACACTAACGGAACTGATAATACACCGATTATGAGTTTTGTGATGTTTCTTTATACCTAAAAGTGCTGATTTGTATATGAAAAAATATGTAGGTGCGTACTTATGTATTAAAAAATTACTTACGAGACACTTAAGTCTCTCGGTGTAAATCCTTTTTCGTAATGTTGTTTAGTGCTTTTACCTTTCACATGCTCTTCCGACACATAACATTCTATTGATGACAATATTAAGATATTCGCTACTACTCACATAATAGATGCCCGCTATGCTGCATCATACAATACGAAAATAGAATTTAAAGTTTTCCAAAAAAACGCTTTATCCTGTTTTACTTTTTCTTCTGTTTAAAATATTAAAATATTCTTTTAAATTAATACACTAAAATCATTAAACTTTTAAATTACAAAACCAGTGTAGGGCAAAATAAATAGAAATGTCTGGTGAAAAAATGCCTTAGACAATTTTTTTTAGTTATTTTTATTTATAACGCTAGGTTTGTAGGCGACTTACAGCCAGCCTTCCTGGTGTTCAGTGGTTGAGTCATGAGATCAGAGGCTGAATTTATCTGATATAATGAGTGTACGATCTTTCAATTTTGAACGCATGATCACTTCGCGGCAGAAATAGCTAGGACATTAGAGATTAACGATGTGTTCAAGCAATATGCCCTATATTATTTTGGAACATTGAATTACTGGTTCATCAGTCTGCCCCACATGTTAGGACTGTGACGTAGCATACCGTACGCATACCGTGTGACGTAGCATACCGTACATCAGGTACGTTGTACAAAATTATTCACAATCGCAAATCATTTCACAAATAGCTTCGGCGATATTCTGTGAAGCTCTTTTCGCCTGGATAATTTATATTTCTATCCAAAACAAGAAGCCTCAGTAAACGATAAGCCGTTCGCAGGAGAAAGAAAAAAGATGTTATGGAAATTGTCATCAATAACACAGATTAGAGAACGTATGAGAGAGAGACTAATGAATGGGTATAAGTGTGATCGAGTTTTGTTCCAGTCCGTTTAAATTGATTACATCGTTGCATAGTTTGTAATCAATGTTGTTGCGTAGTGTTTGTTGACCTTAATAGGAGACTATAGCAGTAGCTTTATTGTGTTAACATGCAATGTTTTTGTTACCATACTGCCGTTGTACTCGTAACTATACTGAGACCTTAGAACTCATAATATTATTATCTCGAGGTGGATGGCGGCATTTACGTTGTAGATGTATATGGGCGTCGGTAACCACTAAGCATCTAAGCAAAAAAAAAAATTTTTTCAATTCAAATTTTACTTATTTATCAGTGTACTGGAATTTATAAAATAAATAAATAAATAAATATTTACTAACAATCACGCCACGTTAACTGGTCCCGTGCTAAGTTCGTAAAGAACTTGTGTTACAAGTACCAGATAACGGAAATAAATATAATATTTTTATATATACACATACATATATTAAATATACACCCATAACCCTGGAAATACATTTATATTTATCATACAAATATCTTCCCTTGACGGGATTCGAACTCGCGACCCCCTTGTGTAGTGACTATGTCACTTACCACTACACCAGACGGCCGTAAACACGTCAATATGTAAATATGTAATTGATTTTGAAACATGAGGCATTTTGAGACTTCAATCAGAGTCGTATTACTAGAGGAAGTACATACATATAATTTATTGGTAGATATTGTTAGATTATAGGTATTCAAATTTTAACGTATGAATGTAGATGTTTCATTTTGAAAAACTTATAATTAACCTGAATACAATAGTGCGGGTTCTTGACTAGGATTCGTTGTAAAACAATTATAAAGTACATTACGATATTTACTTTACTACTGAATAGCTAAACGTTACTGTGGAACTATGAGGTACACGAGAATAAACAAGAACTGGAAGGAGCGCAGTTTTCATTTAGTCGAGTGTCTGAATGGCAAAATGTCTGTTTCATTTCAACTAATGAAATCCCGGAACAAAGCGCGTATAGTTAAATTTTGAATAAAGGTACATTATTTGTCTAGTAACTATGTATTTTCTGAACAGTTACAAAATTATGATTTCTGTCTTAAATGGGAGCGCGGCGACCGAATCATGAAATTCCGTAACGAAAAAAACCTTATACCCCTCACTCCGCCTATCATGTAGCTCGCGTTCAACACATTCACACGTTGCGCTTGTGTAGTGTTTGTGAATAAGCGCGTGGCATGACGTCATACTGCATGCGCATCATGAAAAGTCTGCCCATCTCTCTCTCGCGCGGTGTAGCTTATGAATGTGAAGGGGACAGTGAAGGTTTTGCTTTTACTAATGTTGAATATAGCGTGGTCTTGTTTTTATTATTGTTTTAATATTAAATTATCATTGTCTAATTATAATTGCATAAGTTGATAAAAAATGCTATGCAATAAATAGCTTTACCGCGGCAGTTCCCGAGTGCCACACGTTTTTTATTTACTTTTGCACGATTCTTTATTTACAAATAATACACATGCGGTGCATTTCGTCGGTAAATCTCAAGTTACGGAACGTGTTTAATCTGTAAACTAAATTTTAAATCTACAGCTAAAAATCAAAGTCAAGCATTAAAAAATTATATTTAGGGCTACATGCGTCGTGATTCGGCGTAACGTTAAATAACCTACAGCCGACTTTTCGCCGAAATCACCATTGTTGTTTTATTGTGGTTCGTGCTTCGAAATCTTTTCATGGGACAAAAAAAGTTTGGTCATACCATTCTCATATTAAGCGTACGTGTTGCTATGCTCTGTATACAAAGGATTCGTAATTGGCTTATTGCCATTTTATGAACAACGCCCTTGAAGGGAACTTGACTTTGATTGAAAATTGGCTCCATAGTTAAGTGATTTCCGTCATTTTCAATATAATAACCAATTCGATTATTTTATTTCATTAAAGTTTTCATAGTTGTTTTAATATACGGTCGATCTTATTGTGAGCGATCCCTATAAGATATTTTTTTCAAATACGAAGTTTATTTAGTATGTAGTTTGTACGTTAGAGCATTTGTTATTCCAACGTATCTAAGTTTTCAACTTCATTACTCAAGAAGGACAGCAGATTACTTTTATGACTTTTAATGTACCAATTACTTGGAGATATGTATGTGTACGTACATATATGTATTTCACTGGAATGGTACACCGCGCGTAGTTCGTTTCCAAATGATTCTTGTCCACCTGATGGTTGTCTGGAAGAGATCGCTCTTAGCGATAAGACCGCCAATTGTACTTTTTTTGTTTTTAATTTATCGCACTGTTTATTTGTTTTTTGGTGTACAATAAAGAATACTCTCTCTCTCTCTCTCTCTCTTACGTTACTTGCAAGCTACTTTACCAAGGAAACCACTATCAGTACATATTTAGGTTTCTGTTCAATTTGTTTATCAATCAAATTATCACAGTACTACAATAAATATTTCGTTCGTATCTTACATTTTCGTAACATCGGTATATATCGACGCTTGAAATGCAAACGTGACTAAGCGACAATAACTGCTTTGTACATAAATGATAGGCAATATCGGTAGGCAACGGCTTGGCTCTGTCCCTGGCATTGCTGAAGTCGAAGTCCATGGGCGACGGTAACCACTCACCATCAGGTGGGCCGTATGCTCGTCTGCCTACATGGGCAATAAAAAAAAGGGTGTGTGTACTTATGTACGCGCGTAAGAAGCTATACTTTATTTTTATTAAATTTATTTCTTTTTTTTTCTATTTCAATATTAATCAATTTGAAAAAAAATCGATTAAACAACATCCTCAACCCGCATATTGGACATCCCTTTTCTTGACATCGTATAAATTCGGTAATTCTCGGTACGGTTCAGAAAGTTCACCTGCTTCACCTGCACCTATTCAGACTCGCCAAGTGACGTCGGTCGTATTGTAATAAGCGATTTAGTGGGCAACTTCATTCTGTTAATTTTGTGTCACTGTGCGCGCGCATCGTAAAATTTCACTCTCATCAATTTTTCATAACGCGCCTAAAGAAGTATAACTTCAATATATTTCTAGGTCTATTAAAATCATTTCAATCCTACAGCTAGATTCGTTAAAATAGATTTTTTTTCAGGTATTTCAACTTTAAATTAGTCTACTGTAAAGTTCACGCATTGTTGCTTAGTCACGTTTGCCTTTCAAGCGTCGCTATGGACCTATGTTACGAAAATGTAAGATGCGAACGAAATATTTATTGTAGTACTGTGATAATTTGATAAACAAATTGAACAGAAAACTAAATATGTACTGATAGTGGTTTCCTTCGTAAAGTAGCTTGCAAGTAACGTAATTGGTACATTAAAAGTAATAAAAGTAATCTGCTGTCCTTCTTGAGTAATGAAATTGAAAACTTAGATACATTGGAATAACAAATGTTCTAGTGTACAAACTACATACTAAATAAACTTCCTATTTGAAAAAAATATGTTTTTTTTTATTGCCTAGATATGTGGACGAGCTCACATCCCTCCTGGTGTTAAGTGGTTACTGGAACCCATAGACATTTACAACGTAAATGCGCCACACACCTTGAGACAGAAGTATAAGGGCTTCGTCAAACAGAACGCGTAATTAGCGCGCGTCAGAGCGCTAAACTGACGGCGCGCTATGACGCCGAGATGTGTTGTACTACTATGGTAACATACCGTCAAACAGAGCCCCAGCGCTATAAGTACGCAACGCTCTGTCGCGGCGTTAGCACGCTGTGACGTCAGGCGTTGTAATTTTTTACAAATTTTATTTTAGCGTCCGATACAGAATCTGTATAGATCTGTATAGATAATGCCCGAAAAATTTACAGAAATAGTTAGAAAATACCCTTGCTTATACAATGCCACATCTGAATAACTCGACATCTTAATACTTTAAAATTTTCACACTGCTATCGAAAGGCACTATGATTTGGCGAATGCGTTGCGTCCAGGAGCGTTGGGCTCATCCAGTCAATTTGTGTGACATTATAAAAGAGCGCGACGTTAAGTACGCGGTGCTAAGTACGCGTTCTGTTTGACGAAGGCTTAATATATCTAATGGGGATCAGAAAGTTTAACGAGTTTATTTGTTTGTTTACAGGTGTCAATAAGCGTTCGAAGTTAGAAGAGAGTTTCGTTTGAACCCCGGCCTTTCGATAATGAGCCTCGATGTTTAGACGAGACGGCAAGACTCGTTACGTGCGCGTGATCCTGAAGGCGAGGACCTGGAAACGCGTGCCGATGAGGCTTTTAAAGTGGCGCAAGAAAATGACATCGACGAAGGAATACAATTTGGTGCCGAACGATGAGTTCGATACGAGGATCCCTTTGCATTCGGATGAGGCTTTCGATTACGGGATCGCCTTTCAAGCTAAGGTACGTTAAATTGTTAAGACGATGTAGCCCCTTTGTTACAGCATCTCTAAGGAGAAGTGAAACTTTATTACGACAATGACAAAGCTCTTTTCCTCTTCAAAATATTTTAGGGTTGAACGATTTTCTATAGAGACAACTTCTATTTTAATAAACGCAAAGAAACGATCATTTGGATTAAAGATCTCGAAATATGTTTTATAAGTTGCCTCACTGGTCCCCTTTATAGTGGACGTTTTCAAAATCCTCTCAATATTATTATCGGTTATTATTATGGTATACTAGCTGACCCGGCAGACTTCGTAGTACCTCAATCGATAAATAAAAGACCTAAACGTTTGTATATAATACACCAAACAAAAGTAATCCGTACGACGGGACACATCAAAGAAAAAACAAAATTGTTATTTTTATTTATCTTTTAAACCTTCTCTGGACTTCCACAAATGATTCAAGACCAAAATTAGCCAAATCGGTCCAGCCGTTCTCGAGTTTTAGCCAGACTAACGAACAGCAATTCATTTTTATATATATAGATTTAACAGTACACGTTTGAAAACACGATTGAAAAGAAATCGACATGTAAATTTGTTTATCATTTATATTCTTAAATCTCATTCCGGTATTTGGCGAATTGCTTATTTCTGCCCCGTATGAATATGTATTACAGTTTGATGTGTGGAACTGCCGTGATGCAATATAAAATACTTCAGACTTCGATTTCATATTGTTTATGAGGAGAGCATTTACGTTGTGACGTCTACAGGCTTATTACCAAGTAGGCCCTGTAATGCAGCAATTAAAAATAATTCTGTATTTATTTATATTCAAATACCTATCGAAGCTCAACATTATCAATGCAATCTCGAAACAACTAAAAAGATCGCTTTCCTGGAAGCTTTTCCTGAATACAGAAGTTTTGTTTACGTTAAAACAAAACACGATTCGATAACTCTGAAACGGAGCCGCTGCTGTAAGTAATCCAAAAGTC
This sequence comes from Bombyx mandarina, assembly GCF_030267445.1. Classification (NCBI taxonomy): domain Eukaryota; kingdom Metazoa; phylum Arthropoda; class Insecta; order Lepidoptera; family Bombycidae; genus Bombyx; species Bombyx mandarina. The sequence goes on from NC_143208.1 coordinate 7,900,986, forward strand.
ATTCCGAAGTAAATAAAACAATCCTAAATTGAATTACTACCCTTTCGACTTCTTGTCTTTTATTATTCGAGTTCGGAATTGAATTATAAACTAAAACTCGACGTCTTGTTCCCTCTTAGGATGAATATTTTATCTTGTCGTATTTCTAGTAAAAACTATCTGTTGTGTTTAAAAATCAGGAAAATTTATTCATTTCAATTTAAAAGCTTGTGGCGGGTAGCCATAGTACAAGGCAAGATATTTGACAGATGCCTGAATCACGCTTACGACATTTTCAAGACAAGCTTGCATATATACAAGTTCCGAACAACAACATTTGCTCGCTCGGTGGAAGATCTTCCTTTCGTTTGGCAACTCAAAAGTCCTTTATTTATTTTTAATCAGAAGTAAATCTGTGGAGTTTCGAGCTTTATAGTTTGAAAATGACCAACCTCAAAACAGTCACACACACATACCTGATTATACCAGCTTAAAAATTCCCAAAAATTCCCAAAAAAAACTTCATTAATGACTTACAACATTTATTGTTGCTAAATTTCATGACACAGAATCTATAAAACAAATCTGACTAGTTGTATTTTATGTTAAAATCAATATAACAGAGAACATATCGAAGTATTAGCAGTCTAATAACTATGTTATAACATATCATTATGAACGTTAAAAGAGAGTGAAACGTAAATTTGTTTCATTTCATAGACGCTGTGTCTAAAACCTGTTTGTCTGAACAGGTGTCAATAAACATTCGGACGGACCGGCTCCCTAAGCGTGGCTTCATATATTCGTAGGGTCTATGTTTTCATCACTCTGTGAGAGAATCTCTCTAGAGATCAAATACCAGACATTTTATTCAAATTTCAAAAGGTAGATCAATTTTTATATCTAATATATGTTTTTTTTTTCTTCCTTTTTTATTCATATCTATTGCTCTCTTGTTTATTTATGTAAAGACTCAAGCAGTTTTTATTAATTATGCCGTAATTTAAGACTTAGTTTAAGATAGATTTAAGTATCTTAATTTAAGATTTAATTTCTCTTAATTACGTCTGCGTTCTTCTTTTGAACACAACAGGATAATAACAAATAGAGAGATCAGATAAATAGTAGTAAAAGGGAATATAGTTTAAGCACACTGGAAACTGCCAAAGCTTCTCAATAAAGTTTCTGTGTTAAATCACTCATAAGTTATACATAAGATCACGTTTGAGATCACGGCAAAGGGCAGACCTAATCTGTATTTATATACATACATATGTACATATACATATAAAGATGAACTTTGAAGAAAAACAAGTTGATATCAATCTCTTAGAACTCTAGCTAATGAATAATAATAATGAACTGAAAATACCTGTCAACGACGCACTCCACCAAGCTACAGAACGGGATCGATGGAGACAGCTAGTTGACGGAATCGGAGGGTTTTTTTTTCCTACCTATGCTGATAATCTTGAGAGGCTATTTCAGCTTCGCCCTAACGTTTGTAGGTGAGCTCACGGGGCTCAAACCGGAGAGTTGCTAACACTGACCCTAGCAAGTGCAGTGCTCTGCAAAATTTACGGGTATGTAGTTTCCAGCGGTCACGACAAGAGGATTCTCATGTCGTGCCGCCTTCTCAAAGTTGCGCAGCGATGCTGACTGTAGATGCTTACTAACGGAGTCGAGCCCCAGGTCATCGTGGAGATCCACTTCCTCAGGAACCATGATGCTCCGACGGCTATCCTGCAGAATCGGATTGAATAACCTGAAGGGATTTCAAGTGGGTGCGGGCCGCGTGAGCGAACACTACGCTTGCATACGTCATGACGGGACGTATGTAAGTTTTGTAGAGAGTTAGTTACCTTGTTGCGGAGGGACAGTTTGCTTCGTCTACAAAGTATAGGGTAGAGTCGTCCTAGTATAAAAGCGGCACGATCGCGTACCGTTTTAATGTGGGGACGGAATGTCATCTCTCTGTCGAGAGTGACGCCTAAGTATTTGACCTTCAAGGCCCACGGTATAGGCTGACCAAAGAGAGTGATGGGGCTAACGGCGGAGGCGTTTGCGCGCCTATTAGGGGGTGGGATGCTCGAAGTGGTATTCGGAGGGCGACTCCTTTTGAAGAGCACCGCTGTGCTTTTCGTGGGGTAGATGTCGATGCGGCACTTCCGGAACCACTGTCCCATGGTGGCTACTGCGATCTGGAGACGCCGATGCAGCAACGACATCTTCCTACACGAGTAGTAGATAGCCGTGTCATCGGCAAAGAGCGCTAGATGGATCTCCGGAGACTGGGGTATATCATTGATATACAAACTAAATAATAACGGGGAGAGCGCGGAGCCTTGCGGGACTCCGGCAGTCAGTTGACGGGGGCGAGAGCGAGTTCCCTCTACTCGATCGAAACGAACGGTTCGACAAGAAGTCTCGTATGATGAGCAATCGGACGGAGTCACGATCCTCAGCAATGACGAACCGATTGAAGAACGAGATAGAGAACTCTAGCACCAAACATTGACGTGAAAAGTGTGTGTTTTTTTTTTAACAAACTATAATGTTACGGTACCTTTTTTGGTGGGAGGTTGTATCACGTATTGAGAAAAGATATTTAAAAAAATATGGATTTCTTGAGTTTTTGGTATCCAGAAGCCAAACTAATTACTTTATTGTCCGTATGACACAGTAATTTTACTTGTAGACATTATCGACAATTATTGACAAAGTTACATAGATGAAAATTGTAAGTTAGGTGTGTTCTATGAAACTCTAGTCAGGGTGTGGCTTACCAGGCTGTAAGTAATTGGTTTCTTTACTTAAGTTTGATGGTTATTCAATAATTTTCACAAATTTTCTTTTAGATTAGACCAACGATTCATTGTAAACAAGACTTTTGTTAATTTATTGTGAATAAAATATGTATTTATATAAAAGTTGATTTATCGTTATTCTTGTTAGTTTGTTGTGAACACTATAGTATCTACATTATATAAAAGTTAATTTATTGTACTCTTGTTTAAGTTGCATTTATAGTTAATTATTATGCAAACAATTTTAATACTCAATGTTGGCAAAGTCGCGGTATGGACAGTAAAATAACAAGGGAAGCAGGCTTAAAAGCGGTGAATCGCATCGAAACATATTATAACCTGTTTTATAAGTCGATTTTGAATTAAAAGAACGAAAAAGGTTCTTACCTTACTGCGTATTTTATACCTTTAAACGAGGAATTCTTGTTTAATAATATATATATATATATATAATCTAAATCTCGGAAACGGCTCCAACTATTTTCATAAAATTTAGTATATAGGGGATTTCAGGGGCGATAAATCGATCTAGCTACGATTTATTTTCAGAAAATGTTGTTTTCTTCGTGTTTTCAATAATCAACTTTTCCCGACGTGTATTGGCGAATAATAATACTATTTTTCTTAATTGAGGGCAATTAACCGCTTTAAAGACACAACAAGATGGCTTTATCAAAAAAAAAAAAAACCAGTAAAGCTCGGTCATCATCTAGTGCTTTTTTATTTAACAACTACAAATTTAGATTTTATTTGAACCGGTAACATAATGGCTGCCGCAGCATGAGAGTGTTAGTAAAAATAAAATGGTCCTCCGTAAAGAGGTCCACGGCACCGTGAAGTCTTCATTCAAGTGCGGACATACAATAAGAGGGCACAAAGAGCCTTTTCATAGAATAGCGCTTACAAGTTCCGCGCCATCCCGAAATCTCGCCATATTACTCAGCCACTCTGCAACCACGCTTAGTGGCTTACGAATGTTTACAAGAAGCGGAGACTCGGCAACGAATATTCATTTATCTCACTTAATTGTTTTTATTTAATTGAATTAGCATTCACGATTTAATTTCGCGTTGGTTATTTCTGAAGCTTCGAATAGCTTATAGATTTCGTGGCCCACTTATCATTGACATTTATGTTTCTTTTGCACACAGAGAAAACTAACAATATATTGAAGTATAGTAATTTATTTGAGTAGTCTTTTCAAATTTTCGATTAGAGGATTCCATATCGTACTCAGATACCAATCAACCACTTTCTCTCTTAAAGCTAGGTTTTTTTTTATCAATGGCCTCGTGTAGAGTAAATACAAGGAATAAACTTGCTTTCTTGTTTTTGAATTTCGTTAAATCTTATAAATTCGTTGGCATTAGTATTCAGGGGGTGGTTTTTATTTCATTCCAAAATAAGTAACAATAGTTCCGTAAATTTTAAAAACTTCAAACAATTATAGGAGTTCACATAATTGTATTGACCTAGAATAGGATCGGTGACCAAAGTTCCACAGAACGATAGGCAGAAGTATTTTTCGAGACTTATGCTAGCGTAGTGCGACCACCAAACAGCATTCTTGAGCATATTGTAGGCCCGTACGGGTAATTGCCACTCTTTTGCCTAATTTTTTTAATTAAAATTTATTCAATTGTGAATTATTCAAAATGTTATCTATAGAAGACTACGCTTAGGGAGTCATTAGAGATAACCCAGAGTATTCTCTGGTGGATTATAAACATGTTGCTACCAGAATCAGATACAAATACCCTTCTTGGGTCTCTTACATAAATTACATCAAACGTGACGCGTAATTTAAAAGTGTTTGTGCTTAGTTCACAGTCAGTGAAAATTTTCAGGTATTTTAAATACGTCGTATTTTTTTGTATGGTTCTAATAATTGCCGAACTAATCTTTTGGGTGACTTACTTAAAATACTTACCGTTGAACAATGACATTATTTAGTGATCTCTCAAGAAAATACCATAAGGAGCTTATCTTAATAATTGTGTTCACATTCGTGTTTAATTTTTTTTATTCCTAGTGATTAATAACAAATGTTTGTATTTTGGGAATAAATATATTAAAAATGATTGCCATTTAATTGAATGTAGTGAAAAAGCATCTAAGCATAAAGCTAATTCAGAGATACGAACAAGCAATTTAGTAAAGTATACTTGACAAAAGTTCTATGTGAGTTTGAAAAGCCTTCCACGACCGCAGCGTTCGATAATTGCATTAAAGGATTTACGGTCTGTGGGAACCGGCGTCAGTCGTCGAGTCTCGAAATCCCGGACAGATGAGGCAATTTGTCGGCCATGATGGACAGCGCTGATCACGCGCGATATGTGGATAGTGGAATAGAGTGGATATAGCCCAGTACGAAAATTTTAAAATACTTGTATACAACAAAAAACATGGAACATTGAATTCTTTGCATGGCCGTTTATTTGTAAAATAAAATTTGTACCTTTTTATGGCTTTAAGATTACAGTGCAGTAAATAGATTTTCTCGGACTAACTTGTTTTAAGGTATAATCGCACATTATCATACTTTTACGTATGATAATGTGTTTATTACTTACTACTTTTACTTTATTTATTACTACTTGTTCATTTAATTTAAGCATTTCAATGTGTGGATTAGTAATATTATTTCTAGGTCATTGGATTAAAGTTTTGTGTTATGTTTAGAATGTCTTCTAAGTTCAGTACAGAAAGCATTTGGCTTGTGTTTGACTTTTTATAGATGTAGATGATTGATCACACTCACTGATCACCTGATGTGAAACAATTAGCTGATTGGGTAGACACACGACACGATCGGCGACGTCTGCTTCAAGAACCTGACGTTCTACCATCGGATTTGAAATATGAGATTGGTTCGCGGAAGAGACAGGTTTAAAAATGTCCGATCCGTGTGTAGTTGGAATAATCACTTAGGCTACCAACAATTAGGTAGGGAAAAAAGCTACTATTGACGACTAGGGACTAGCAGTATCGAGTATGGCAATAATTTATTTAACCTACAACTTGTTTAATGGTAATGTTTTTTTTTATTCCGATATTATTCAAATTGATATAAGTTTTTTATTTTTTTTTATTTAATTCTACAAACAGAAAACGAACTGCCTCTCATTATGATTACAAGTATTTAAGCACGTCAATCCAATAAATTTGTTTCGTAACGTTTCATGAAGCCGTGTTGATGAAAATTCTTCATATTTCATTCTTCGAAATAATTAATCTTGATACCAAGCCTACCGGGTTTCATTCACTTAACGGCGTCACTTTATCAAATAACAGGATAATAACAAGTACATAGGATTAAATTATTGATTAAAATTCATTTTTAAAAGTTACTGAACTAGCTCTTACAAGCGGTTTCGCTCCCATTACCTAGTAATGTACAAAAAGATATCTTTGGATAATATTACTTTTTGTGTCGACGATAGGAACCCTATTTCCTTTTTCTGTGGCTCTAATAACTTGTGTTGTGTTGTCGGCGGGATAGATGCGACGTGAAATCATAACAACCAAATTACCTTTTGCAATTATAATGTATTGTAGTCAGGTTATAATAATAGTAATATATTTAGAGTTTTAGTATATTAAATGGATATAGGTTTCTGATATTCTATTTTCTTATCATATTTTTACTGGTGGTAGGACCTATTGTGAGTCCGCACGGGTAGGTACCACCACCCTGCCTATTTCTGCCGTGAAGCAGTAATGCGTTTCGGTTTGAAGGGTGGGGCAGCCGTTGTAACTATACTTGAGACCTTACAACTTATATCTCAAGGTGGGTGGCGCATTTACGTTGTAGATGTCTATGGGCTCCAGTAACCACTTAACATCAGGTGGGCTGTGAGCTCGTCCACTCATCTAAGCAGTAAAATAAATAAAAAATTGTAAAATAGTTTTGGTACTATTTTATAAATATAATTATTAGTGTGAGGGTAGATATATCTATTTATTTAAGAGCCACTCCATAACTGAGGCTAGCAGTCAACCCTTTGAGGATTTGTTGATCTAGAGTAAGTCTAGCCTCAGTTTTTTCTTAGTCTAGTTTTTGTTACTGTAGAATCATTCCAATCGGCGACACACTTGTGAGGTGTAATTTTGTTCTATACCAAGTATTTCATAGCACGTAGGCGTGATAGGTAAATTCTGATATCATATTTCTGCCGTTTATTCAGATATTATCTATACTAGTTATTTTCTTTATTCGTAGATACTAATTAGTTCTACTCGTAAATCACATAAAAAAACGTTAGTTGTTTTTGTTTAATTTACACTTAGCCAGAGCTGAGTCTATGGTGAGTAAAAATTAAGTCATGTTTTATAATCTTTTTGTATTTTTTTTTCATAAAGTATCTAAAACATATTTAACAACAGTATTGTACTTATTTTATATAGATAGATACACAAATACAAATAATGATGATTTGATATTATGGATCTCATGAAAAAAGATTGCATTTAAATAGCTCGTTTGTTCTGCAATATATAAATACCTATTTAATTTTTTCATATAGTAATATTACTCGTAGTAATATTTTATTATGTATTATAAATAAATTGCACAAAATTAATAACAGATACCGCCGTGTTTATCTGGTATCTATACTGTACGGACAATGTCGGAAGTCGGAACAATGAGATTATCATTCAGTTCACTTTAACTGTTAATCGTTTCGTCCATTAAAGTTTTTTAGATAAAAAATCATTGGACCGCGCAGCACTGAGTCATGCTTTCGAACTTTTAACAGTTCTCATTTATTCGTAATTTTGACATCGCACTAACATTTGACATCGCACGCTTTGATTAAGAAATATTCTGGAATTTTGAAAAAAAGGGTGCGTGTACTTATTATGTACGCGCGTAAGAAGTTATACTTTATTAAACTACATACCTTTTCGGGCTAATTTAATTTACTACAAAAGATGGAGGACCGTAGAAAAAAAGGGTGCGTGTACTTATGTACGCGCGTAAGAAGTTATACTTTACTTTTAATAAATTTGTTTCTTTTTTTAATTTAAATTTTAATCAATTTAAAAAAAAAAACGATTAAACAACATCCTCAAACACGCATATTGGACATCCTTTTTCTTGACATCGTATAAATTCGGTAATTCTCGGTACGGTTCGGAAAGTTCACCTGCGGCTATATTCAGACTCGCCAAGTTACGTCGGTCGTAGTGTAAGTAAGCGATTTAGTGGGCAACTTCATTCTGTTAATTTTGTGTCACGGTGCGCGCGCATCGTAAAATTTCACTCTTATCAATTTTTCATAACGCGCCTAAATAAGTATAACTTCAACTAAAAAAGAAAATTTTAAAATAACTTTCTTCGTAAAACCGATTGAAAACGTTTGCTAAATAAATTATCACAAAACCTTTAATTTTAACATTTAAAATGAAGCTTAATTTTAAAATGGGCCCTACCTTTGATATTTAAAAAAAATATCCGAACTGAAATCGAAAACAAGACAACTTAGAGAATATCTACCGTGGAAACAATTCGGAACGCAAACTTCGGCCGTCATCTAATATAAAAGTTTTGCCAGAGCCGCGATAAGTGAAAAACTACCGGAGAGGAGACTTTCCGAGCACTATGCCGGTGCAAAGTGAAAAACTTACCGCGGCCTTTTCGATAATATCTGTTAGAGCAAAGAAGTAACACTGATCGACAGAGAACACCATTTATTGTTTGTGAAATACTTTATGATCGTTCTAAATATTAAAGGATAAAGGAAAAAGATTCCTTTTGCGTTTTATACCGAGAACGAAATACTTTACAGAACCTGATTCGTTAATATTCACTTCCCTATGTATTCCACTTCCATAGTGTTTTTTTAAATTATATATTTAACTATACTACAGGTCCCGCAGTAGTCGAAATTCGACTAAAATTAATTGGAGTTGTAAGTTTGTACACTATTATGATTGTATTTTATACTTCTATAGTCACAAATTTCGCCAAGACTACACTATATTTTTTTTTAACAAAGACAAACAATATTTAATCTCAATTTGACAACAGACGTCAAGAACAAAAGTTTGACAATAAATATTATGTATGCGTGTGTGCGTGAAATACATGGTATGTAGGGTGTGTAATGTTTTCTTTATTGATTTAATGTATCTTTTATCCATTATTTTAAAAAAAATATTGGCGTTGTGCACTTCTTCTCTATATTCTCTATAAGTATAGAAAATTTCATACTCCTCCGTCCGCGCAATTTTCGTAAAAAGGGATGCAAAGTTTTTGCTTCACGTATTAATATATTAACTATATAGTTACGTCACGTCATGCACACGCTTTTGTTCACTTGAAACAACACTCTAAAATTGAAACAGATTATAGTTTTTTCATCAATAATTCATTTTTCTTGGGTCATGAAAAATATTACACGTATCTATTTGCTTTATCTCTGTGAACACAATCAATAACGCAAGAGTCTCAAGGACTGAAAAATAATTAATTTAATGCGTCTTAACGTGGAAAGCTAATAATATACATTGGATCAAAGTAATAAGTATACTAGTTAGTTTCAAGACTGTAATATGGCCAGAGTAAAGTTTCATGATTTATACTTAAACCGTTTCATAATAAGCCGAGCGCTGTAAACTAGAGTACTTAGTAATAATATTTATTAAGTAATACTAATACGATACTATAATAATAATATTTAGTATTTTGGATATCTTAATTTATAAAATTGATGATATTTTATAAAATTGATGAGATTTTATAATGTAATGTAAATTCTGTTTGTGTGTTGATTGAATTGTTAACTTTACAGCGCTAAATTATATATTGTACAATATGATGAGGCAGTTGTATTTATAAGCTTATAAGCTTAGCATCTAAAGACTTAGAACTAGTATAATAAAAACTAAGCTCATATATAAAGATGTATAAGATCTCGAGCATAATGTCGACTACATTTTTTTTACCATCAGACTTACAATCGAATCGTATGATCGAAGTCTCACTACTTACTCCGATGGAGTTTTAATAATCAGGTAGCGTGAAGCAGACTCGGCGATTCGTAAACTAAGCCTGCCGCCATGCCGATAGAATGTTCTTCCCCTGTTCAAATCGGTTTTACAATTGATTTCTTTACGGTCCACAAATTCTGTTAATGCTCCATCGAGTTGCTTTACGTTGGGAAGCCATGGCTTATTTAAATACCGCGTCGGGAGATTTAGGTACATAGCATTTACTCGAATATTCGTTGGAGTGAATTTAATTGTGAAGAAATTTTGTTTAGTGAAAATAGAAATAGAATTTTATGGAGCTTTTTAAAGTAAGTTATTTGAGTGCTACATAGTTTTAATGCTACTTAAATATAATTATTGCATGAAAATGTTTATTAAGATCAGCAATTAAGCTACTAAAGTTTCACTGGGTTTCAAAATTGACAATTTTATGACAATAAATTTTGCATTTCCAGAATACGAAATTGGTTATTAAAATTTGATTCATCGGTTTCCATGTAAATAAATCCCTTGTACCATATTCATTTTGCGTGAACTCAGAACTGCGTAGGTAAACTTTTCCATGTATGGGATGCGCAAACAAATCAGAATTGTTAGCTCGACTTGTATTTGCATGTTGAGCGAGTTCGGATTGACTTTTTTCGCTGGTACAGATTTAAATTTTTGTTTGACTGTTTCTGTCCCACTTTATATAGAGGTAGTTTATAAATTTATCAATATCAAGTAGCGTATGAGATGTTGAAGATGTAGCAGAATTGTAGATAACTTCTATATAAGTTTCTAAGTCACTATGATTACATTTTGAAGCCGTCGTAGCCTAAAGGAGAAAGCCCGGCTTACTCTTGTCAATTAATTTTCCTTTGCCAATGTGTTCCAAAAGGCAGGCAGGTATCATTTTTAAAATTAAATATATGCATAGGTACGGCACAAGTATTCATAAATAATTTTCAGGATGAAGGAATAATGTCGTGTTATAAAAATCAAAACGCGAAAGTTGTACTTGCCGTAGCCGGCATTTACCATGAAGTTCGCATGGATAGGTAGCAACATTCTGATTAATTTTGCCATGAACCAGTTATGCAATATAATTAAGAACTCATTTATCGAAGCTTGGCATTCACGTGCATCTATGGATTTCCGTAAACATTTTATACCAGATATATGCCTTGAGATCATTGCTCTTTTTTTGCAATAATTAATTAGTTAGTTAAATTAATTATTTAAATAAAAAATTACGCTTAATTTTTTTTTTATTATTTCAAGGAAGATGTGGAGGATTCATAAAACATATAATATATTAAGGGTGAAAAACATTCTATGAAGCAATTAATCAAGTCAGACAAAATAAAACCCACTGTTTGCTTTTCATTAAAAACACGGTGGCTCTCCAAAATATTGCGAAATTCCCTGTATTTAAATTATAGTGTTTCAATTTTGGAACTCTATTTTTGCAACGTGATTGTGTTTGTTAAGTAATTCAGCGCTTATTTGCGTACAATAAATAGATCTACCTTATTATTTACAAAGGTAAATAAAACCGAAATGCGGTGTATATTTGTAAAATATATACAAAGCCATTGATGTAAAACAATTTGAAAATGCTTATAGAATTCTCATGTTTAAATAACTTGCGTATCCTTTAAGTAATTGAATTCTGATGTCAACGAACCGAAATCATTCCGTGGTTAAAATACAAATAAGAATTTGACATTTCTTATCATTTTGACAAGAAATATTGCCGAAGTGATAGGCTCTTCTTCACATCTTAATCTCTTCTGACATTTGTATAGACAAATGATCGAAACACGTCAATGCTACATAATTTAAAACTTAATCTTCGTAATGATTCATCGACATGTATATATAACATTCCCGAATGTTGGGATGAAGTTTGTTTGTGGAATTATATTATATATCGACAAGTCGTCGTGGTCAAACCAAAATCTGCTATGTGCACTTTTTGAGAATTTTACTTTTCGACCTTTTCGTATAGTTCACAGCCCTATCTCCCGTCTAAAAAACCGTTATGTGTCTATAACTTTAATATTTATCTATAGCTTTCATTTGACATAGTTCTTAAAAATTCACCTTCATATAAAATTTTATATGAAAATGTTTTTACTCGTTAATTCAAAATAGAGTTTTTGCACATAACAGATTTTGGTTTGAGAGAGACCAAGTGCTCAGATTACTTGTAAATAATTCTATTATTCGTTAATGTTAGACTCATAATTCACAGCGGTCTCGACGTCAGCACCGGTTGCTTATTTACCCTTTACATTAATTGCGTAGGAGATGGTTGTATTCCCCGAGTTGAATAGTTAAAAATAAATTGGAATCGTGGACAAATTCATACCTTTCAATTCAATTACTAATTATATTCTATTTCTACCGAGGAGCAGTATGCGTTTCGGTTTGAAGGGTGGGGCAGCCGTTGTAACTTCATTTAAGACCTTAGAACTTATATCTCAAGTAGGTGGCGCATTTACGTCGTAGATGTCTATGGGCTCGAGTAACCACTTAACAGCAGGTGGGCTGTGAGCTCGTCCACCCATCTAAGCAATACAAAAAAAAAACTATCTATGCTTGTTTTGACCGAATATGTTTCGGTTCGTCTCGGTTTAATTTCAATTGTTAGGGGTAGTTTTAAACTTTTTGACCAAAACTAGTAGTTATGAATTTAATCAGACTTTACGACTACACACTACATAGTTTACGATTGATCGTTTTCTACATTGTTTCACATCGTTACGAGGTTGGCCCGTTCGAGTCCGTATTAATGTCTCGAACGTAAATGAGTCTTAGCATGAGATAAGCTAATTGGAATCGATTTTGAAGTGGAACAATGAATGAAGCATATTTCTTCTCATTCGATCACAGTGTGTTGTAGTCACTTCGTTATTTTAATAAAGGTTTGAAGTGACTCATGTTAAGTTAATACGTATAATTTGAATGTTGTAAAGATTTTTACGAGTTTTACATACGTTTCGCCCTTAAAGAAGGAGCTAACGGGATATCTTATAACTTTAAACGAGCAATTCTTGTATATTAATATATAAAATATGTATATAATCTGAATCTAGGAAACGGCTCCAACGATTTTTCATAAAATTTAGTATACAGGGAATTTCGGGGCGATAAATCGATCTAGATACGATTTATTTTCAGACAATGTTGTTTTATTCGTGTTTCATATACGTATTCAATAATCATACATGTATTCAATAATCAGCTCTTCCCGACATCTATTGGCGAATAATAATACTACTTTTCTTAATTGAGGGCAACTAACCGCTTTAAAGAAACAACAAGATGGCGTTATCAAAAAAAAACCGAGCAAAGCTCGGTCATCATCTAGTATGTTATTAAGTGGTTAAATAGAACTATAGACATCAAAAAGTGAATTCGCCATATATATTGAAAAAATAATTCTAAATCTTTTTTGTATTATATAAAAACGGTCCTTGAAACCGGAGCTTATGATTCTTAAGAGATTTAAAAAAAAGTACATTAAATTAATCTTTATATAAATAATTAATGAATATAAAATATACCTGAACTTAGAGAAGATTTTTTCCGAAAACTTTAACTGTTTAATAAAATGAAAAACATATCTTCTAAGATTATTAAATTGAGAAAGTCACCTCGAAAGTTTTAAGGGAAGATACAAAAGCAGTAAAGTTTTCGCCGAACAATACCGTCATGGCCAATTACACAGGCCGTCAAAGATTTTATAACTTGTCCTAACTTAAGGCTTTTTGTATTAAGTAAATCATTTTGCTGCTACTGCGTATCCCAAGGTTGGCCTACTAGTACAATCGAGTTACTAAATCTTGTTGTAATAATTGCCTAGAGGCCTCGACTTGTCCAGTATACTCAAAATCTTTCGGTATACATACCGAGTATATGTAGCAGGTTTTAGTTTAAATGGCCACGAGGAATGGATGGACGCTCACTTAATAATATTCTTAAAGTTTCAGACATAGATAAGTTTGAATAATCCTTAAATTTTTTGGCTTAGAGCCACAATGTTGAACATACATGACTTTAGCTTGTCTAATTGAATGTTTCAAATTCTAATTTAATAGCTCACTGGTATACCGCAGTTTTATTAATGGCTAATATAATAAAATAAAAAAAATGTTTTTCTTGTAATAAAATTAAGACAAGGTTTAGTATAAATATCCGTTATATATTTATTTATATATAATATATTTTCACAAACAGTAATAACAGCTCGCAGTGTTCATTTATTTTACCAACATTCAGTACTCGTTCTCAAAGATTTCGAACTTTGACAGAAATTTTAGGTACACTTCTGTCTTCTTAGAAAACATTCTCAATACAGAATCGTAAAGGAAACATGTTCTTAATGAAGCCCTCTGGCTGATTTCTGTGTTTTCATCTATTACTGACTTTAAAGGAATTTCGTGAATCGAGAATGAGTTAATTTTTAGTATTTTAGTGTAATATTAATAAATATTTACACAACTGAAGTCGTAACAGTGATTTATGTTGTTGTTGATAATTATTTTTTATTTTAAAATACTTACTACTTATTATTCTAAATGTAACTTAAGACTACTTACAAATTTTCCACTAATACTTGCTTACAAATCCTACTTTTACCTACCTACCCTATTTTAACCTTTACATTTGTTAGTTGCTGGGCTATGAAACTTTTAAGCTTTTTTATTACTATGTGCATATTTTTTGTTACTGTATGCATATTTTTTTCACTATAAACATTAACTACTGGATCTCTACTAAGAAATAAGTTAAAATTAAAAAGTAAACTCATTTTATCTTGTTTTGTTGTCAGAGGGAGTTTTAGGTTAATAAGTCAAAAGTAAAAGTTTTCTCCACAAATATCTACTCTAATGCCGACGATAATTTCTTAGGGTATAAGTGGACCTATATTGGATTTTGGATCTCATTATTTTAGCAAAGAATTACATGTGGGTTCAACTTTTGAGCTACTATGAGCAAGCCTAAAGATTTTCCACTCGATAGTGCTTCTCGCACAAGAAGAAATAAAAATACATTTCTCAGTGTACATACATACTTTTGAAGTCGTCGTGGTATAAAGAATAAGACCCCTCGGTCGGCTCGGTCGTATTGAGCGATGCAACTGTACCGATGTTCGAATCCCGAAGGCAGGTACCAATTTTTCTTAAGAAATACGCGCCTAGCAAAAGTTCACGAATCTCTTCCACGGTGAAGGAATAATAACGTCGTGAAATAAAAATCAAACCAGCAAAATTATAATTTTCGTAATTGCTGGTGGTAGGGCGCTTGGTGAACCCACAGGGGTAGGAACCGCTATCCTGACTATTTCTGTCGTGAAGCAGTAATTCAGTTTGAAGAGTAGGGCAGTCATTGTACTGTTAAAACTGAGACTTAGGACTCATGTCTCGAGGTGGGTGGCGGCATGTATGTTGCTGATGTTCACGGGAATTGGACTTAACAGCAGTTGGATTGTGAGCTTATTCATTAATCTTGGCAATAAAAAACAAAAAGAAACCAATTTTTGAGAGACCTTTCTGTCAGTGAGTCAAAATTTTTCATATAAATCGAATGTTGTGTACTTCGATTCCTAACATTTTTCTTAAAATGTAAAAAATAAGTACATATTTATATTATATCAATAATTTATTAAGCTGAGACATAATTAATTCAAATTCGTTTTATGCTAAGATGTAAATAAAATTGATTACATTAACGAGAAGAGCCCATCGCAACGCAGAGATGAAATAATAGTAATTCTATTCCCATAGACAATAAATCGGCTTGATAGAAACATATCCAGTACAAGTACAAGTACAGGAAATACAAGTCGTGATTCAATATCGATGTTGCTTGAATATGTTTTATATTGCTTATCGATGTGTGCCTCAAGTACAGGTGTGTCGACAAAGAATCGATGCATTTATATTCTTAGCTATAAATTTTCTTCGAAACTAGGGGAGGGTGTGATGTTGCGTACAGCAGATGATAGTTTTTATTGTTGATGCGATGTAAATATTAGATCATTTGCGAATCTTACAATCATGCAATCTTACAATCTTACATATATGGATTAATATTTTTTTATTTATTGCTTGGATGGGGGGACGAGCTCACAGCCAGCCTGGTGTTAAGTGGTTACTGGAGCCCATAGACATAACCTAGCTTTAGGGTCAAGGTTCAACATCTGATTTATGAGTTCCTTTTAAATTCTTTCGTATTTAGCTTCGAGTGCAGCTTCAAGTTTTGCTGAGCAAAAAGTGAATCGGTCAAATGTAATTTCCTGCACGCCAATAAAGACTGTCACGACTCTTGGGTTTTGTTAGTCTTGAAAGATAATGAAACAATTACGTCAAACGCTTAATAGTACAGGTTGAATTTAGCTGTTTTCAAACTAGTAGCATTGTCTGACCCTCTGGACTCATTAAACTTGGTTTATAGTAGTAACATATGTCATAGCCCCCAGGAAACATCTTAGAAGTAATATCATTCCAAAGTCGGGTAGTGTGTATGAACATAGCGTCTCCATGTCTATGGGATCGTCTTGAATAATTTCTCATCAAATTCATCATAGAATATATAGCAGAAAACACACAGTGATCCAAAATAGACCCAGAGGCTCCAAACATCCGTGATACCATGCCTATCGACAATCCAACCGGCCCTCAGCTGTATATAGTCAAGTGGAAGTAGCTGGTACTTGGAAGTCCCGTATCAGAGATCGGAGCAATACTCAACACGAGGCTGGCTCTTTGCTTTGTCAAACGAAAGTCTTTGTCCAGGCGTGAAGTATCGCTTCCCCTAGGTGTTTTTTTAATCTGTTAAGAACCTTGAACATTTTAGAAATCATATTAGTTTTACTTTTTAAATAATTTCAACAAGGCACTTCACCCGAAACATTGACCCCAAGAATCCCAATACTCACTTTGGCTTAGCCACCTTAAGAGTATAGCAATAATAAATTGGCTCACTAATTTGTTGTGTTGCGAGCTTCTAAGAAATCCGTTTTTTTTTTAATAAATCTAACACTGGACATCAGTTGGAGAGGCCCATGTTCAGCAGTGGGCAGTAGACAGGCTGAGATGATGATGATGATAACACCCCATTTATAGACATTTTTAGACAGCCCATATTAAACGAAGATGTTTATTGAAATATTAACATCAGTGGCACGTAGTGTTACGTATTTTCGGGTGTTTAATTGTAACCTTTCCCATTTAATATCGAATTTCAACATTAATAGACTTATGCTGACCTAAACGCGGTTAGTATGTTTAAACAGGTAACCATCGTGAATTATGGTAATCCCTTTAGGTTTTACATAACCGCAGAGGGACCCTGATTCAATTCGTAATTTTACCACGAATAAAGCAGAGATCGGCCCTCACCTTTTTATGCTCAATTAAGTCACGAGCAGAATTAACTATAGCGATAAATTGTGTTTTGTTTTGCCTAATTGCCTAAACGTTATTGTGTATTTGAAATTGTTTTCTATGCATTTATAATAAAACAGTATTCATAGTTTAAAAAAGTATTATTATATGTAACCTCTATACGAATTACGAAAGAGGTTAATTTGTTATAAAGATGACATAAATGAAAATTTGAATATTAGACATAAGAAATATAAAAACATTTTTTGAATTGTAAAATATAACAAATATAAAAAAAGTGGTGAAGCAATAGCTTTAAATGTTGTTTCTCTTTATAAGAGCAACTCAATTTGTGCTATAGTTTTATTAAGATAAACTGCATTTTGATGTAAATAAAATCATACAATATTATATAGGTATATTATACATGGAGGTCTAGTTATATTATTTATATATAGGTATATTCTCACACATTCCTATTAAACAAACAGAGAGATTAAATATTAGAGTGCAACAGAATTGTATTGAAAAATGTTTGTTTTTCAGATCGTTTTTAATCTGATCGATGGCGTACGGGCGTTTTTCAATCCGCCATGTTTGCCTGAACTGACCATGTGTGAAACTTGTTTAAGTGAACTCGTGCGTCCGTGTCCAAAGGCTGAATGTTGAGTTCGATGCTTTTCCTCGGATTCCCAATCAGACTGAATTAAATACGGGAAAATCCGAATTGCGACTACAAATTACACTGACACACCTATGTCTGCTGCGAAGCTTTCATACGTTTGCGTTTGGCTACTGAGATAACTGTTGCACAACCATGCACTTGAAACTTTGCCGGTCGATGACATAAGGTGGTAACCACTCAAAAACAGGCGAACTCTGAACCACTACTCTACGACTAATGCAATAAAAAACAAAATGCCGTATTATGCTCGAAAAAAGTATTTGGTGTTATCTATACTAATATTATAAAGAGGAAAGATTTGTTTGTTTGTTTGTTTCGAATAGGCTCCGAAACTACTGGACAGATTTGAAAAATTCTTTTTCCATTAGAAGCCGACATTGTCCCTGATGAACATAGGCTACTTTTTTTTATTTATTTTTTTGGTTTCATGTGTGTTTTAATGTTTCCGAAGCGAAGCGAGGGCGGGTCGCTAGTTTAGTACTATAAATACATAGAATTAGTAATGTATTCGAAAAGAGCTGGTGAACCAATCGAACGGACAGAATTCAATGGAACTTCAATATATTTGGTTATTGTCAAAATGCAAACATATACGTATTCTCGAATACCTCAGTTCAAAACCTATTTGTGACGTCCTAGTTACGAAGGAATGTTTCTAATCGAAAACAGACATCCATTGAATGTTGCCAACTAGTATTTGAAATGCGAAATTCTCGCACCAGCCTCTGATAATATTTAAAAGACTATTATTGAACGGAGTTTCAATTTAATTCGTAGTCGGAATTCGTATTTTTTTTTCTATGGTGGTGGTGGTGACTATTCAGTAACACCAGATGGGTGTTAAGTGGTTACTGGGGCCCATAGATATCTACAACGTAAATGCGCCACCCACCTTGAGATATAAGTTCTAAGGTCTCAGTATAGTTACAACGGCCGCCCCGCCCTTCAAACCAAAACGCGTTACTGCTTCACGGCAGAAATAGGTAGGGTTGTGGTACCTACCCGTGCGGACTCACAAGAGGTTCTACCACCTGTATTAGTTAATTAATGATTAGTTTGAAATAAGAGTCTGGGCAGACGAGTTGTAGACGCAATAGATACCACAAGCATGAGTGTCTCCATATTGTAAGGAGGGCTTTGACACATGAAGTCGAAATTACAATTCCAATGGCCAACCCGGTTTTCAGACTGAAACGTGATGTGGCAAAAATAGGCAGCAACATAGGAAAAAATTACGATCCCTTAAAAAATTCAATGAATGCTAACTCACGCTTGTACATTATTGAAAGGACGACTAAGTCGACCGTTAAGCCATCATAATCAAATCTCAATGAAGCGAACTTTAGAAACTTCATTAGACTAAAACCATTTAAAACTATGTATCCATTCTTTATTAATTTCATAAATTCAGAATGAGATTGTTTGTTTGTTTGTTAGCTACGCTTTCCCGTATTAATCATCGTTGAATTTTGCATTCACGTTATTAGTAAAACACAAAAGGACGTAAGCACCTTATATCAAAGAGTACTATTTCCTAGGGATATAATTTTTTACTGATTTAACTTTTTATTATAAATCATTGCCTCGACTATTAATATTCACGTAACTCTAAATCTTACTAGTACATAGAATACTCTATACGGAAATTCTGGAAATATGCTATAGTGCATTGAAGCGTGCGAATTTCTTTAGGTTGGCTTCAAAAGAGCTCTCGTAAAGATGGACGACGCGAGTTAGATATGCTTTTCCGAAGTCGTAAAAGTATGCACACCTTCAAATTTATCAACGTCGAGTCAGAAAACTTTATTAAATTTAAATTCATAAAATACATTTTTATTTATAGTTTTTAAAATAAATATACAAAACTTCTTTTTTTCGCTATTGATTCTGAGTTATATTCCAAATTGAAGTCACTTTACCTTTAAAGTTACCTTAGAATAAATTATGAACTTCTAGCCGAACAGAAATACAAGGAAATGAGTTAATAAATATATGTAGTAAAGTATTCTATTATAAAATACGTTGAAAAAGTGTAGTTTTTAAGAAATGGGTGTATACTACTCGTATATTGCCTGATCGAAAAAAAAATCATACTAACTTTGATACTCTTAGCTTAAATGGACTAATACTTCCAAATATCTACCAGCATCATTATAATTGTTTTTTTTATTTATTGCTTTGATGGGTGGACGAACTCACAGCCCACCTGGTGTTAAGTGGTTACTGTAGGCCATAGACATCTACGACGTAAATGCGCCACCCACGTTGTATTTGCAAATAGCAGATAAGTAACCACAATAAAAAATTGAATACCAATCAAATTTTAAAATATTTTTTTTTGTGTTGCTTCCGCTATTCGACATCCCTACCATGTAGGCAAGTGCCGACTCCACGACTCGCATTGTAGTTACTCGATATGCAGAGAACGTCTCGGCCATGCGTAATCCGGCATCGGAAGGATGTTTTTGCGTTGACGGCGCTAAAACGTATACAATTTGCGAACACTCATTCATGAATATCATTTGTTCAATAAACACTATTATTTTATTTTCGAACGTTATTCAATAAAGTATTTTCTTCGATTTACGCGGAAAAAGAGTTTTAATGTGCGTTTGAATATCGTGTTTATATATTTTCTTTCTATTATTCCCGACAATTTCGTCTTAGTCGAGATAATATGGACAATTAGACGATATTTGGCACAATATTTAAATGCCGAACAAGTGACAAATAATACCTTAGAATTACGTGTGGTAGAAATAGTATTATCTCTTATTCAATATGTCTATAAAATCAAAATGGCGTTAGTGGTGGGTAGTAAATTTCGTATAAGTTCCTTTAATGTGTTAAAAATAAATTAACATTCACGTAGTTAAGATAAATTATTGTAACGTATTTACGTTTGACATTCAGTAAGTCAAACTATTCATGCAGCTTATTAAAGCAGTACCAAATGTTTCTAAACTCAAATTGTAACTATACTTGAGACCTTAGAACTTGTATCTCAAGGTGGGTGGCGCATTTACGTTGTGAATGTCTATGGGCTCCAGTAACCACTTAAAACCAGGTGGGCTGGGAGCTCGTCCACTTAGATAAGAAAAAAAAAAAATAATTCAACTCAATATCGTATTACGAGTAAAATAATGTTCAATAAAGTTTTTCTATGTCTTTTCAAGTAGTTATAGAATGTCAAGCTGACATTTAATTTGACAGCATGGGGTCTGATGAATAGTGCACTTTGATGTTTAACAAGAGGATGAGTATTGCGTATAGTTTTTATTTTATTGCCCTTTTAGGCAGACGAGCATACGGCCCACCTGATGGTGAGTGGTTACCGTCGCCCATGGACTTCAGCAATTCCAGGGGCAGAGCCAAGCCGCTGCCTACGAACGAACATTTTCAACGAAAATTTTATATTTAACGATTATAATTCATAAACAGACTAGAAGATCATTTTGATATCTCCACTTTAGGTTATAAGTATGTACAATGTTATTTGGGGAATAAGATAAAAGTTAAGGTTCGTTATAGCGTAGCCTTCTTAAAATATTGTACTTTTGTTCACTGTTTTGTGTTTAAAGACATTAAAGACATATTTTATGAAATAATGAACGGTTATTAACTAAGGATATTATAAGTTAAGGATTTATTTTTAAGTTTTGGTAATGGTAATGCTTACTAAAGTTAAAAGTGTTCTAAATAAAGAACAAATTTAAAACGTTTTTAATTTGGTGTAATATTACATTGTTGAAACTAAATAGCATAATATTAAATTGCTATTCATGATCGAGGGTTCTCGATTAGCAATCCCAGAGGCACAGCCAAACTGCTGCTTACTACAGAGGACTCTCCTCAAACCTCGTTTGAACAAGAACATGTCATAGGCCTCACAAATTACCGTGGAAGAAATTTCATGTATCATCCGAATGATCATGGAAAATGTGACATTAATTAACTTTTTACATACTATTTATTTTAATATTTACATTTGACGCGCTGTAAGAATAGATTGTTATTAATATTATCCAGATTGGTATATTCAATATTTAAACTTATAATTTCTATGGTTGTAATTTTTGTTTTGTACATTAATAAAGAAAAAAAAAAATACAGCGAAACTAATTACTGGATAGAAAGATCGAAGAAGGGATTGTGATGCACTACCAATCAACTAGATGGAAACCATAGATTAATAATAATTACCCACCATACAGTTTGTTTTTAGTTTTCAATCATATGCAAATTAATAATTAATGTAATCACTGATTTGCGGTGCATTGGTTGTGTACTTAGTGTTTTAATTTATAATCATCATTATTGTTATTGTTATTAATATTATATATAAACTACTATTTTTAATAACAACATCATTTTTGTAATAATGCATAGCTAAGCACTGACGTCTGATCATGTCGTCAGATTGGCGTCTGACACCTAGTCTGTCAAATTGACATTGATGCAGCTTAGTGAATCACAGAGTAAATATTAATGTAACTTAATTTGCATTCCATTTTACTCAAAGTTCTAAGTTTTCTTTTGTTTTTTTTTTTTATTCTAATATTTTCTTGCTTTATTTTGTACATATCATTGTTGTTATAGTTTGTTATAATTTTTTTTTTTTTGTTTTGATTTTGTGTGCTGAAAATAATCTGTATTGTTATTTTTATTATGTATACGGTGTGTATTGGCTGGCGGGTGGTGCAGAGATATCAGCTTTTTGTTTTTTGTTTTTGAACTCATTGCATTTGCTTTAAGTTATCAATAACTTTTATAAAATTTGTTTTCTATATAGGATAATAGTATATATATTTAAATTGTGCATTGTATTTGTATTGCATTGATTAATTTATGAGTAATTCATGTGACGACCTTTATCTTTCTGCCAATGAATCTCTTTCTCCTGTTTCTTCGTTAAATGAGGATAGTTTTTGTTCAGTAACTGGTACTCTTGGTGACTGTGTACGACGATGTTTTAGCAAAAATTCGGGCCTACTAAATTTATGTCACATTAATGCGCAAAGTGTGCCCAGTCATTATAGTGAAATTCTGGAAAGTTTTGATAATACTGACGTTCATGCTGTGCTGATATCCGAGAGCTGGCTAAAGCCTCATCTTCTTTCCACTAGTTATCCTCTTCCTGGTTTCGATTTGATTCGGAATGATCGTGTTGATAGGAGAGGCGGCGGCGTTGCTATCTACCTTCGCAGTGTTTTTTCTTATAAAATCCTCGACTGTTCTCCACCAAACTGTTCAACCTCTGCTGAGTTTCTTTTTTTGGAAGTTTCCGTTAAGGGAGTTAAATTAGTGCTGGGTGTTGTTTATTGTCCTCCCACTGTAGATTACTTCTCCAGTCTCGAACCAATTCTGGAATCCTTAGGCTCAAAATATTCACATCACGTCATTATGGGTGATTTCAACACCGACCTTGCAGTTCATTCACCTCGATCCTGTAAACTCTTGGCTATCGTCGAATCTGCTAATCTTCAAGTTCTGCCTCTACAAGCCACTCATTGGAACAGTGATGGGAATGACACCTGGCTTGATCTAATTCTTACTTCCTCTCCCACCCTTGTATCATCTCATGGTCAATATCCCGCACCTGGCTTCTCTCATCATGACCTCATTTTCCTCTCTTACTCCTTAAGTCCTCCGAAGTCCCAACCTAGGCTTATGAGCATACGTAGTTTCAAACGCTTAAATTTAGATCAGTTGCAAAAGGATGCGTCAGAATTAAAATGGGATGATTTCATGGCTACACCTTCTGTAGATGATAAAGTGCGTATTTTTAATGAAACTATCCTTAACTTGTATGATATCCATGCGCCTGTTAGGAAGGTGAAGATGAAGCGTCCTCCAGCTCCATGGATAACGAGAGGTGTGCGTATGTGTATGCGGCGTAGAGATAGAGCTTTTCGTAAATTCCGGAGGGACCGATGCGATGACAATTGGGCTTCTTATAAAATTGCGAGAAACCGGTGTAACCAGGTGATACGAAATGCTAAACGCCGCTACTTTCTACATAATATATCGCCTTCTTCAGTTGCTAATATCTGGAAGTTCCTCGGAACTCTAGGTATTGGCAAACAACGTCAATACAGCTTTCAGTCGGCAATTGGACTGGATGATATCAATGTGCACTTTACTACAAGTATCCCGTTGGATCACCAGTCTACGCGCCGTACTGTGGAGTTTCTGGAAGGACTATCCCCTCCAAATATCGACCCCTTTAAATTTTCCACGGTATCTATGGGTGAGATCAAAAAGATAATCCTCTCTATAAGATCCAATGCTGTAGGTCACGACGGAGTGAGCCGCCAGATGATAGTGCTGATTCTCGATTGTCTTCTTCCATCGTTACAACATTTAATCAATTCATCTTTGTCCTCTGGTACTTTTCCTGTACAGTGGCGCAAAGCATTTGTGATTCCCTTACCCAAAGTCTCTAATCCGACTCTTCCTACTCATTTCCGTCCCATATCGATTCTCCCTTTTCTGTCCAAGGTGTTGGAGGCCTGTGTACATAGCCAACTGTCCCAGTTTGTTCATAAGTATGGTTTAATAAACTCTCTACAGTCTGGCTTCAGACCAGGCCACAGCACCATCTCCGCTCTCCTCAAAGTGACAGGCGATGTTAGGGCCGGAATGGAGGATACTAAAGTCACATTGTTGGCTTTGGTCGACTTCTCTAATGCCTTTAATACCGTCAGTCACGAAATCCTTTTATCTATCCTGTCCTATCTTATGATTTCGCCTGAGGTGCTGAAATGGTTTACATCATATCTTCGAGGGCGCCAGCAATCGGTCCGCATTGATGAGTCTTCGTCTTCATGGCGTGATCTAGATACTGGTGTCCCTCAAGGCGGAATTCTCTCCCCTTTGCTTTTCTCTCTATTTATCAATCTCATAACTCAGTCCCTTCAGTGTTCGTATCACCTGTACGCTGACGACCTACAGCTGTACTCGCAGGCTACTGTGGACTGTGTGTCTGAAGCGGTTCGCAGAGTGAATGGGGATCTAGAGGCTATATGCGATTGGTCTGGTAGATTTGGTTTGACGGTCAATCCAACCAAATGTCAGGCGATTATTATTGGTAGTCCCCGTTTGTTGGGACGATTAGATTTTAGCTCACTCCCACCCGTAACTTATAATGGAGCAATTATACCTTTGAGCCCATCAGTCAAAAACCTTGGACTGTATATGGATTCTAGACTTGATTGGGCGGTACAGGTGTTGAATGTTAGTCGGAAGGTTACTGGATCTCTGCGTGCCCTTTATCGCTTCAAGAACTTTCTCCCTTTCAAGATAAAGTTGATGCTTGTTCAAGCTTTAATCCTGCCCATAATTGACTATGGCGATGTATGCTATCTTGACCTGAATGCAGACCTTTTGAACAAACTCGACCGCCTTCTCAACAACTGCATTCGTTTCATTTTTAATCTTCGCAAGTATGACCACGTGTCTACTTACCGCTCCGAAATAAATTTTCTTCCTATACGCGAGCGCCGCAATCTACATGCTCTTACTGCGCTTCATTCTATACTAACATGCCCAACTCCTCCCTCCTATCTGACTCAGTACTTTAAATATTTACATTCTTCGCACGATAAGGACTTGCGTTCCTCTAATAATTTACTCCTTCACTGTCCCACGCACAACTCTAGTTTAGTCCGTTCGTCTTTCGTAGTTCAATCTGTTCAACTTTGGAATTCACTTCCTCTTAATGTTAGGATGATCACTGATCGCCTAACTTTCAAAATAAAGGTACGCCAACTTTTTCTGGAGAAACTTAAAAACTTAACAATTTGACTTGCAATGTGTGTTCTGTGCAATATACTATTTTCTTGTACTGTATATATATGTATATGTGGTTCTATTTCTTTGTTATATTTTTAAGTTGTGTTTAAGTGTGTATATGAATATGTATGTGAATATGTGAGTATATGATAGAGATTATATATAGATATATGTGTAAATTTTATATTATTATCATGATATAAAATTGTGTACGTTGTTTGTGTGATTATATATATATATATATATATATACCGTGTATGTGTTTATATATTGTATAATGTAGTTTGGTTGTTTCACATTAAGTTATGCACCTACCACAAGATTCTCTACACCACCCTTGGTTGACTGGTAGAGAATGCCTCAGGCATTAAGTCCGCCATTGTACTTATGTGCATTAAGTTGAATAAATAAATAAATAAATAATACGATGAGGTTATTGTGGGCATGACGTAAGCACGCTCGGTGTGACATATTAAGACAAAAAAGGTCGAACCAAGCAATTATAGAATGAAGTGTACACGTATCAACAAAAGGTACATGGCTTAGTATATTTGTATCGAGTAACATGACTATATCAGGGCTCAAATCTTAGGTTGGATACTTATAATTATTATGTATGTTGCAATTTATTTAAAATATATTAAATTTTGATGCAAAACCGGCCTATCCATAGTTTCGCCCATAGATAACAGATGGCTTTGTAATTTTTTTTTGGCGCGTATTTCTTTTTTTGCCCATTCAAATTCATGAAAACTTAAACCTTATTGCGCCATAATAACTATGGTAAGCTTAGGCCACTTTTGCGTTGATGGTCTCATATATATGTATAGAACATGTTCACGTAGGATTTCAAATATTCAAACTCCGAAATATATAAATTTGCGTCATTACTGATGGTTGGGCGTAGGTAGCCTCAAAGGATAGGTGTCAGCATCCTGTACAGTATCGCTTGATTGCCATGCATATTGGACCGACAGGTGGGACCATCGCTATTAAATAAAAACTTAATATAATACCTACATTTTTTTTATTGTTTAGATGGGTGGACGAGCTCACAGCCCACCAGGTGTTAAGTGGTTACTGGAGCCCATAGACATATACAACGTAAATGCGCCACCCACCTTGAGATATAAGTTCTAAGGTCTCAAGTACAGTTACAACGGCTGCCCCACCCTTCAAACCGAAACGCATTATTGCTTCACGGCAGAAATAGGCGGGATGGCGGTACCTACCCGTGCGGACTCACAAGAGGTCCTACCACCAGTCATTTGTTGAATTATCCATCAAACAAGCATGTATAATCACTCTGTCTCAGCTAAGCATAAAGATCTAACAGTTTCATGATCGAAGGTTGCATATTATTCGACTAAGCCTCACATTGAAGATATCATAACGATAATGACACATTGAAAAACAAAAGACATTCTTTATAGTACTCCATTCGTGAAATAATTCTAATTTTAAGTGTCATAATTAACATGCTTTGTATAATAGAAATGAAGGTTGCATTAACGCCGGAATAGACGCTAGCCGCAAAATGAAACCTAACGGAATGTAGGCGTATTAAGGGATGCTCAAATTTAATCAATACATTCCTGAGGTTATCCGCTGGACATCGCTGAAGGATTACCCAGCTTTATTGCTACGAAGACGTACTATAGTCTAAATAGATTCGTTAATGTAGATCCGGGTTTTTTTTTTCTTTCGCTGAGATTGCTTATTATTGCAGTGTTCAATCCCTTCAATAATCTAATGTTTACGGCCTTAGTGAACCAGTTGTAATTCTAGAACATGTAAACGACGTTATGTCTCAATGTCTCACTCGTTTCTCAATAACACTTTGGGGAATTGTTAAAATTATTTTGTCATGTACCATCCCGCTGTGAGCTTTTCAAACAAGGCTTCATAAGATACTCAAAGTCAGGCTCCACCTTCGAAATTTTTAGAAGTTAACTTTAGACGCATCCGAAAGGAATAAAAGGAGGTCTGAGTGAGCTAACATTATTTATATTGTGTTTATTACAAATAATGATAAAGTTCTTGAAGATTCTAAACGTATTAAGAATAAATTATTGCTTGAATTGTACTAAAGGAATCATAAATATAAATACATAATTTAAGGAACAGACTTACAGGAGTTTAAATATTTGAATTTTTTTAATATTAAACACACAGACGAAGAGCAAACAAACCTGTTCATCAGTCTCCCCGACGGCAATCGAATCGCAGCGCATTGGTCCAGTGATAAAACGTATGGACTTATATTTAATTATTCTTGGTTGATGGCGAAAATTGCATTTTTTTTTTCGTTGAAAAGGGAATAACAACGTAACACTAAGACGAACGCGAATTTCAACTTTGTTTAGTAATAGACTAATAATGTTAAAAAATATATATTATATTTGATTTCTTTTTGTCTTTATTCAATTAAGTTTCAAATTCGTACAGTTCGTATCTACCTGAAAGTATGGGGTGTAGCAGTATCAATGCACAATGAATAAAGTATCACTTGTTTTAAAGTATTTGAAGGATGTCATTAGGTATCAAATTAAAATGCTTCAGAGAGTGCCACTCTGAGGTAAGTTGAGATGCTCTCATTGATTGGCATTGAACACCCTGCTCTGGTCAGTGATCGCATGGGCGCTCGAGTATCATGGCATCCCTGTATATCTACGCCAGCTGATCGAGTCCGACCTGAAGGACGAGTCGGTTATGTGAACCGGACCTGGGTGGTGGGGTGCTCCACTTTCCGGTCGAGTACGATGATCAATTGTTAGTCCTCTCTCGGGGTACATCTACCACGGTTACATCAACCAGGACCGCCAGAGCGGGCTGCCGTGCCGCGAAGATCAATGCCGCTTGTGGCTCATGATCGATTCAACGACCTGTCTGTCGGATCTTTTACGGACGGCGCCGCGAGTTCAATTGTAGTGTTGACCGTTGGACTGCTTATCTGCCCGAATTTGGCCTCAGACGGTGATCGGATGTCGAGTCAGAGAGTTCAAAGGGATTTGCGTAGTAAATAGAACCCTAAAAACACCTTGGGCCCACGGTCTGCTCTCAACATCTGCAGACCCTTAAGTCTTTCATACCTACGGGCACCGTAGGCGTGGACACCTTGTAGGAGCTGTAGCCCCCCTGCCGGGAAAAAGGTATGGAACTTAAAAAAAATCCTCTCACAAAAAATCACAGCTCTTTACTTTACTCTTACATAAGGCTAAGTCCAAGCATAGAAATTGTTTAGATGCTGAACGAATAGTTTCGATAAATTGGCAGGTGTCTAATTAATAGCATGAGCGAAGCCTTCTTTTTGTGCCGTTTTATCCTTAAAGAACTTTGTAGTCTACTTTCATAGAATTATAGATTAGTTTGGTAAGACAAATAAGAAAAGTTTATCTCAGGATCTGGCTCAATTATATCGTATTTTCAGTTTGAAAATAGAATCCCGTAAATTTCCTACGAGTATTATAGTAAGAATGTTACTAATTAATGTATTTGTATGTAACTTGTAAATTAAATCATTCGATTTGTTTAACAATGAAGAATATTCAACACTTGTACTTAATGACAAATTGATTTCGACACAAAGCAACGTATATTGTTTAAATACAGGCTTTTTTGGTGTTGCAACTACAGATTTTTCTTACATTATTTATTTGCAAACGGTTTAAGCAAAATTATTAACCACGCCTTTTTCCTGATAGGCATCTTGGCACAAAAGAATATTGAGGTTTTAATGTTGTGCTATTCAAACCGAGACGCGACCTCGTGTTTCAAAGTGGACTATGACAAGAACTTGAGGAATAACTTCTGTAAGCATTTAATAATTTTACCACAGGATCGTCTGACTATATGAGCGAAACATGTAGTTATCCGCTTCAAATGATTTTTTTTATTGCTTAGATGGGTGGACGAGCTCACAGCCCACCTGGTGTTAAGTGGTTACTGGAGCCCATAGACATCCACAACGTAAATGCGCCACCCACCTTGAGATATAAGTTTTAAGGTCTCAAGTAAGTTACAATGGCTGCCCCACCCTTCAAACCGAAACGCATTACTGCTTCACGGCAGAAATAGGCAGGGTGGTGGTACCCACCCGCGCGGACTCACAAGAGGTCCTACCACCAGTAAGCATTCCAACTGAAAGTACTCGTGGACACGCTTTAGTTATCCCCTGAATATTATGTGATAATTGTTTGATAAAGTAATAGTTAGGAGTAATAATAAAGTAGACACCGGCCTTTCTAGCCTTTGACGCTGTAGATGTCCGTGAGTCAGCGAGTGAACCCCCCCCCACCACGGTTAGTCTACAACATCGGCAATAAAATAAAGAAATCTCATCTCCTGCTAGAGGCTATTGCTCATTCTCTTGCGTCCGTCTACAATAATAGGTACCTTTACAAATTTCTTCCTACTAGACTCTCTTACTTACTTCCTAAATTACCATAAGAGTGGTGAGGCGTGTTCTTGCACCTATTTCGGCTTTTTAGGTCTCCTCTGTTGAAAAAACAGTCAATGCATTTGCGGTTTCCCGCTCGTATTTATATATGAAAATGGGAGAGAGAATTTACTTCGTATATATGTGCAATAGCCCCTTAGCGAGAGCTGTATTATGAGTTCATCCAGCTAAGCTATTAAAGGGAAAAAAATAGAAACTTATTAATAGCCGCTATCACATTCGCCTTGTCTATGAAACCTTCAATTCGGTAGGTAATTTTTTGACGCAAATTAAGTTAGGGTAAAATGCATTGACAAGCACGTGAGTTTACCGGAAACGCATTTGACATGTCAATAGCATCTTAATTGGTAATTATGCGGCGTGCAGGCGTGAGCACGACAAAGGCTACGTCAGTTCAATGCACACACTAGGCACAAACAAATACCTGTTCACATATTAGATGTTAGGTGATTAACAGCTAGTCAAGCGAATACCTTTCCACAATAAACGCTACATTAGTTCCGCAATCCCAACTGAGACAAAATATTCGTTTCCATTTTAGGACAGTTATTAGATCATTTAGGAACAAAGGCAATAGAGTGCTGAACTGATTTCCAGTATTACCATTAACAGGCAATAATGCGTTGTGATTCACGATTTCGCGATGCCGGTTTTATTTCAAACGGCGCGGCGCGCACTAAATGTCTTGTCTTCTTTAGGTCAGGCTCCTTTTGTGATTATCTCGTTACGTGGAAAACATGACGTATCCCTCTTTATTCGTATACGTATTGTATCGGGAAATTATTGTGATTTTCTAAGCTGTTATTATAGTCTGACCGACTGTTTATTATGCAAACCTAGCCACTAATATACATCGGTTTTTCATTGTCTATCAAAATACTTTTTTTTATATAAATTTCTAAATTAGAAGTAAATGAAAAGAAAATATTCCTTGAGTACAATAGCACAACACAAAAATTTCAATTTACGAAGTTTCCCCAAGGCACCGATGTTTAATAAACATAATATTTCGGTTGAGCCGAAATAGCGATTTTTTTATCTAATTAACATGACCCGCCCGGAGCGTACAACTTTTGGTGGTTGCTACATTAGTATGAACAGGATTTTTATTCCCGATTTTTTCGGTTATAGTGCCTATTGGAAATTATAAGTTTCAGAATTGTAAGCACGATCGGCTTGTAAGATATCGACTGGTTGAATTTTTAATTTGTCATTCGACGGCATCGGTATAGGTTACGTCATGCATTTGATTACGCTGTAATTCCAGTGTCGTGGAAACTTATAAGGACTGACACACGTAATTTCCCTCACAAAGTCACAAACAATTTACTTAGCTCGCGGCTTTGAAGCGGATGACAATTTCATTATGTCGGTACGAACTTCTGGTTATCATTATAAAGATGGTCTCGAAATGAAAGTTATTGCGAGCCTCGGTGCCACCTGCTCTTGACACAAGACAATAACATGAAGAATAAACTATTCCAGAATAGTTTCCTACTTAAAAAGGATAGAACATAAATATTTCTCTAGGCGGATGAGAATTATAGCAACTATTAAATTCACAAATGAAGTATTATTTATTTCCAAATACTATAGTATAACTATTTTTTTTGCTTGACGCGATCAAAGATAACACAAATCATATCTAAGATATTTTCTAACGTTTTTTTTTAGTGTTTCCAACAAGAAGAATTCTTAAAGTTAGTAATTCAAACTTCTTACGATAAAAGCACAATAGCAACGTACGTGGAAAATTCTCAAGTAAGCCATTAGTTGGAACACGCACAAATAGCGTGACGTGATAACACAGCGGCAGGGCCGGGAGTCGCCTCTGACAGCCATTAGGTTCACAGTCAACACTTTGATTTTAACAAGGGCTCCGTGGTACCCTCGTAATCCGTTTACGCGTCACAAGAGGCCCTTATGGCCTCGAGTGGCGACGTTTTGTCAGACGTCTAACTACTCAGCCTCATTCTTGTTTAAACATTCGTTTTCTCCCATCCGAATTTTCACAGTATTTTTACTCTCTCTAACAAACTCACGTTAATTTTAATTTCATTAGTCGACTAAGCCGCGGGAGTGAGCCCGTTCTGCAAATTAATATTTAATGTTAGTTTACGGAATAGTGATACGTTCGGGGTCGAAACGGACGGTCGAAAAGAGACGCTTTTGCTCGGATAAATTCCAGGTGGCTGAGTCATAGAGGGCTTTACGGAAAGCCGCGGGCGAATGGGGCCACCTTGCTTCTAGCGGTCAGCCGTGCCGATTATCACTCATTCGCTTTGGTCATATTGAATATGAACTAGACATTTTTTTGGCATTTAGATTGCAAATCACCATGCATTATACCTCAAACATGTTCTTATTCGTAATCAGTACCGTTAGAGGTTTCTGTTTTCTTTCTTCATATTTAATCAATAAATGCTCTAAAAAGCCGAGTATAAATTGTATAAACACATAGCGAATTGTTTCTTCGTGAAAGGCACATTATCATTTCGTTAAAATAAAACATTTCAAATACGAGCTTCGGCAGCGGTATACGAATAGTGAAGGAATCACACAATTTTGAAACCACGCATCAACCATTACTTCAAACTTTCACATTTATAGAAACAACTATATGTTGGGATGGATTTTGCTTGCATCTCCTTTTTATTTATTTATTGCTTAGTTGGATGGACGAGCTCACAGCCCACCTGGTGCTAAGTGGTTACTGAAGACCATGGACATCTACAACGTAAATGCGCCACCCACCTTGAGATATAAGTTCTAAGATCTCAGTATAGTTACAACGGCTGCCCCACCCTTCAAACCGAAACGCATTACTGCTTCACGGCAGAAATAGGCAGGGCGTTGGTACCCACCCGCGCGGACTCACAAAAGGTCCTACCACCAGTTCTACTTTAAAGCGGTCAATTTCATGTTTATCTACTTTTTTTGAGTAGATTATTGCACGATGTCTCCCCGGCTTCGATGCTGGAACCTACTCATTCGTTCTCTCCATACGCCATACCACTTCTTTTTTACGATGTATAGTTAGTAAATACTTAACTTGTTTTACTTATTTTCAGGTAATCGATGGGGCAAAACAGATCACGATCAACAAAATAACTCGGTGACACTTGTAATTAATGCAACACAGCGAAATGTTTTTTTTTTTTTCTTTCCTTCGCTTTATTTTCGTCTGCCCCTTTGTCCTTTGTTACAAATTCGCGGTGTGTTTCTTCAATTTGCTAATGTAAAACATCTATTCAACATGCTGAGCGAACTACAAAGAAAGAAAACACTTAACAAGCGAATTGAAAAAAATTAATTAATTTCAGTGCGCGGGCAAGAAAAAGGTAATTTCTTGTCTAATAAGAATTTCGAGGTCACTTAAAATTAGAGCAAAATCGATTTTCTATACAAATTAAATACTTTTGAAATTTGTCCGCCTATTGAGTTTGTTACAGTAAATACGTTGCTGAATAGCCAATGCTATGTACTGATGATAGAATTATACAAATCATTAGGTTCTATACTTGGGTCATTGGATTTAAATGGCTCCATTAGACAATGTAGATCTATTCATAATCTCATATGAATTTTCGAAATTTATGAGTTTGAGTGAGAGTGAGTTATTTAATAATAATACACTATCAAAAAGCATACAAATAGTGTAATTTTCATGTCAATTTCGGTCACTTTTAATTAAATACAATGTTCGTCATAGTAAATAAAAATCAATTACATAGAATAAAATGATGCTAGTAAGTGCTTTCTTTCGCCGTTGAATGCTATTTTGCCTATTTAATTTTGCTATATTATTATGTTGCGAATATATATTATTTTCTGTTATTATTTTTCGTTCCTATTGTTTTATATAGTTTCTGACTAAAAAGTAGTAGTAAAAATCATTCAATGATGCATGGTAATTGACCTATTATGGTCCCTAATAACAAAAGTAGAAATATAGTTAGTACAAATATCGTTTTGAAAAAGATAATCTTCAAATTAAATTATAAAATAAACCGACCGTTACAAATGTAAAAATAGTTACTATAATGTTACAAAACACATCAGAATAATTGAACTACATAAAGCTTAAGCTAGAAGCTGCATGAAAGTAATGTTATAATGAAATAGCATATTGAAATATCAAACTTTTCTGACCTTTAACTTTCAAGGTGAATTTTTGATCAGATGATTCAAATAAAGGCAAATTGTTTTAAGCTCTCAAAACATCAATCGGGTCCATCTCTGAATTCTTTTACTTCCGAATTCATAAAGCATTCAGCTAATTAGATAAAATTTAATGTGTTTTAATTTTTGAGAAAGATTCTATATTAAGCTTACTGAACAGCATTTAAGTGAAAATTGAAAAACGTTTCTGAATATCATGGACGTTATTTAAAATATGGAGTGCTTTTTTGACTTCTTTGTTATTTGTGAATTCATATGTCTAGAATAAACATATCGTCTTCTCGCATTAAAACTGTTTCATCCCAAAACTTACAAATTTTACAGGAGAGTGTTTGAAAAGTTTAACATATTGAATATTAATCATCTTTCCAACATTATTTTTTAATTTTTTACCAGTTACATTATATGTCTTTTAAAGTAAGATAAAATTATGTATTAATTTAGTTTATAGTAGTAGTAAAAGTAGTAAAAAAAAACTAGACTACGCTCTTTTGACAGTATTTATGAGAAAAATACCGGTGATACCAAATTTTTACGCATATTAACTCAATTTCGAATATTTTTGGAAACTGTACACTTTTAATGCGAAAAGACGACATGTCATAGCATGCATATACTTGGCATGTCGAAGCGCTCGCATTGCACGTGGGCTGGAGTCCCTTCTAGATCTTATTGCTACGTGAAAACTATTATATCCAGAGACGCACTGATTAGCCCAGCGATTCATTAACAAACTATTTTTCATTACACTGTTTTATTTTATAAACAGATCACAGATATTAAATAATTAGTTTGAAAAAATATTAATTTTTAATACGCTTTTATTAGCTTCAGACGTATTTATGTATGTAACGGAATCTTTGAACATGATTTTGACCCTCTTCAAAACGTCGGATTAACTCGAAATTTGGTATACCTACTTATTAAGGACCGACGACAATTCGATATTTGAAAAAATTGAAAAAATTGAAATTCAACTAAAAAATTAAAAATAAATTTTAATAAATTTAAATTAAAAATAGTGTAAGAAAAAATGATTTTATTGTAACAAAAGCGTGGGGTGCATGGTATCAGTAGTTATAAATATTTTATGAACAGATATTATGAGTACAAGGGTTATTTTGATAATATTCTGAACAGCACCCCACGCTTTTTTTTACAATAAAATCATTTTTTCTTACACTATTTTTAATTCAAATTTATTAAAATTTATTTCTATTTTTTAGTTCGATTTTCTACAAAAGCGTATTTTGTTAGATTTTTTAAACTACATATTATTTATTTTCATTCGTATACTTTATGCGTAACAAAACATAATATGGATATCATAATAATAGATGCAAACTTAACATTGAAACTTCCGACTGACACTCTGCATTTCTTTTTATACTAACAATCAGGATTACTTATTTTACAACAAAACTACGCAAAGGTATATTTTAATAGCATTGAGCATTGTGGCTGTCAAAACATAATTTCTTTAAAAAAATAACGCAACTTGTTAATGAACGCCCTGAATTAATATTCAGAAAACGTCTCAATTAGACGTTAGATATCCGTATTTCTTGGAAAAAAGGCGGCGGAAATCGAACGTTAATCTCATTGAATAATTTAACAAATTATTTAGCCGGTGGAAACCAATCGTTGTCGGTGGCTGTTTTGAGTGTATGCGCAGAATACAAATCATCCCGCGAACAATAATGAACGTTATCTATGTTTTTGAAATGGCAACTGAATTGTTTTGTCCTGCATAAAAAAACGGCCTCGAGAAGGAGCGGTTACTATTATCTCTCTAATAAAATTGAAGGCTCAAAGCGAGTCATTGTACTCCAACGTAAAATTATTTACAGAACCGTGAGCAACTCGAGGATTTATGAACTTTGAAATTTTAAATTTAAAGGAATGGAGTTTTTTTTCATTATGGCATGTTCTAGTAGACCGTTGCATAGTTTATGGTATTATGTTGTTGTAAAGAGGCCAAAGCTTTTTTTTTCTTCATTTAAGCCATAATGGGCTTTGTTGTCGGCAACTGTCTTGCCACTGTTCCAGTGGGCCTCAGGAGACACAAAATAATCGCAGTAATTTCAAGTTTCTCTTGGACGGTGTTGTACATAAAATATAAAGTTAATTTGTTAATGCACGCACGTCCGCAGTCTTACCTCCACATTATTAAATAGTGCTGGTTTTAAACCAAAATAATTCATAATTACCTAATAATAATAATGCGAAAGTGAGTATGTATATTTGTTACGCTTATAACACGCCTTAGCTACTAAAGAGATCATCATGAAATTTCGCATACACCTTATCACGGTTTAGCTTTCGTCCAGAAAAACAGTACTAATTCTGAGGGTTAGTATTTTTTTTCTACATTAACAGCAGTAAAATCTCGAGTAAAAACTAGTACTTAATAATTAAGAAGGACCAGCATTGTGCTGTAAAGAATACAATAAAATAAAAATCACAGTAATACAGTACGCTAGAATATTGAGCAGCAATGACTGTCATTCCTCTTAGTATTCCAAGTATTGTAATAATAGTAAATCGCACCGGAGACGTCAATTCAAAGTATATCTGTCTGTGTCGACTATGAATGTTCGGTGTAGTTTAATTTCCTCAGAGTGTAGGCTACGTGCTATGAATATCTTCGGTGTTTCACTAGAAAAGCCTTTTCATCTCTTTACCTTTCCGAGTCTATAAACATTGGCAATGAAAGTACTATAAAGGTAACCGGGATATGTCCATTAGTCGAGTTTTCTACCTAGGTTCCCTCCCATCTTTTCAATGCTGAAACCTTTTTTGTTAATGTATCTCCTTTTATTTTACAAGGCAGTGTAGGACTGTCTTAACAGGAATAGGGGAAAAATCATTTTCTTAGATTGGTGGACAAGCTCATAGCGGGGTGCCGTTGCTTTGTAAGTGAAACTTCGGCCTCCTGTCTCGAGGTTGCTGACGGTTGACAAGTCGTGATGTCTGTAGTCTACGGTTACTATTTACACAGCTTGTAAGCTCGTCTACCCATCAATCGCCACCATATCCTTCGAGAAATAATTTGTTTTGTTAATTTAATCTTTTATCGATGACAGAATATTGTATGTGGGAGAATAATGCATATTTTAATCATCTAATTACAAATGTATCCATGGATCACTAATAATGTGATAATATTAACAAAATGGTTTGATAAATCATAAGGAAATTTTATTTTAATTTTATTATATCACCTTACTGTTAGCATTTCTCCGAATCATACGCGTGAATGTCGGTACACAACGAAAACCTTCACACTAGTTAATCTAGATACTTAATTTTTTTCGTTTTTCATATATTTATCGTTTAATTGCCCTTTTCAATAAAGTGTTTAGATTTGCCCTAAGCTATTTGGATTCTAAGCACACAATAACCTATCAGAAATAGTTATTACTCATGCGAATCTAAAGACATTCTTAGCTATGACATCATCACGTGAGCTAACACCACTTTGTATTATACAATGACTTTTTGTCGACGATAATTTGATTAAAATCGGCTGGTATTAAACAAATTTGGGAGCCTAAAGCGAACAAAACGTAGATAACACCGCTCATATTCAAGGCATAAAGTTTCCGCTTTTACTGGAGGATTTTTTGGATTTGGTAGGTTTTTATTGGTGTTCGGACATCTTGTGAGCCCGCAAGGGTATCACTGTCCTGCCCATTTCTACCGAATGACTAATACAGAAGATCGAATACAGGAGCCAAACTATAGAATTGAGAATTAGGTCTAATGTCTCATGGTCAGTGACGGTTTTCGCGTTGTGATGTATATGGCCTCTAGTAACCATTTAACAAGATGCTCCGTGAGCTAATACACCCGAACGTGAAATAAAAATTTAAATTTAACAACGATTATCCGGCCCTTCAACACAAAACATGAATGTTCATGTCCAGAAATAGGTAGGACAGTGAATAGTAGTCAATATGGGCATTATGGGAGACCTAACTCAGACGAGGCTACGACAAACGATGGAGAGAGAAGTAAGGTCATGCACTTATGATTAATCATAAAGAAAACATATTATTATATTTAATGTAAGTTCTTCAGAACTAAGTATTAAAAAAGGAAAACATTATCATGGTCTTTTAAAATATCGGCATCGAGAAATTCGGTACTAGATATTTATATACACGACAGGGACCGGAAATAGCCAGCCGTCGAATGTTTAATGGCTGTCTCGTGTACGTTACTGCGTATTTTGGAGGACTTATATTTTTTTAGAGACTCACAATTTAGGTGAATTAATATTTAACTTACTTCAGTAGTCATTGAAGTAATATCGAATATGTAATACATTTTTACCAATTAAATAATTAGTCACTAAGAGTTTGGGAATTATGTTATGTTATTTATATGCTATGCACACAGCCACACACGAGCACACCGTGACAATTAGAAATGGAGCTGAAGTGGTCGCCGTGGCTGGAATCAACTAAAGAGAGTAGTAATCAGTCATTAATAATAGACGAATTTCATGACAAAGTCAAGTCAGAAGTTGGGAGTCATTTACATGAATGTACCAAGCTCACTACAAACTGAAAGAACTGACGATTGCTCGTGAGGTTCATAACAGCTTTCCAAAGCAATGATACTGAATGACTCTGACTGGCTCTGACAAAAGTTATACGACAAAGAAAAAAATAAATAATAGGCTTTGAAGATAATCATAAAACTCTTTTTCTTCTAATTTTTCTAGATCTTCTAATCTTTATAAGCCTTTCTGGTACTCTCATTATTATTATGAATTATTTAAATTAAGTTCATCATAAATATTAGTCGACTGATTTATTTAAGTTCTACCTTCAGAATAGTCAAAGAATACCAAGAAACTTGAATGACATAATAAGTGTTTACGTCATGTTTCAAAACCTAACAACGCTTAGATATATCAAGGTTTTGTGGAACGTTGGCTATTTAATATTAAGCTTTGTGAACTGAACTTTACAATATTTTATTTGTATAAACTACCTAGACAGTTGTAATCCTGAATAGAGCTTGCAACTTGATGAGATCACGCCTTAGGTAATCATTCAAAATCACTATATGAATGAGTTGATTAAATTTTATTTAACTAATAGGTTTATGGGTCTGTGAAATTCCACAAACTCATTAGCTAATCGAATAAGTAACAACACTAACTTTTCCAGAAGATTCTACTACAACGGGTTGGTTAATCATGATGAATTAGCAGCATTAACTTAATAAGGCTTTGGTCGTCTGGCGATTAATAGTAAGTCGAACTAATTAATGTCAAATTAGCTGTACGTCAAGGGAGTAGTTTCAATGGAGTTCGTTTGAAATCGAAACTAAAATCATCCTAATGAATTTAGAGCTTTGTACATTATTTTACCTTAAACCAAGTGAGCATATCTCAGGAAGGCGTTCTGTACATTTCCATTTAAGATTAAACATTCTAAAATGTGTAGCGAAGAATGTAGAAGTGCTATCAAATGTTCCACGACGAAGTCGCTTAAGGAACTAAATATCCATAGCTTACTGACAAAATTCCTACTTTATATAACACAGATCTGAATAGATAAACCTTTCTAATATTTTAATATGTATCTGTATCTGAAATCACCTGCTAGATTTACATATTAAACATTTGTGGGACCTCATTAGGAAGCATCCAATTATCAGTTCTCCATATGCTATCAGGAATTTTATGTGAGACGCGAGAGAAGATAGATATCCATGCTAGATATCCAAACTCGTTCCAATTCTTGCACATGCAATCCACAATTTCAATCAAGGTCAACGGTATTTTTTACGCCTATGTCTCTACTAATTTCACTGAGGGCAATTTTCAAACAACTAGAGGTCCCGCAGTAGTCGAAATTCGACTATAATTGTAAGATTTGTAACATTGTATTTTATACTTCTATAATCACAAATTTCACCAAAGCTACACTATAAAAAAATATTAATAAAGACAAACAATATTTAATCTATTCTCAATTTGACCACAGACGTCTGGAACAAAAGTTTGACAATAAATAGTGTGTGCGTCAAATACATGGTATGTAGTGTGTGTAATGTTTTCTTTATTGATTTAATGTATCTTTTATGCATTATTTTAAAAAAAAATAGCATTGTGCACTCCTTCTCTATATTCTCTATAAGTGTGGAAAATTTCATACTCCTCCGTCCGCGCAATTTTTTTTTTTTTAATTTTTTTTTATTGCTTAGATGCATGGACGAGCTCACAGCCCACCTGGTGTTAAGTGGTTACTGGAGCCCATAGACATCTACAACGTAAATGCGCCACCCACCTCGAGATATAAGTTCTAAGATCTCAGTATAGTTACAACGGCTAGCCCACCCTTCGAACCGAAACGCATTACTGCTTCACGGCGGAAATAGGCGGGGTGGTGGTGCCTACCCGTGCGGACTCCCAAGAGTTCCTACCACCAGTGATTACGCAAATCACAATTTTGCGGGTTTGATTTTTATTACACGATGTTATTCCTTCACCGTGGAAGTCAATCGTGAACATTTGTTGAGTACGTATTTCATTAGAAAAATTGGTACCCGCCTGCGGGATTCGAACACCGGTGCATCGCTTCATACGAATGCACCGGACGTCTTATCCTTTAGGCCACGACGACTTTTTCGTAAAAAGGGATACAAAGTTTTTGCTTCACGTATTAATATATATATAGTGCAAATAAGGTGCATACAAATGTAATATTTCGTACGTACGTCAAGTTGAATTAATATTGTGGCGTCATAACTCAACGAGACACGTGTGCGTGACGTGTGGTATGTAAGGCGCAAACAGTCAACTATGAAATTGATTCACAAAATGGTTGTTTGCGAGAATGTTGTGCAGAAAAGTAACCGATATGCAAATTCATTCTTAAGCGTGCTCTGCCAGTTTTGAGAAGGAAACTTTTAATACATACGTACCTTAGTAATTACGGTGCAAACTTTTGTAGCTTGCGTGGATATTATTCTAGAGTGGTTATTACAATATTATAAATCAGTTTAAAAATGCTTAAGAACGATTAAGACTGATTACATTGTTTCTACAAATAACTGTTCATTTATTTTTAGCTATGCTATGTCCAATTTTGTAAATGGAACCATTGTCATACGAAACGCCGACATAATTTTTTTGCGTAGTTATTATTACTAAGATCTATATTTTGAAAAGTTCGCGGTCACTGGTTGCAGGACCTCTTGTGAGTTCGCAAGGGTAGATACCACCACCCTGCCTATTTATGCCGTGAAGCAGTAATGCGTTTCGGTTTGAAGGGTGGGGCAGCCGTTGTAACTGTACTTGAAACCTTAGAACTTATATCTCAAGGTGGTTGGCACATTTACGTTGTAGAGGTCTATGGGCTCCAATAACCATTTAACACCAGGTGGGCAGTGAGCTCGTCCACCCATCTAAGCAATAAAAAAAAATAAAAAAATCATTCTTAAACGTGCTCTGTCAGTTTTGAGAAGGAAGCTTGTACCTACCTTACTAATTACGGCATAAACTTTTCTAGCTTTCGTGAATCTTATTCCAGAGTGGTTATTACAATATTATAAATCAGTTTCAAAATGCTTAAGAACGATTAAGACTGATTACATTGTTTCTACAAATAACTTTTCATTTATTTTTAGCTATGCTATGTTCAATTTTGTAAATGGAACCATTGTCATACGAAACGCCGACATAACTGTTTTCCGTAGGTATTACACTCGTACTAAGATCTATATTTTGAAAAGTTAGCAGTCACTTAATTTTAAAAACCTATTCAAATTTATTGGCAACAGACAACGCACAAAAAAAGCAGACAATAGCTTTTAAAACGTGATACCTATATCAGCATCTGCCTCTAATCGTTCCTTAAAATTAGTTAGAATTATTATTTGTTAATAGATACGAGATAAAGTACAATTCAAAATGTACACAATAAATGTAGCATGTAGCATTTGTAAATTTTGGGACAGAATATTTGTTTTCAAACTTATTTGACAACAGGATTCAATGCATAATTCAAATTCATTGTCATATAATTACAAAAATAAAAATATTGAAAGTAGTTTTTTATTCAGTATTCATAAAATTAGTTGCAATGCCACCACACTTGATTATTAATTAAGTATAGCTTCACGAATATGGTTAAGTTAAATGAAAGTAAACATTATGTAAATACAAAGCTGTGTATCAAAAATACTTTTGCAAAGTTCAAACAAAACATACACTCTTGTCTATGGTATTTCAATACAGCATTGACGGCCATGATTTACATAATGAAATAGTAGAAATAAAGAACAAATTTACAAATCAGCTATTTTGATTAAATCCAAACTCGATTGGAGTTTCTTATATAATTAGTTCGCAGAAGAGAAGTTATATGGTACCTATGTGATATCGATGCTGACGGATACATAAGATACATTGTCGTGTGTGACAATGGTCGATGTAATTAATACGGTCTTATAGCCCTACATATAGTTTACGAGAACGAAGCTGACTACAAAGCGCCTTACAAACTGGAACCACCTAATCAATGTCTTCATTGTGCAGTAGTGAAGTATACAGTAGCGTAT
The DNA here is from genome assembly GCF_030267445.1 of Bombyx mandarina. Taxonomy (NCBI): domain Eukaryota; kingdom Metazoa; phylum Arthropoda; class Insecta; order Lepidoptera; family Bombycidae; genus Bombyx; species Bombyx mandarina. The sequence goes on from NC_143208.1 coordinate 7,943,850, forward strand.
CTTCTCTATATAAATTTCTTGAATGGATCTAGACTCTTCGATACAAGTTTATAGAGATTGTTCCTACAAATTTTTAACATGACTGAGCTGTGAATAATTTTTTATACAGAATACAAAAATCTGCCGTAGGTCGAGACCATTGTGCCAACATCCAATTATCTCCAATATCACTCGATACCATAGACTACAGAAGGAAAGTAACTTATTTTTAGGATGAGGAACTGTTAATGAGGCCTTGTTATTTATTGGTTAGCATCATTTTTCCTGTTGCGGTACTGGGATTCGACTAATTGGAATATTTGGTACATTACCGTTCAATGCTTAGACTATTATTATTTTAAAAGCTTTAAATTTCTTAACGGTAAAATAATGTTGACGTTTTCACTAGCATAATTATACATATTTAGGGAAAGATAAAATTAAACAATACAATTTTCTTCTCAGTATATTAACGTTTTTTTGTTTTTTGTTTTTTTTAGTTAATATCCATTAAGGAGTTTTAGTATTATATTATCATTAATAAATTTTTTTTGCAAATCGTCAACGGAGCACGTAGATAAAGAAAATTTAATGCATAAAACGAATCAAAATCTTGAGGGTCAGTGGCTCTGGTCAAATTATAATCATTGAGCGAACCCTAGTTTACGTCATACGCTTAAGAACCAATGGAAACTCAATTGAATACTATTGTTCGTACATTCCTTTCTGAAGGGAAGGACGTTTTTTAATATTATTAAGATTTCCAACTAATACCTCAAATTGGGCGACAGCATTCCCTTTATGATCTACATACTTTAGTCAGTTCTTGATTTCAACAGTGAGCTCGGCTGATCATCATTATTTTTAGTTTCATCAGTAAACGGTTATATCGTCCATTTGGAACTAAGTGGTTACCGGAACCGATTATAACATAAATGTTGCCACCCATTATAAGACATGAGGTCGAGCTCCCAATGGCCCTCTCACCCTTCAAAGCCAACCGGATGGCTGTTTCGGTGCAGATTTATTTCTTCTACCTATGCTGATAGCCTTGAGAGGCTATTTCAGCTTCTTGACGGTTTGGTGAGCTCACGGGGCTCAAACCGGAGTGTTGCTAACACTGGCCCTAGCAAGAGCAGCGCTTTGTAGAATCTACCTCCGGATCGGAAACACGACCCACTGAGTAGATCAGACGAGAAACTCAGTGCGCTGTGTCTGTGAGTTAATTTACTCGTCGAGCCCTTCAACCGGTGCTAGTGATACCAAAAAGCACCGTTAATGGATCGGGAGGATCCGTAATGACGTGTTTAGGGCTTCGGTGCAGAAAGGGCAGAATGCACACTTATAGCATATTCTAACGATAATTATAGCATGTTCCACTGCTTCCTCTTGAAAACATCAATTTGAAATCCGACATTTGTTGATACAATCTACTTAATTCTGGAAGTGAGACTTAATTCGCCTATACAAAAATTAAATAGAGGTCTGGGCTAGACACGCACGTTTTTCAGATCAGACATACGGTTTTAGCAAAAATAATGTATTCATTAAATAGTACTACTGGATTCCGATAAATTCCAATCTGAATATGTAATAACTTGTCAACCAAAGGGCTACCGAATTTCCTTTATAAAATCTATTTATAAATATTATTAAATCCTATAAATTTTTTTATGTCTATATCTCTTAGTGTTAATTGAAAATCATTATTATAACACTTTTTGGGGATTAAAAGGCTTTGTTGAAATAAAACTTAAGGAGGACGTGTAAAGTTATTAAGAGCTATAAAATGTTTAATGCTAGAATACCAGGCAAGCACGTTCCGAGCTTCTTTGCCCCGGACAACTATTCTACTCGGGGATGACTCAGCAGTGGTTGATCGTTTGGAACGCGCAACTCTCATTTCTCCAGCGGATTGTGGATTTATCTCGTTTGTCAGAAACTTTTGATTGGAATACGAGCAGCGCTGTGCATTCCAATTCATAATGCAGAAATATGAGTTTGGATAGCATTTTACAATCGGTTTTCCCAAAAATTAAAACATATTTAAATAATGAATACTGAATTATGGTTACGTTTAAAATTGTTTTAAATTTCTTTTTTTAGCTTGGAGCAGTTTAATTTAGTCACGGAAGCAACGTGCAAAGAATGTCAAACTGGATATTTTGAAAATTCGGATTGAAGATTCCTCGTTGTCAGTGTCTGTGTTACTCGTATAGCTTAATTACTGGACAAGTAATTATTTTAGCTCGAGTCGGCGACACGCAGGCTACGAGGTCTTAAATTATGCGGAAAACGCGTAATCACCGGACAGATTAAGGCATAAATTACATTAGGGACAAATACTTTGTGTTCCCTTAGACTTAATTTAGTCAAAAATAGTTACTTATCGGATTTTAAATGCTAATAAAAATTTATGACACCAAAAGTAGCCCTTTGGTCTTAAGTAGTTAAAGAGACCATACACATCAGAGCGTGAATTTGCCATTAATCTTGAGACATGAGCCTATATCTAATGTTTTGTAAATAGGCTCTAAAACTCTTCAAATTGGAACGCATAATTGTTTCGCGGCATAAATAGGCGGTATGATGCAACCTCCTCATGCCGACTTGCATCACCAGTAAATGATGATGAGGGCACTGGGTACCCTGTCACTCGTATGTCTAACAATATTATTTTTTATTTTTTCATTGAATTTGTATTGAAATATCGAATATTTCTCCAGAGATAAACCATGTATATATGCAATAAAATTTTATGTCACAAATGCACCACATATTTTAAATAGGCATCATAATTCAGTACGCTACTTACGCATGCATTTCCGATGCAAAGCCCTCTAACGGTGTTTTATTTCCTGTTGAATTGTAGGTGTATATGTATGTGTGGATGTCTTTTAGCTTTTTCAAGAGATTTATTCAACGAGGTCACTTCCAGCTTCAGGCTTTCTCTTGACACATTCAAACTATTTCTATGGACGAATACCCTCGCCCTGAATTATAGATGGACCGTTTTAAAACTAGCTAAAGATCAAGAAGTTCGAAGGTTTCTCATTTAACTTTCTTTTAGAAATGTCCATATGAGATTCTGTTATGAATGGCTTTTAAATTTTTCATTGAAACTCTTTTGACGACCATTCAATGAAGCTACAAAACTTCGTAATAAATTGCAAGAAAAGTCCCTATTAAATCAGTATAAGCAAAGTTATTGGAGTAACAGATGCACAGAATAGGCCCGAATAAGATATTCAGTTAATTTTATATTCCTCTTAACTCTCGCTAATTCATTAATTAAAGCTTAGCGTTCGGCGGCTTAACACGAATGAAGAGTAAACTTTCCGACTTGACTATCTGCTGGAGACAATTACCAAGCTTAATGTTAGTACAGAAGTTCTGAAACAGTTATACTTTCAACGAGTGGACATTTCATTTACAAATGGAATTTTTACAAATAGTCTTCAAGTCTTACTAGCCTCGTGATATTTAACTGAATACAAAAAAACGAAGGGCTAAATAGCATCATATAGATCATATATGTAAATCCTACTACGAAGATCATATACATCATTATATACATTATACATTATATTATTACAATCATATACATTATATTATCAGTATTTACTGGTGGTAGGACCTCTTGTGAGTCTGCACGGGTCCGTACCACCACCCTGCCTATTTCTGCCGTGAAGCAGTAATGCGTTTCGGTTTGAAGGGCGGGGCAGCCGTTTTAACTATACTGAGACCTTAGAACTTATATCTCAAGGTGGGCGGCGCATTTACGTTGTAGATGTCTATGGGCTCCAGTAACCACCTAGCACCAGGTGGTCTGTGAGCTCGTCCACCTGTGTAAGCAATAAAAAAATACATATATATATATATACTAGTATCCATATAGTGTGTGATATAATTTCTTTATCAAAAGTCGATTACGATGCTGTAATACGATCGCGAGAAGGCCACAAAGTCGTGACTGGCCACGTCCTTGACTCACAACCGGTTACTTATGAAGAACTGAGACAGAACTTACATGATTTGAACTTGTTTAATCTATAAACGTTACTCTCTATGCTGGTCTTCCAATCAAACTAGTTTGAGTGTAGTATGGTAAGAATAATAATGAAAAGTATAGTAACAATTTACCGTGCAATATTTTTGGACGTAGCCGGATTAATAAAAGCGGACGTAGTCAACACAGTAATTTTGATTGTTTAAATTTGAAAGTGCTTTTATTTAAATTTTGTAGTCACTAGCACAAAGCCAGCAATAGTAGATATACATAGATACTGTCACCCTATTTCTGCAATCGTCCAACTAAAATATAGAGTTCAGTTACCATCTAATACAAAAACATAATGTACAAAGCTTAAAAACAGATTGAATGCTGTATATTTTTTTTCTGATAATATCAGCGTATCGCTTTGTAGATAACGGTAGGCAGCGGTTTGGTTCTGCCCCTGGCATTGCTGAAGTTCATGGGCGACGGTAACCACTCACCATCAGGGCCGTATGCTCGTCTGCCTACATGGGGAAAAAATAGACAAAATTTTACAGGATTCTTAAAGTATCTATATGTATGTATGTATACTTTTGATATGTTGTGGCCAGAAAGCAATACACGTATTCCTGCAAATCGAAGATTCAATATTCTGTCACAGAATAACATCGTTTGTACCAAAATACCTTTGGAGCTATCCACGAAGTTGTATCCACGATGTTGCATCAATACATACATTCTGAGTTTATATTGTGACAAAAATATTGAGATTTAAGCGCTCTAAAATATATTCCTATCATGGAGAGAGAAAAAAAACGCAATCGAAGACAGATTATAATAATTTCTTGTTCGATAAGACAATAAAATTCAGCATTAAATTTTTGCATGCTTTACATAACGCGTGAAATCAGAACATTTTAAATTAAAAACATAAGAGTTAAAAATTAAATAGATAAATAGTATTATTTGTTAACGTTAAGTTAGCGTGAAACAAACGTAAAACAAACAGTATAACCGACGATAATACATTTTAAAGAATAACCTTATAGGAAATAGATTTAAAATTCTGATACTTAAAAAATCAAAAATACTTTTAGTTTTAGTTTATTTTAAAATAAGATGTACCATAACATTATATTTATGGCTCTAAATATAGGATTCGCTCTTGCATATTTAACAAACGTGTTCTTAAGGTACGTCATACCCGAGGTTATTCAACGAATTCTTTTAAATAAATGGTACTTAAATAATTTTTTTCAGTTTCAAAGTCACAAATCGTGACAATCATGTTTTGTGTGCTGCGAATAGTTAGCGCTCCTGACTGCTTAGATGAGGTCTTTATTTGGGTACTTAATATATATATTTAAACGTGTATATATAAGTATAAACGTCTCTAGTATATATAGACTTACATAAGTATAAACGTCTCTAGTATATATAGACTTACTGGTGGTAGGACCTCTTGTGAGTCCGCGCGGGTGGGTACCACCACCCTGCCTATTTCTGCCGTGAAGCAGTAATGCGTTTCGATTTGAAGGGTGGGGCAGCCGTTGTAACTTACTTGAGACCTTAGAACTTATATCTCAAGGTGGGCGGCGCATTTACGTTGTGGATGTCTATGGGCTCCAGTAACCACTTAACACCAGGTGGGCTGTGAGCTCGTCCAACCATCTAAGCAATAAAAAAAAAAACATAAGTATATAAGTCTCTAGTCCCCTTAGTTCAGAGAATTCTAAATTAGGTCGAAAGTCAAAACGAACATGTGTTACTTGTCTCTGGTTATTATTAATATAGGCTCGGAGAGCATTACTTCAACATATTTAATCCTTACGAATTTTTTTACCAACAAATTTGCTTTTCCAAGAGATTATGTACGATAAAATACAGAATGGAATAGCTACGAATTTTGTCATGTCACTCGTTCACACAAATGTTTGGTGAAAAATCGAAGTTCACCACGGCGTGAACGTAAATAGGTCTAAAAAAGCTTTCTTAGGAAAGAAAATATTTTCGCTCTAAGAAAGGAATTCTTACAAGTGATTTCATTATCGATTTATTGTTTCAATGTTCAATTTCGGATTCCACTTTAGTCGACGTATCGGGCCTGAATCAATATTGTTCATTCGATGCTTGTAATGTCACACCGTTATTGCTTTTGGATAAACGATATTTATTTCCTCGAGGAATTCCGATAGAAATAAAAGTGCGACTTTCATCTTTTTGTAACCTTTTCTTGGATAAATTGACACGAGCATGATATTGTGGAGCTTACGGGCTGTTTATTTAGTTCACATAAAAGCGTTTATTACAGTGTATTTATTTAGGTGACTTACGGAAGCACGTAAACGCCTTTTTCACTCTCTATAGAACACTATCAAATAACTTAATAAAAAAAATCACAAGTAAATAGATCAGTCGCAATTTTTTATAATTGTTTTAAAGTTGTTTTTTTGCAGTTAATATTTTTCTACATAGTGTTGTAGTTAGTGTACTAGTAGTAGTTGTTGTTGTTTCTACAAAAGCATTGCGGTTTCATGATTTTTTATGAATGAGGGATTACTGGTGGCTGTAGGCCTCTCCAGTTTCACCAGGACAGGTGGGCGAGCAAAGTTTCAGCCAGCAGTAGTGGAATTAGTTAACAGCTGCCCGAGCGCCCCCTTGGCTTAACAACTCAAGGGCAGCTACTTCGCAAATCAATCTACTACCGGATCGGAATCACGAACCGGTGAGAAGATCCAGCGAGAAACTCAGTGGATTGACACATGGGTTAGGTTGCAAGCTCTTTGCCGAGTTCGACCAATACGGTTACCACGGTTCCCAAGCCTTCTCCTAATGTTAGAGCTAAAGGCGTCTAAGACAAGAGTTATTGAATCTAATGGAGCGTTTTTATGCTCATTGATCCTCTTCGTTATTGTAATTTTTACAGCATCTAAATGCAATGAAAGCAAATATATATATAAAGGCATGGTTTACTAGGTGATAATTTCCAATTTCCACGTATAGCCAAGGTATTGTGTAGGCGCTATCTCACTCTTAAACCAGAAAGTATGCCTGTTTCATGGCAGCGATATGTGTGATAGTGGTATTTAGTGATGCCGGGTCACAATAGACCATTATCATCATCATCAATCTATAGCAGTCTACTGCTGGACATAGGCCTCTCCAATTGCACAATAGACCACACAATAAATGAATTACGCAGTAGAGTTTTAATCTAAAACCTTAATGTACCTTGAATTGATAAAAAATCTTCTTCCTTTTCTCATACCAATGGATCATAAAAAGTTAATCGGTCTCCAGTCAAAATTAAACTTATCTCGAATAACTTTGCTACTAGTTATTTTATTAGTAAGTAAACTTAAATAATAACAACCCAAATTGGTATAGTGCATACAGATCCGCAAACTTATTTATTTCGATCTTCTCATATCAGCGAACAAACATTACAAGTAGCTAATTACTAACATTAAATCTGATGGTTAAGGATTTTGCGAATTCGACTTTATGAATTATTTGATTGATGCTTATGAATTATATTAAGTGTGATTTAATGTCAATTTATCCTTGTGCTTGTTTAGCAATTGACTTATTTGTTTTACACTTTAATGCAGCTTAGGGTTAAGGTCAAATTTACAAATTGACAAAGAATTAAAAATGCGATCACATCAACGGATTTGTAATTAACTTATCTCAAAATTACAGTCTGTTTTCATCGAATATATACATTAGTGGCCTAATAGCGCGTGGTGAGTCTTACTGAGTCATGAAAATGAACCGTGATTAAAATGCTAGTGATTCAATATTTTGGAAGCAAATATCATGTTCCTCCTGTATGGCTTCGACGACGAAGAACATTATGAAATTAAATCATGTAATTAAAACCAAATCTTCTCGCGTATGGCTGTCTAAGAAAAGTTTTGGTACACTAAAATTAAGCATGGAACTAAATTTTAAATAAAAATTGAAAAACTAAAAAAAATGGACATGTCATGAAAGATAGAGGAATTTGTTAGATCGTTAATAATTATTTCAAACTTTAGAAATCAAACTCAAATTTTAGATTTTGTAAGATTTTTCTTTTTATTGCTTAGATGGGTGGACGAGCTCACAGCCCACCTGGTGTTAAGTGGTTACTGGAGCCCATAGACTTCTACAAAGTAAATGCGCCACCCACCTTGAGATATAAGTTCTAAGGTCTCAGTGTAGTTACAACGGCTACCCCACCCTTCAAACCGAAACGCATTACTGCTTCACGGCAGAAATAGGCAGGGCGGTGGTACCTACCCGTGCGGACTCACAAGAGGTCCTACCACCAGTGATTACGCAAATTATAATTTTGCGGGTTTGATTTTTTTTTTATTACACGAAGTTATTCCTTCACCGTGGAAGTCAATCGTGAACATTTGTTAAGTACGTATTACATTAGAAAAAAAAAGAAAAAAGATTTCAATAAAAGGGGATTCTTAATGAATGAATTATATATTTTATTATATTATAGTATATATTTTATTATATAAATCGCTATATACTCACACACTCTACGAAACATAGAACCACGGATAATGTTTTCAAACTAGCAAAGAAATTTTCTAACCGCATTCCAAACTTAAAATCATTGTAATTACATTGGCAGGTTAAAACAAGAATAGTTCAGTTAGTATAAAATTACACAGTATAATAATAATAAACACATAAATACAGTAAGAACGGTTTTCATCAATTTGTTTTTAACGAATGAAACGAAATATCTTTGTAACATAAAAATACACGCAGATGTACATTCTAAAGGCATAGTCAGTTTTACAGAAAACATTCAAATAAATATTAAGAATGTGTTTGTTTTTTTGAAGTTATTTGAAAATATTTCAAGAGATAAAAGCGTCTTCACATACATAGTTAAATAAGTCACATTTTCTACTTGTTTTGATGATATATACGATCAGTAAAATACATCTTTATATCAGTCGCTTGTGCTGTAATATTTCAAGCACGGAAAATTGGAACCCGTAATTCCTCTTTTCATGCAAGAAGTGAGCTGGAGCTAATTGTATTACGACTAAGACGTGCTCTTAAGCTACATTAGTTTGAATTAATTACGCAAGGTAGTGTTATCATCTTGTATAATATAATAAATAATTTTCACAAAATACAAATAGAATAATTTAGATATATGGTACCAAAAACGATTAGTTTTAAAATCTTTTTACATATATAATCAGTAGATTTATGTAAATATATCGTTTTCAGTGCTTTTGTTGAATAATATTTGGTGAACTTTGTTACAGTATACGTGTGCTTGAGCACAAAAATAAGTAAAGGAATAATTTCGAAAAAAAAAAAACAACATTATTAAAAAAACAAATTAGCTATTAGATCTTAGTTGTCAAACAAGTGTCTACGACGAAAGGGAAGAACTTTGTGAGATAATTTAATTTGCATTCTCGCCCTTTCGCGGATATTAAGAACGCTTAGAGCACATTCAGTTTGAAACGATATTGGAGATCGGGCTTTCTTGGCGTCAATTAATGACATCGATTGACGGAGGGCGTTTATTCGATAGAAAAATTCTGTTGAGTCATCCGACGCGGCAATAAATTGTTTGAATTGAAATCTACAACATTCATTTTTATTCGTTCATTTTGAAAACCTTGCGAGACATTTATTTGTGAGGCTTAATTACAAGGTATTTGACGATGAAATAATCCTGAACGATTGGAATGATTAAAAGGTGTATTTATAAAATTTCTGGGATATTAAAATTTCTATTCCTGTGTTTTTAACTAATAAAATTATCGCTTTCATTGGTAGGTGACGTGAAGAATGTGTTTAGAAGGTTTTAAAAAAAAAATTGATTTGTAGACTTAACGTACATACATATGCACATCATTATGTTTATAGTTCTAAAAATATTATGATATACAATTTATTTGAAACAGTGAAACAGTAAAATACCATAATAGCTAAAAACATGGTCATAATTATTTAATATACTATAACTATTTTCCTAAAGAAACTTTATTTACATTTAAAATTACATAAAATAATTTAATTAATTTTAATTAACTATATATTTATTTTTTAATTTTAATTAAATCATCATATCTTTAAATGAAAAACTTAAGACAGCTTAAGACATTTTCAGGACATCAAAAGCCTGTAACTACTTTTAAATTGACCACAACTTGTTACAACGTTAACATGTTTACGGCGAAGTAGTTACGGACTTAATTATGCCTCGTAACTTGCTTAGCCTTAATCGCAGTCGACGAACCGTTTCACAGGGTATTTACAGAGAAGCTTTAATCGACAGCTCGGTACTTTGTACGCGAAGAGCAGGATTACTCCGTCGTATAATTTGTCGTGTATAATAATTTAATCCCGAAGACGATCTAGATTTAATGTATATTTAGCGTACAATAATCAGTATTGATTGCACACGAAGGGGTAGTTAGAGCTGGCTGCAATTAGGGGAAAGTGGGGGATATACGAACACCTAAGGGAAAACTTGAATAAAACAATGGAATTTAATCATAGATTTTTAATTTTTTTTTAATTATAAAGTTTACTTATCTGTCTAACTTATTCACTAATCATCATTTATATTTTTTTAATAAACTGCAACAATATGAAAGAAAAACAAAACCCTTAGTGTTCGGCTTTGCCCGACATCAGTCGGGTAAATACGAACACCAAGTGGGGTGATTACGAACCAACATTATTAACGACATAGATCACATTTAAAACCCAACGATGTTGACTGTCCGTCAGTACAACTCTCGTGAGCCCATTTTTTGCACACATAGCACACAATCTAGTCTTCAACGGGAGGATCAATATATTTATCTCTACAAAAAATACAAAAGTAGTCTTTATTTTCTTTTTCGCCTTTTTCTTTTTTTTTTCGTATTTTGACTGAAGTCACTAAAGTCTTTTTTATATTGTTCAAATTCTTTAATAATATTTCATACTTCTTGTTTGAAGGTGTTCTCTCATTACATTCAGTATTTTTATTTGGGTTCCTTTTTTGCCATCTTTCCGTTTTCTTCTTGATTTCTTACGTTTCCTGATCGTCTGTAAATAAAGGTTTTCATCCAACCATGGCTGTATTAACACTTCTTTCATTAGGATGGTCAAAATTAGTGGTTTTTGGAACATTATATGTTTCTGCTGCTTTACGCTGGGAGAGTTTTTGGTTTTAACATCGTCTATAGCCTTTTTGAGATCTTCTAAACTATACTTCAGTTCGGTCTTTCTTTTGTAAGTACAAGGCATCTGTAATAATATTTAAAAAAAAGTTGAACGGTGTACTAACAAACGGGAGTGGGGTAACGGCGAATGTTCGAGATTGCCCGACATGGAGTGTTCGTCTTTACCCCGCGGAATCGAAAATAATTAAAGGTCAAAAAACAATTTTGGTTAAATTTATTTTGCCTACTACATCATTATCATTTAGCTGAGTAATATGTGATTATTCCACTATGTAAAAGCTGAATTATTATTGTAGATAGAAATAAAGTTACATCAACTTGAATTTACCAAAAAATTACATCTAAAACATACAAAATATTGAAAAATGCATACCTTTTTAAGTACGTGTGTCCGCGTCTCCCGTGTTATTGACTGGCATCAGTGGTGGCGTGATCTCCGAAATGGCGGCAAATAAAATTAGGATATATCTTTCTAACATATCAGAACCATTGAATTCGGCATTACCCAGCGTTCGCGTTTCCCCCACTTTCCCCTACATGTTAATGTCAGTGTCGGGACCTAATTCACGGCTTAGGTTTTGTTTGTTTTTTTGCTTTGATGGGTGGACAAGCTCACAGCCCACCTGGTGTTAAGTGGTTACTGGAGCCCATAGACATATACAAACGTAAATGCGCCAACCACTTTGAGATATAAGTTCTAAGGTCTCAGTATAGTTACAACGGATGCTCCGCCCTTCAAACTGAAACGCATTACTGCTTCTCAGCAGAAATAGGCAGGGTGGTGTTACCTACCCGTGCGGACTCACAAGAGGTCCTACCACCAGTAAAAAAGGTAAAAGGTAAATATATAGTTCGTTTTTAATTATTTTGTTTTGTTGTGTGGGTAAACTATTGCCTTTATTTAACTTTACGTAAATATAAGAAACTATATGACCTGATCCGGATTCCGTACACATCACAGCGTAAATGCTGCCGCCTATCTTGACGATAAATCGAAATTTCAATTGTACAATGCCTACTTAATACTCGAGTAGGAATTCACGAATGATTCGCGACAGGAATAGGCAGGATGGGGGCGCGGGAGGATTCACACAACACCTTACTGCCAGTAATTTCGAAAATATATAAACTTTGCGAATTTTTATTTCATGATGATATATGTATGTATCTTCATCTAGGAAGTTGTTGATGAACGTACTATGTTTGTATTTAATTTTTAAAATAAATGGTACCGACATGAAGGATTTCAATTCAGGCATAGTTCCATCTGTCGATGCAAAGACATCGGACATCTTATCCTTTAGTAATTACTTCAAGCTACGGCTAATCAACTGCTTGTAAAATTTACACATGAACCCAAGTAGAAGTGACTTACGTAATGCATAGACGAAAATAATGATAGTCTTTTTTTGTCGCGCAAAACAAACGATAAGTATTTAACTAAAAAAAAATCCTTAAGGACGATACGTTACAAATATACATTCTTTAAAATTAAGAACGGCCTTAACAAATAAGAGGAAAATTTACTTCTCCCTCCGATTATTAGCTCAATGATAAAGATATTTAACATCTTTCACAGACGAGTTCATTAAATTACTCTGCCGTTTGAACATAGCTCCAAATTTTAACGCGAACGTTCAATTCGCATCAGACTCTCCGGCACAAAGGGTGTCACCGACACTGTAATATCGTCTTATCTTCAACCTCTGATAAGTTTCACATATGATCACTTTGGGAGTTCGCATTTTATTAATGATTCCTCTCCAGTAGATACAGTTTCTTGAGTAACAAAAAAAGTGTGTAGACTAAGAGCCGAAGGTTTTCGTGCCGTCTTATAACGGAATTGAGACGAAAACCTCATGCCTCAAGTAGGGCGGCGCAATATACGTCGAAATACATAAGTGCTTCGGTAACCTTTTAATATCAGAAATTCCGTGAGCTAATATGCCCATTAAAAAAACCTTGATATCATCCACAGCAAAATAGGATCAGATTTCTTATATCCTAAATTAATTTGAGCTTGCATACATAGACCACGCTATTGGTAATATTCTGAATCGCCAACGCTAGGAATTCTAATAAGTATTATAATATTAAAAAAATTAAAAGTTTGTCAATGGAAAACGGAACTTTAATTTCGAAGCGACAATTGACGAAAGTTCTAAAACATTGTTCGTGCGTTATTGAAATGTTTTGGTAATAAGATAAATGTCGTAAGTTAAACGTCTCGTCTTTGAAAATTTAATATTACAGTGAACACGGATGGATGGGTTCAGGTTAGCTGAGAACCGGAACGACAACTTGAGACCTTGAAATGAATAACTCAGTCTTTAAGCTAATTCGATTTTATGACGACTTGCACTGACGTCAGAATTGTTAGAATTGTTTGAATTGTTAGAATAGGTACAGAAGAAACAGAAAATGAAAATGCGTATGCCTAATTTCTCTACGAAACCAGGTTATTGGTAAAAAGTAGGATGGACTAGGAAAAAATTTATCGTGTCTGTTTGAAATCGCTAGGTTTCTCTTCAAACGTTGGAAACAATAGGCTAACCAACTAAAACCTGTCGAAAGTGAATAACAAAAATGAGTATGTTAGGACGAGTTAGAATGAGTTACAATAAGTTAGATTGTGTTAGAACAAAGAACAAAGGACAGTTGTGTAAAGACACGAAAGACACGCAAAAACTCGCAATAACCTCCGCGTACTGGTGTAGTTCAGTGCTATTGCCAAATCACACTTCACATCGCTATTTACAACTATCTTAATATTTCATACATAGTTCATAATTACTTCAGTTCAGACACCTGCTTCACGGACATCGGACAGCTGTTAATTCAATTCCAATTTACTAAATGCTCAATTCTATATAAGCAAACTTATTTAATAGTAGGTACCTTAAAAGTGTTTCATTAGTTTTTTTAAATATAAAGGATTTCTTTTAAAATATCATTCAAAAGACCCGACCGCACAATCGGCCGGACTTCTACGGTCTTTGTGCGTTGGATCTGATATATTAGGAATTAAAATTCCTAATCAAAATATACATTCACTATGAATTAATTAACATTAAATTAAAATATTAGATTTTTACCTATGAAATTTTCGCTTAGTATATAGAAACTTAGTTATTTTTCAAAAATATTTTTTATATCTATAAACTTATTATTATTACGTGGAGCAAAAACTTTGTACCGCTTTTTAAAAATACATGTATATATCTTAAGTTAGAATTTATTGCCAGCCAATACATAAGATTACGTTTGGCCAGTATTAACTTAATACTCAACTTTGTTTTCATCAATCACGAAATTATTAACTCGGCTACAACAAAGTTTCATAACAATTATGGTGTACGCGTAAATGTTTGCTTCTCGTAACTCAATAAATAATATTAGAGATAAAAAAAAACGATCACAGATCAAAAGAACAGGTGGCAATCGTTTCAACGGAGACAAAAGGGATTAAAACGAATAAAATTTTCGTTCGAATTGTATTCAGTGTTTTGTAAAAGGTTTTCATTTGTCAATGTCATTTGGTTTATCTATATACCTATGATACAGTTAACTGTATTTTTTTTATTGCCTTGTGGCGGGTAGCCATCATACAACGCAAGATAATTGACAGATGCCAGAATCTCGCTTACGACATTTTCAAGATAAAGCGCATATATGCAAGTTCCGAACAACAACATTCGGACCGTCGGTCTACCGAGCAATATCACCCACTCGGTGGAAGATCTTCCCTTTGTCGTAAGACCCAAAGCCTTGTAAGCAGACGAGCATACGGCCCCCCTGATGGTGAGTGGTTACCGTCGCCCATGAACTTCAGCAATGCCGGTTAATACTCTCCACATATATTGTATATTGTTTAATCAGAATATTATTATTATATATAGAGATTGTGGTAAGCCGTATCGGGAATCCACAAGGGTTATTTATATGCGAAGCGTTCGTGTGGGAGAGGCTTTATGTAACACAACTGAAACTTCAACCTCGTAGCTCCAGTACCTTAATACTATATGGGCCGTGCGCATTTAAGCTGGTATAACAAACAAATTAAGTTGAAAGAAATACGTTTGGCTATTAATATGAACATAATCGTTAAAAACGAATTTTATTATCACGAGTCACTGGCAGAGTCGTCCGTGACCACGAGAAGTTCAAAGTATTCGATGTATATAATATCGTTGAATGGTCGAATTCAATACAAAATAAAGCCATAGAAGCGTTTCCATCGATATCTACGACTCATGAGAGGTAAAAATAATGGACAGCCGTTTATTCATATTTTCGTTAATATTAATCTGAAAAAAAATTCAAAAATACAAGCGAGAGACAAGCGTAGCTCCAAGCCGGAATGTGGAATCGTAAAATAAATGCTTCGGAATTGCAACACAAGCAATAAATGTCAAAAGACTTATGACATTGAGTGGCTCACACGTTGTAAATGCGAAAAAGGTTCAGGAAAATTTTCGCCTCGGAAAGTGAAAACGACGTTACACGTATAGGAGAGCCGAGACTTTGTACACGTTTTGTAAAAACACTTACGTTCGATGCTTTTATGGAGTGTTTCAAATACTTTGTTCGCGTAAAGTCGCTAATCCGAAAGGAAGCGTTGAATAAAGGTACAATAATTCATTTTAAATGTAAAAACTAGTTTTTTTTTCTAAAAAACGCGATGGTCGTTAACAAATGAGCGTTTATATTATTAAAAATATATGTACAGTGAATGATTTAGCCTTGATGCCGCCCATGGCTCTGGTTAATCGCACCGCCCTTAATGTTAAAATGAATTTTATTAATTTTAATCGAATATATATATATATTTATTTTTAATTTAAAATAACTTTATTTCCTTATTGTTAATAATTTAAATTATTGAAAATTTTAAAAACTTTTTAAGCATATGATTAATTGCATTAATAAAACAAAAAAGTTCTTACATCAATCGATAAACACTATAGTTGATTTATTAAAATTTTATATCTTATTCATAATAAAAAAATTAAATTATTATATATTCTAGTTTTTTATTTTGTCTATAAAAACTAATCCGAACTTATTTTCAAATGAGTCTGCTGACTTTTTTCGTTTCTGAAATTTTGGCATTTCAAAAAATTTACCGCCTCTCAAGTCATGCCGCCCTAGGCCTAGGCGTAATCGATCACTGTATATTAATTAGACTCGAATTGTTTATATTTGATAACAATAAAATTATTACTGAATGTAATTAGGTACTGCCAGTGAAAATTACAAAAAGTAATCCACTCCGGGAGGCAGCTGCGTACGGCATTTGACCAATTATGGAATGCTCGTTTTTATTGTCTCAACTTTGCACTAAGTGACTTAACTCATTATTAATATATTTTACTAAATTTTCTTATAATGCATGTGACAGAGCTCTCGCCAAAAACGTAGACAATACCAGTGCTAAAAGCAAGGCAGATGTTAAAAGTGATATCGTTAAAAAATATTTTAGTGCCGAACCCACAGTGCGCTCAACAAATACAAACAGACGCCAGCTGTTTTTGTTTGATATTCAAGAAACCGATCTAACTGGTTGTAACGATCCTCGTTTCTTTATATTACACCTCGACGAACAATTTCTCTCGTTGGGCGTTAAGTGATTACTGAAACCTTGAATCTAAAGAAAGGGCTTGACGGAAATTTTGATAGGAAAAATAACGGTTGATAGGACAAACAGTCCGTATTTAGTAGGTACTCGTAGGCGCCAGATCTTGAATCGGCTGATTACGCACCTGCCATATTTTTCTCATCTTAGATGGTCAACTATTATTTTTTTTAGTTTTCACCCCTTCCGTCTCGAACATCAAGTTTATTTATTAATTATTTAAATTACTAATATTATTATCTAAGAAACGAAGATGAATTTAAAATAACTCCTCTCGGCTCGTATTACAAATTACTACTGTAGAAATTCTTGTTTACAATAAAATTATTCAAATTAAAATGGGTCTTGGAAATTAAACAGAGTGCATAGGTCAAAGTATTCTGGTTACCTTTCTGTTTACATGCGTCCAGCGAATTTGAATAGGCTAGAGAAGTAAAGCTCTACGATCTGTTGGTTACATGAAGTTTTCAACATTTAGAATCGTGTCCAATGACATAGCATTTCGTACTCGGAAAATCGGAAATCTGAAGAAATGCGTTGTTCTCAGCAAAAACGGCACCCCATTTCCTTTACGTTAAGAAACATTTTATGTAGAAAAATTGATTACTTTTACATACAAACTTCTTACAAATTCGATCACGCCTACATATTTTTAATAGCAAATCGCTGTATGAATCATTTATGCCTATACGAAATTTCCCGAAGTTAATTCACAATTTCGGCTTTTTTTATTAGTTTCCCTAATTTATTTGCGAAGCTTGATCATGTAGTTGAAAAAATAAAATTTTACTACTCTATTCTCGTGGTCAGGTTTTCTATAAAATAAGAAAGAGTAAAACTAAATTTTAATAAGTAAACTAAAGCTCCAAGAGCGAATGTCTAATACTAAAACGTTTTGTCTCCAAAACCGAGACATTCAATAAATTCCTTTGTTATTCAACAATTACTGGAACCATTATCGAGCTTCGACGTGACTCCGAGCTTATTGGATTTGGCTTACCACACAACTAGCACTTGGCAGTTGCCACTATTGCTTCTCCTTACAGAAATAACAATAAAAATAAAGTTAACTTCAAAAGTCTATGTAGTCACTTATATTTCAGTAGAGTTGCACGAAATAAGTACGTATTTTTGAAAAATAAACCTTTTATTTTTATTAGATGGGTGAACGACCTCACGGCACACCTGATGTTTAGTGGTTACTGGATCCGAGAGACATCATTAAGTGAATTTCATCATCCAGCTTAAGACATTTACTGGTGGTAGGACGTCTTGTGAGTCCGGCCGGATAGGTACCCCAACCCCGCCTATTACTGCCGATGGAGCAGTAATGCGTTTCGGTTTGTAAAAACTGAGACCTTAGACCTCATGTCTCAAGGTGCGTTCGTTGCAAATGCCTTGTGTGCTTCGGTAACCACTTAACATCAGGGGGGTCCAGAGCTCGTCCAACTATCTAACCAATAACAAATAAAAGGAGCTGAGGTCTGTCTTAAGTGTATAGTAACTGATTCATCTTTCAAACCGGAATGTATTACTGCTTCGCTGCAGAAATAGGCCTGGCTGTTGCTCCCACACGAGTAAGTACCATATTAAGTCTAGGCTCAAAAGACAGCCCACTGTTACTAAATAATTTATTGAAAATAGGAGAATGGGTATACCCAAAACATTTTAGATAAATTCACTCCACGCGTAGACTGTGCTCTAGGAACATAGGTAAAGTAGGTTAATTTGCTTTTCAATTATTTTAAAATAATATTAAGATGTTTTAATATCGTACTAGAGGTCCCGTAATAGTCGAAGTTCGACTATAATTAATTGGAATTGTAAGTTTGTACACTATTATGACTTTATTTTATACTTCTATCATCACAAATTTCGCCAAGACTACACTATAAAAAATATTTAATCTATTCTCAATTTGACCACAGACGTCAAGAACAAAAGCTTGACAATAAATAGTATGCATGCGTGTGTGCGTCAAATATATGGTACGTAGTGTGTGTAATGTTTTCTTTATCGATTTAATGTATCTTTTATGCATTATTTAAAAAAAATATTAGCGTTGTGCACTTCTTCTCTATATTCTCTATAAGTGTGGAAAATGTCATACTCCTCCGTCTGCGCAATTTTCGTAAAAAGGGATACAAAGTTTTTGCTTCACGTATATAGATTATTGTTAATAATTAAAAGTTTATTAAAAAAGATCACTATTATCGTACAACCAAACTTGATATTGTACGAAATTAGTAATTGATTCTGATTTTAGACGCGTGATGATAAAAGCGACTTCGCTCTAAGAAGAACCATTAAAATATATTACAGCGGTCTTAAAACGAAGCTCTTCGAACTTAAGCAGACATTTAGTCTGTTGAACTCCGATTAACTATATTGAAAATAAGCATGTAATCAGTCAAACGCTAAAATTATGTTTCCTTCAGTTCACCTGACTAGTTAACAAATTAACGATTTGCTTATTTAGTTTGTTGTTATCACTACATAGTATAAAACAAAGTCGCTTTCTCTGTCCCTATGTATGCTTAAATCTTTAAAAGTACGCAACGGATTTTGATGCGGTTATTTTTAATAGATAGAGTGATTAAAGAGGAACGTTTATATGTATAATAGCATCCATTAAATGGTGGAGAAATCAATAATAAATTACAGTTTCCGAAGCGAAGCGAGGACGGGTCGCTAGTAATTATTAAACAGGACAATACAGCTCCCAAATATTTTAATTTAGATAGTTGTCTTAAAAAGGAGCACATAATTTTGTAAGCCTTTAAGTGTATTTTCAAATCTAAAGTTATTTGATGTTTGTTTAATATCTTTAAATTGTTGTGAGTGTATTGAATACGCTACATAACTGGCTATAATTAACGCTCATTTCATTATTATTAAAAATATTTTTAAGGTTTCATCTCGCATTCGTTATTATTGTTATATTATTTCTGATGTTTCGATTACTGTATAGTTTCTGTAATAACAGACGACTGAGACGTCGTCGATGTTTTAATAATGTGTTATAACTGCTACAGCGCTTATAGTGACAGTAAAAAAGACGCGAGAAAAACTATAAAATATTTTTTTATTGCCGTTGTAGGCGGACGAGCATACGGCCCATCTGATGATGAGTGGTTACCGTCGCCCATGGACTTCAGCAATGGCAGAGGCAGAGCCAAACCGCTGCCTACCCTTAAGTACTCTCCAGAAGCCTCGTTCGAAGGATATGTCATAGCGCTCGGGAAACACCGTGAAGGGAAGCTCATTCCGGATGGTACGTGGCAACAAAGATCTCTGGAAACGCACTGTGGATGAACGCAGTGGCTACGTACGGTACGTACGGTATGGATGAATTCTACTCCATGATTTTGAAAGTGATTTTAAATAGCCTACGACTCCCGAAAAGCGAACTTAATACCCCATTATTTACTTAAAATCTATTCAAATAGGATATAATATTAAAATATTTATTTTCGTTGGGCTGAAAATTTATGCGAGACCGTTTTATATCTTTAGAGGAAACAGCTTTGATCCCGTACCTGATTAATTATGAGGGACTAACGTATGTCGTGTTTTACATAAATAATGTGACGCACGCAGAGACTTTAAAGAAACGATCCATCATGAGACACCTGGTTGGTTCCCAAAGAAATGTAAAAGCTTTAAAATTTTCTCGACGCTTTTCACGTAACTTCATTCGTGGCTTTAATTATACCTGCAGTTTTATTTATTTAAAAAGCACGCTTCCTGTAATATGAATTCCTGTGTATCAGTTAAATATTTATTTAAGCACTCATTGTTATTTTTTAGCTGTACACAATTTCTTAGGAATATTTTTAAAGCACTTTAACAATGATAATAAAACAAAAAAGATTTTACTAATTTTGATTTTAAAATATGCGATCCAATACGTGTTAAAGTCCAATCACAAGTATTTTTTTATTTATTTTATAGCTTAGGTGGGTGGACGAGCTCCCGGCCCACCTGATGTTAAGTGGTTACCGGAGCCCATAGACATCTACAACGTAAATGCCGCGACCTACCTTGAGATATGAACTCTAAGGTCTCAGTTTTACAGCTCATTAGCTGTAAAACGACATTTCGTTTTTATTAATTTCAAAGGCTAAAGTTGACGAACTCCGTCAATTTCAAATTAAGAGCACCAGGTATAAAAAATTAACGTGAACTTCGTCGCAAACTAGCTACCAAGAAAATAATATTTTAAGCTATAAGTAGCTCGTGACCCGACGAAAGCTTCATTTTACGGCAGAGTCGCTTCAACACTTAAGAGGAAATGCGGGTTGCGCTTAGCCTATACAAACGGATTTCCCTGTTTCCTCCCTGTATCTGCACTGCATCAATATTTAATACAACACAATCTAAATATATTGGCTTGCCTGGCATCTATCGAGTAAGAATACCCCGTTTTCTTTATATTAATGAATTATAAGTGTTAAGAACTATCTGATATTACGAAAACTTACGTATTTTCCGTAGTATTCTATGCATTTCATTCGTATGTAACAAATGCGAATAGGTTTTACGAATAAAAAAAAATAAACACAATATTTAAGGCATCAATAAAGTATTACTTAATTTTGTTTGAAAAATATTACAACATTCTAATTTTAGAATTCGAAATGTCTTCTTTTTATAGGTATTTTTAGATCAAGCGAGGTGACATACTCTTTAAAATTTTCTGTACTCATATATCCTCTTGACTGATAATTACAAAATTAAAATATTTAAAGGTATAAGAAATTACAATATAATAGCTCCATTTCCGTTTGTCATGTTATTGTACGTCTTGATATCTATGTTTCGAATTAATATTTCGATTTAAATAAATTACAATTGGGTCTTTGACACTGACGTAATCTTATTATCATGCTCGGAGCACGATGTAGGCTATGGTACGTGACTAGAACGCGTAATTCTACTAAGATTTAACAGATCCCATCGTGTTTATTCAGCACGGCCTGACCCGGGCTACCTGCACTTACTCGAAGGTGATAATCTTATGGGAATGTTTATTTATTTATGTTAACTCATTATTTGTAAAAACATATGCCTGCTTTAAATTGATTATTTTGATAATGCAAATTTTATTATAATTAAACCAACGCTTACAGATGACTCCGTGACTATTATTACTGTAGTCTTTGAAACACCGAAAAGAATATGTGTATTGACAATCTTAAATGCGAGATTAATCCCGAAAATTGGGTTTACTTATATCGCGAAAACCGTAGAAAATACCGTAGGTACATTTTATTAATAATATTCGCCTTAAGTAGGCTTTCCTCAGAGAAATAAAAGTTGTTGTAAAATTCATTTATTATATTAATGGTCGTTCAAATTTGTATTTCTTTTTTTCAGTACATTGGAACAATGGATGTGCCTCGACCGACAAGCCGCGTTGAGATTGTTGCTGCTATGCGACGTGTTCGCGTAAGTACTTTTTTATAATATTGTATAATATTGTTTCTTCTTTCTATTAAACGTGGGCATAAAATAAAAGCAGTAAGCAGCGGCTTGGCTCTACCCCTGGTATTGCTGAAGTCCATGGGCGACGGTAACCACTTACCATCAGGTGGACCGTATGCTTGTCTGCCTACCAGAGCAATAAAAAAAAAGAAAAAAGTTGTTAATATTTCTTTTAAGCTTCAATATATATTGTCTTAAAAAAAATCACGTACAAGTAGATGCGTCATTTATTTTCATCATTTCTCAGTATTAGACAAGTGAAGAAGGTTTTTCCGCTGAGAATAAAAAATGTGTCTGTTGTCTGATCGCTTCGCACTGAATAAAAATGGCTCACGACGGCTGAAAATCTCTAATCTGAAGATTGAATAATTTATTATTGTTTGCGTAAACAACAAGGGTACAAAACGAGCCCACTTCTGCTTTCACCTACCAATAGGATTTCCCTTCGAGAAGGAATTTAATAAAAGAATTCGTTCAAGCGGACGCGCTCTTTTTAAATAACAAAAAAAACATCTATTACTCTCGACTTCTCTCGAATGTGTAATATCATTCTTAAATTCGACGGTAACTTCGTAACGTTTGATAATTTTCTTCGCATTTTCTCTTTGACGAAGCAAGAGTAATTTTGACAATGCTCATCCGTTTCGTGACATGAAACTTAAAACAATCAGAAATAAAATTGCACGCTCACCGTGCTATGTATTACGACATATTTACGGAGTGCAAACAATGAATGAGGGGATCATAAATAGTTAGAAATTTTGGACGGCATTGTTAGAATATGTCAAGCTAGTATGTTTTAAACTATGAATTCACTTCACTAGCAAATTTTTCACTAGCAAAATTATCTTTTGTATGTAATGATTAAAAAAATATATATTTCTACAATATGTTTTCTAATATTATTTTCATCTGAAAATGTCTGAATCTGGATGTCATTCATTTAAAACAATCCTAGGGAATTTACAAAGAAGTACAAATTTGTTTTAGCTTAGTGTTTAAAAGAAAGATCTTTTTTTTAAATATTGTGTTTGTTAATTTTGACTTGCTATAAGCACTTGTCAATGGCTTCTGAATTAGTGCTTCCAATCGGGAATTTTAATCTAAAGATCAAGATAAACGCATCAAATTGGTCCTCTGTACTTGTTTTAGGAAGAAATATTGTAAATTAAACACTTGAAAAAAATGGTTTCTGCTTGTGAGAACTTGGAATGAAACATATTGTATATGTTTATAACAATAAGAAATAGTCCGTAAATTGAGTCAGTGGTATGATGTTGACGAGGCAAATTTAGCACATTTTCAATTAAATATGACGATAACAAATAACCGCCATTATCGTAGGCAAATGTGGTTCAGAGATGGGTCATATTGAAATGTGACATGACATGCGTGGTGACGTCGTCACGGCTTGAATATAAATGAAACGCAGCGGCCCATATTTACAGAGCAACTGAAAAGCATTGCACTGTGTGCGAATTCATCTTTTCGTAAAAATTTCCGGCCCACTGAATGACATCGAAGCAAAGGTGTGTTATGTAAAGGGGACCTTTTAGGAAATTTCGTGAAAATTTTCCCATTCACCTCGAGTATTTTTAATGGAGGGAAACTCCAGACCAAACTTTAAACAACATTAAGTAGGAAGGGATCGTAGTTAAAATAAGGACCGTGAATTTTAGCTACAAAGAACGGGAAAACGAAGCCCTTAACAGTATCGCTATCCTGACGACCCGTAGACATTTGCAAGTCCATTTCAAGAGCCCAACCATTTGGCGTTACGACACTTGAATACAATTCCCTCATCCAAATGGGCCTTTATTATATTTTCATAAATTTGATATTTATTGGCTTTTGACGTTGAAATTCCGTTGTTCCGTGTAGTAAATATATATTTAATGATATTCAAACGATTTTCAGTATAAAAATGTTTATGATGTTTTAATAAAATACTAGTTATTGATTTAACTTTAAAAAAATTGAAAGCTGTTTATTACTCGAACATACTACAAATTATTGCAATATTAAACACATTTTCAAATGAAAATCATCATTTTTATGATTGTGATAAGATTTAAAAAATCATATCTTATCTTATTATTTCGGCTTATAAGCCATCGGAGATGCAAGAAAAAAAATGGCATGTTTCACATCACTCCAATTTTACTAATAACTTTATAATTTAAGCACCCAGTTTCCCATTAAAGATTTTTTAAAGACTTATACATGTTACTTATAAATCCGTCCTGCTTCAGACGTACTTTTGTCAGTACATTTCATTACGCGTTGACCCTAACTCTAGAGTTCACATTCGTAACTACTTTAAAATTAACACTTATTGCCTTCTTATAGCTTTATTGAAATTATCAGCACTTAAGTAATTAACGCTTATATTACATCAACTCGTGGATCTGGGTATGATGAGCTATACACATTTCCATAATCCGTTTATGTTGAATGAATACTAACAATATTTCATTATCATTCATGATACAGTGATAGCTGGAATTTTCTGAGGGACGCCTCCTATATTTCTTGTATCGTATACATTACGCGTTGAGTTCTGATTTTTGAGCGTTATTTTTGTAATATTAAATGAAATAAAAATTGCTTAAAAACATTTTTTTTTCCGCTTCTTAAACAGCAGAAAAACTTTCAATTCATTTTACGAAAGTATGTACGTGTATGCAGTTGTAAAGTGGTTCGAAATAATGCAATTTGGTGCGCAGGCGGTAGGAATATTTTAGAAAATTAAAGCCTGGGCCGGTGAATACAGAAGTCGTGAATCACTTGATGCTTGCTCTCCAGGTCCTAATCTTCTCGCGAATTCCTTAATAGTGTTTCAGCGGGAAACAGGAGACGAGTTCCTCACAATGTTAATTGAAAGTTCTGGTACGATGCGTACCGCTGAAACACAAGCGGATTTTAAATTATAACTTAATATTTTTGCAGTTAATGTTGCGCGTTGATCGTAAAACCGCAGGGCTGCGAATGGAGCGTGTATGAGTTCCAAATTTAAAATTAGGTTCTTTAGTAAATATTTTTTTTAAATGAACGTCTTCAAGGAGGATTTGTTGTATTCCAAAGAGGCTGCTTTCAGGGGTATATATTTTAAATTCATAGCAGTGTTGAAGATAAGAAGGGGCACATCTAATAATGCTTTTTCCTTACTTTGAATGAGTTCGAAACGTTAATACAATAATAACGATGAGTTAAAATAAGATTCCCGGTCTTTCATGAGATAGTGAACAATAGAAGCTGTAGATATAAAAGTTTTTTTTTTTTTCAGTATGAATTCAAGGCTAGAGGTGTGAAGAAACGCAAAGTGATCGTAGATGTGTCGACTGATGGCGTCCGAGTTACTACCAGGAAGAGCAGCAAGGGAAAGGTCAGTGATCTTTGATTTATCGAATTTGGACAATTAAAAGACAATTAACAAACTTCCTTTTATGTTATGATTTTTAGATGTAAGTTTTTTTTTCTAATTTAAATGTCACCTGTGATCTATTTAGATTAGTCTACTAATCAAATAGAAACATAATATTATTAAGAATATAAGGACTTATTCAATTATTTTATATGTAAACTAATAATTCATTACGCAACATACGTCTCAGTATTTATACAAATCTCGTTTAAATACATTAAATATATTGAAAGTAAAATCGTGAAGCGCACGTCGTTTCGGATTTGAAGTTAAATTGAAAACTTCGACGGTTTCCGACCGACCGTGGGGCCTATTCATATCGGCGCTAAAGCAATTTCAGTGGATTTTGGTGACCTCGCATTACCGCACAGCTCGAGCAATTTACGGTTAAGTCTTACAAACGGAAAGGTCGTCGAAATAAATAGAATGACCCACCAACCCTAAATTTGTCTTGAGTGAATTACGATAGCGTCATTAGAAACAGAATCGTTAGAGATAGGACGCGCTTAAAACTGATGAAATTATATAAATCGGATTACGCGAATAAGTTCATATAATGTAAAAAGCATGCAAAAGCAAAGCAAAGCAAAGCAAAAGCAATAAAAAAAACAATAAATTATATTTGAAATTTAAGTATAAATTTCAAATGATTACAATAAATATATAGATAACTAAAATTCCTAATCTAAGTAAACGTTTTCTAAGTAAGAGTTAGGCGGAATATGCTGTTTGGAATCCGTTACCTTGTAGGTTACACTAAAAAACTCTCTGTAGTTACGCATACCAAATGACCTTTCATTTTCTTCCATGAAACAAATTGCTTAATGCGAACCGCACCTTCTTCTTCTTCTTCTCACCATAGAAGATAGACATCACCCTGTATGTAACTGCTGCCATTAGTCCTGGCTTAAAAAGTGCGTCACTTCAATCATGATAAAGACGGTAAGCAGCGGCTTGATTCTGCCTCTGGCATTGCCTAAGTCCATGGGAGACGGTAACCAATCACCATCAGGTGGACCGTATACTCGTCTGCCTACAAGGATAATAAAATAAAATAGACAATGATCAAAACCGATAGTCGAAGGTTCTATGTAAATTGCGACGCGCTCTAAATACGAATTATTTTATTTTCTATTAATTTAAATTCATAACAAGGAAACAACGCAATGTTATCTTCAATAGTAATATACATACACATAATAATATAACTCAACTAAAAATATTACGTGCCATGTATTCGCTGTACAAATAAATGATCCCAAATAGATTACCAATAATAGTGTAATTTGATGCTGTCTGAACTGAAATAAAAAAAACGTTCTCTTACATAATAATGTGATATTCGTTTCGTATAAATTCAACACATACCTATCGAAAATGATAATCAAATACTAACAAAGATACAAAAGCGTTGAACGGACCCGTATTTTTCGCCTGGACATTAATCATGTCCCGCTATAATAGGGCGCCGTCAAGTTGCCTTGCCGTGAGCGAAGACTCGGTAGGTACCTATCCATTGTAACGCGATCTATTGTGACCTCGGGCTCTTCTTCGGGCACCCGGACATTACCTACTACTTAGCAATTATTTTAAATGTGGATAAGAATTTAAGATTTTCTTCGGAATGGCATTTTTAACATAAATTTAAAATTTCAAATGCTAACAAATACTTTTTAAAAAAAAACGACATTACCTTTATTTTCATCCGTGGCTATCGCACCATCTCCTTCGAGGCGGCGTGTGTACTGGCTGGGATGCCGCCTTGGGTCCTGGAGGCGGAGGCGCTCGCCGCGGACTATCAGTGGCGAGCTGACCTTCGTGCCTGGGGCGTGGCACGTCCCAGTCCCAGTGCGGTCAGAGCGCGGAGGGCTCAATCTCGGCGGTCCGTGCTGAAGCCATGGTTCAGACGCCTGGCCGATCTTTCGGCTGGTCGTAGGACCGTCGAGGCGATTCGCCTGGTTCTTGTGAATTGGGTGAATCGTGACAGAGGACGCCTCAATTTCCGGCTCACGCAGGTGCTCACTGGGCATGGTTGCTTGCGTGAGTTCCTGCGCCGGATCGGAGCCGAGCCGACGGCAGAGTGCAGAGGAGAGTGCCACCATTGCGGTTGCGACTTGGACACGGCGGAGCACACGCTCGTCGCTTGCCCGGCATGGGAGGGGGGGGTAGCGCCGTATCCTCTTCGCAAAAATAGGAAAGGACTTGTCGTTGCCGAGTGTTGTGGCATCGATGCTCGGTGACGGCGAGTCGTAGAAGGCGTTGCTCGACTTCTGTGAGTGCACTATCTCGCAGAAGGAGGCGGCGGGGCGCGTCAGAGACGCACAGGCCAGTCGCCGTCGAGCGGGGGCCAGGGAGGCGGATGTCGCCCAAGCCCTGGCCCTCTAAGTGTTTCGGGTCTCCCTCACATGTCGGCCTGGGGACCGGCGAAGGGGGGCTAAGAAGACGACGTGCAAGTTGCTCTGCACGCGTTTTATGCAAGCGCATCCGGGTGATGGAAGGCCGGCTATTCTCAACCCACGCTGGTTCTGACCCAGCGGTGTATTCCGGAGGATAGACCATTCTAACCGGCGCCATCCAGGCGGGCTTCAAATAACCTGCCGACCGAGAGGACTGGTGGTCGTGGCCCCGACGACCACTGATCCGGCGTCCCGAGGGGGAGGGCGATGGGAGAGATGTGCTCCGCACTAAGCGCTTCACTTTCCCCCTTTGCCTTTTCATGTTTGGATGCTGGTTGTTGAACGACAGGAGGTTTTTGTCGGTTTAATTCCGACATCCTCGCCCTCCATCCCCAGTGGAGGGCGGAAGTCCGGTGATTTCCTCCTGACAAAAAAAACCTTTATTTAGGATTTAAAAAATAGTAAGTGTTGACCGCGGTAGCCCCCCTACCTCATCCGGGTTCTGACCTCGGAGGGGATCGGACGTCGGGTGTAAGAATGCAGGGGAGTCGTTTAGTGGGTGGGTCCTAAAATCCTTGGGCCCGCGGTCTGCTCACAACACCATGCAGATCGTTGAGTCTCACATACCCCGCGCGCCCCTTTTGCGCGGGGACCTCGTAGGAGGTTCGGCCCTCTACCAGAAAAAAAAGGGTTTTAAAAATAGTAATTAACTAGTCAATTCAATAAAAAGTAGGTTATGTGATTGATAAAATTTAGTAACACTAAATAAATACTGTTAAATTTTTGCGTATTTAAACAAAATTCAACATATAATATTATTTTTATTTTAACCAACATAGAGAACCGCTTATAGAATACTTATAGAACTTATAGAATAGATAGGTCAGACATTGCACAATACTATTCAAACTTCGACCTCATGCCTGAAGGTAAGATATGTATGTTCCATATTTAAGGGCAATCTTATCGGAATTCCCGGGCGATGTCTTGTAATTACGTCTCAAGGCTCGGGAATAATTGAGAGCTATTTTCTAAGTCTCAGAAGCTACACAAATGATGTACGTAACTCATCGCCTACAACGTCACGAAGTCATATTTTATCAGTTAAATGTAATAGATTAAATAAGGTGGCGCAATCAATTTTCTTACTAATGTACTGAATAAATCATTGTTGTATAAAAACCGTACCGACTTTTATACCTACCGATAAGATTTCGATACGACAAAATGTTAAAAATTCCTTTCGTGAAATTGTACAAATCTTAGCAAGGGAAACAATTTCACGCAGAACACAAAGGACACGTTTGGAAACGCGTTTACGTCTACAATAAAATAAAGAGATTAAATGAAGTACAGAATCATATATAATTGAGACAGCTTTTATGACAGTCGTTTGACTTTAAAACGTTTTCAAATCACGGGAAAAGATCGATTGAGGAGTAGGCAGATGAAACGGATTTAATTCTGAAACGAATCCACTAAGTTGTAGAATTATTTTTATTTTTCTTATCTCTAAAGTTTTGTCATTATTTAAACATTATTTAAAATAATGTGTAGAAACTATTCAGTAATTTTGCACGAATAAGTAACACCATCTTGCCTATTTCTATCGCAAAGAAGTCAAGCGTTCCTGGTTTAAAATACGGATTAGCCGTTTTAATCAATAATATAATTAAAAACACACACAAAATTTTTTAACTATTTTTATATTACGCCAACAGAGCGCCGGTGCCAAGCTGTTTGGTCGCAAGAATAATCAAGCCAGCGAGACAATTGAGATCATGCATCACCCTATCTACCGCATCTTCTATGTCTCCCACGATAGCTCTGACTTGAAGATATTTTCGTACATCGCCAGAGATGGGGCTACTAATGTCTTCAAGTGTAATGTTTTCAAGAGCAAGAGAAAGGTTAGTTGATTATTTTTTATTATCAATTTTTAATAAATATTGAACAGAAAAAAGGGATAAAAGATCTCAGAGTACAACATTGATAAACACACATAATTAACACAAAGCTCTGGTTGCTTCGCATATCACCATTTTTTTTATATTAAATTATGATTTTTTATTCTCTTTAAATTCATCTTACCTGCTATTAATACTCTACATTTTGTACTTATATTAATAGATCTTTGTGTTTGTGTTTATTAGATTCTTACTAAGTTTATATACGGTGGTAATTTATTACAATAGTTGGTTGAACGCATTTTGAGTAAAATATTCACAATTTTCAACACTATCAGTAGCATTATTTGGATTGAGTGATTCGATTTGTTTTGGGCATTCTAATTAAAACTCAATATAAATCAAATTTACATAATTTAAAATCCCGTATACAGGTAATAATTTTCATAAAGAAATATATATCGTACATACTTCAACGAATGACCTCCACGATAAAGGAATCGTGTAATAAAAATCATACCCACATGATGCATAAATTTAGGTAATTACGGGACGTAGGACGTATTGTAACCGCGCACATGTGAATTTATTTTGCATTGCGTATTTAGAATCGTACATTGACTTTCAATTCACGCCTTTAATAAAGTATTAAGACTTGAACAAAAATAGCCGCTACGTTTTAAGGAGCAATAGCAAATTCTCCGAATTTGGTTTTCATTAACAAAAAACCAAATATCGGTAATGTCACAGCCACGCCAAGCTCGTCAACTTGAAGTACATTATTCTCTTGTCTTGGTCAGGCTTACCAGATATCTCGGGGAGTTTTGCATAATGGACCGCAATTCAAAAGATCTGTTTGTTTTATTTTAAAAAAAAACACGTTAATGACTCTTAAAATACATGTAAGTACATATAACAAATGCGCACATAACTGATGAATCTATTTAAATTGTACGTACAGAGGTATGCCGATTTTTTAACAAATAGAGAACTATTCAGCTATTAGCTTATTAAGATAAGCAAGCAGCTGAGCAGAAGGGAATAGGGAATCTAAGCTTTTATTATTATTTACTTCTTTTAATTCTTCGATTATTACTTTTGTATTAAGAGCATCATAATATTTATTTCATGCAGCACTTCGAAAAGCAGGTAAGTCGTTACGGTATCAACAATGACGTTGAAACTGATAAGTTTGCCAAAAACCATTGACAATATCCAGCAACCTTGCACAAGTTTGATTGGAAACAAATAGAATAAACGAAGAATGACTCTATTTAAACACCGCTGGGACTAAGTCTGCCTGCGTGTGCTGTTTATGAAGATCGCCCGGGCCCATAAACACGAGCCCAGCTATAAACCGCAGCTGGCATATCACTCGGCCATGGAATATGTGAAAATTACGCTCGTCCGAATAGCCTGTCCCGAGACAGTTCAAGCCAACATTGATAGCCTCACAAAATTGAGTAGCTTATTAGACGTTCAATATCTATTAAATTATTGACGAGCGATAGTTCCAAGGTTGTATAAGCAAAAACGTACAGTACTGCTGCACAGTCATGACTCAATGTTTTGATCCAAATGCGCTGAGCGAATTTTGATTGCAGCGATTCGTTTACATCACACAAGTCGATATTTCGATCGTGTGTCATGCTACTACAAGTTTTAATGCTCAACGATCTAAACTGATACAGCTTAATAACAGAACAGCTCGTAATCGCGTAATTGACTATTATGTACTAAAATGCTGTGTGGGAAATGCGTTACTGAACGAAATTGCGGACATAACCCTTAATACTTTTTTTATGAAAACGTAAATCAAGCAATATTACGGCGCAGGTCAATAATGGCATACGGTCTCGTTAAAAACCCTAACGTTCATCGTTGTGGCGCTAAGAGAGAATACTTAGAGCAAAATGAAAAAAAGAGTTTAATAGCTTAAGATAGAAAACGTCATGCATTTCGCAAATAGAGAAACAACTTTATTATGATGTTTTCCTTTGACGAACACGACCTCAGTGCGCAAATGAATTTTTTCATTAACATAATTCTAAAATTATGGGACGGAACTTAAAGAGTTTTTTGCATTCGGTAGCAACATTGTTTTTTTTTTGTTAATCACTCCATGAGAGTTCTGGTAACATTTTGCGGTCATTAAATGTCAGTTACTTCAGGGAAAATTAATGAAAACTTTATATTTCCATAGGCCGGTTGATCCTATCCATTTTCAGTTACATTTCCCAACATATGGCTTATTTTCAGTTAATATTTCGTACCTATATTAACATTATAAAGACGATAGTGAGTTAGTTTCTTCGTAACGCTTACATGTCTTAGCCACATAGCTGATCACTCTGCTGATGCCGACAAGAACATCCAGAAAGAAGTATTATAATCTAGTGATTTTTTTTTCACTGACGCGAGTGAAGCAAAACTTGTGATTGATATAAGTTATTGCTTAGATGGGTGGACGCGCAAGGCCTACCAAGTAATTACTGAAGCCCATAGACATCAACCACATAAATACCGTCACCCACCTTGAGACATAATGTCTAAGTCTCAGTTTTATAGTACAACGGCTGCCCCACCCTTAAAACCGAAACGCATTACTGCTCAACGGTAGAAATGGGCAGGGCGGTGGTACTTACCTTGCGGACTCACAGCATGCCATACTACTAGTTAATGTTTTAATAAACATTATTTTCTTTCGTAGTAGTTCATTTGATTCCGTATCACATTATTTGTCAATATGTATATCATCTATACTAATATTATAAAGAGGAAAGATTTGTTTGTATTGAATAGGCTCCGAAAGTACTGAACCGATTTGAAAAATTATTTCACTATTTGGAAGCTACATTATTCCCGAGTGACATAGGCTGTAATCTTTTTTGAAAAAAAATAGCGATCCTTACTAAAACTCCAATAATGTAACCCAAGGTATAAAAAATTACCTAAATATTCTTTGCATCGCGTGACCTGCAAAAACTTAATGATAGAATCAAATAATGTACTACGACTTTGTAGAAAACATTATTATTTACAAAAAGTGTCGCGTCAGCATATGTCTAACTATTATAGTTATGCTGCAATAAGTGTTCTTTTATTAAAAAAAAAATACAACGTCAAATATCGTTGAAATTTTTGTTAAAGACACGAGCGGAGCCGGAGCGGGCCGCTAGTTATCAAATAGAATTTGAAATCTTTTAGTAAATTGACTTGGCGGCACTGTACTATTTTTTTTCTTAAAATAAAAGAAAATCTCATAAAAAAAAGTTCACATTATGATTACAGTACGAAAATAGAAATTTAAAATATAATCGTATTTGTTTCAAAATTAAAGTATTAATATCGTAAGTGCGTGACGTTAGTATACTTATATCACTCACGTAAATCATAATAAAGTACGGATCAAAGAAATTCATTCATCGTTTCTTATTGATCAATCATCCAAGATGTTTTATCGAACGTCTAGTTTATTTCTAAGACATTTTATTTACTGCTTGCTTTTTTCAAAATAAGGATTGGTAAAAAAAAAGAATTTGTTTTATTTTACAAGTCTTTGCATTTTTTATTATCGCCGACAAAACACGCTATAACTATATTTATGTAGGTATGT
This sequence comes from Bombyx mandarina, assembly GCF_030267445.1. Lineage (NCBI taxonomy): Eukaryota > Metazoa > Arthropoda > Insecta > Lepidoptera > Bombycidae > Bombyx > Bombyx mandarina. The sequence continues at coordinate 7,977,499 of NC_143208.1, forward strand.
CTGGGTACGTAGCCTTTCTAACATAATTTACATGTGATGCATTCTCGAGATTTTATCGTATAAATTTAAATCGAATATTACTTATCTTTGAAAGACAAAGTCCTCGAGTTCCGTGTTCTTACAGATAGATGCTCGGAAAAGATTCTACTTTTTATAGGCTACAAGCGGGCCGCGCCGACTTCGCTCGGGTCTTTAATAAAATTTGCAACGATATTTGACGTTGTTTTATTTTTTAAAATAAAAGAACACTTATTGCGGCATCACTATAATAGTTAGACATATGCTGTCGCAACACTTTTTGTAAATAATAATGTGTTCTACAAAGTCGTAGTACATTATTTTATTCTACCATCAATAGTTTTCGCAGGGCACGCGATGTAAAGAATATTTTAGGTAATTTTTTTACACCTTGGTTTACATTATCATTATTGGAGTTTTAGTAAGGATCCCTAATATTTTCAAAAAAGATTATATAGCTTAAGTCACTCGTGAATAGTGTAGCTTCGGAACAGTGAAAGAATTTTTCAAATCTGTTAAGTAGATTCGGAGACAAATAAACAAATCTTTCCTCTTTATATTATTAAGTATAGATGTACATAAATCTTATAGTTCACCACCTACTCGAGTTTTATAATCAATTACCGTCTCGAATCACTCGTTCCCGTACGCCATAAATATTCAAGGAGTAACTGAGTTGTTTGCGTTGAATCGTTTGCGGCCGCTTTTTTAATTACACCAATTGATTACAGAGCGTTTTATTATACCCACAGATTACAATTATGGCCCCGTTATACTCATTTTAGTTCGAATAGGCATATTTTGTATCCGTGCACCTTAAAACATCAACAAGGAAGCCGAATAGAATTTCTGACTAACATTCAGTTTCAGTGTAAATTTATTTCATTGACGACGCGTCACACCCGAGCCCATAAATCATGCGAGTCTTTGAAGTACAGGCAAAACTGAAAAACGGGAATCGTAATTGTCTCTATAAATATGATACAGTAGCATTAGGGACAGAGAAGACTTCTTAGTCGTTGCAAAGAGCAATGTAGGTATATTATTTCTATAGCTCTATGTCAGATTCCAGCGGGTACAATAACAACCTACTGGGTTGTATCTCTATTTTAATTTTCAGTTGTTAGTGGTTTCGATTCCCGCATCCGGCAAACCTTGTGTGATGTACCTACAGGTTTGTTAGCGCTTTGCCTGGGTATAACTATTTAAGTATATATTAAAACATACATAAGCATATTTATCAGTCTCTGGTACTAAAAATACAGGGAATCCTAAATTAGGGCCAGATAGATGACCATGTGTGATTTGTACCCAGTTTTTATTATATTTAGTATTATCATAAGAGTAATCAAAATTTGGTAAATAATTTTTTTCGTCTTTTACCTCTAACGGGAGGGTTCTTATTTATTCTTAATCGTGAAGTTCAAATGATATAAAATTAAATCTGGCAGTGTTAAATTCTATAGAAATAGTTTAACTACAATTTCCGCGATTTGGACACGGCGGAGCACACGCTCGTCGTCTGCCCCGCACGGGAGGCGTGGCGCCTTGACCTCGTCGCAAAAACAGGAAACGATTTGTCGTTGCCGAGTGTTGTGGCATCGATGTTCGGTGACTACGAGTCGTGGAAGGTGATGCTCGACTTCTGCGAGTGCACCATCTCGCAGATGGAGGCAGCGGAGCGCGTGAGAGACGCACAACCCTGCCGCCGTCCGGCGGGGGCCAGTAAGGTGGTTCTCACCCAAGCCCAGGCTAAGTGTTTCGGAACTCCCTCACATGTCGGTCTGGGGACTGATGAGGGGGACCTAAGATGACGACGTGTAAGCTTCTCTGCACGAGTTTTATGCAAGAGCATCCGGGTGATGGAATGCCTGCTATCCTCGACTTACGATGGTTCTGACCCAGCGAGACATTCCGTTGGGTTTTAATTTTTTTCCACAGAAGAAAATCGCCGTATCCCCACCTGCACGGCAGGTGAGGTATGTGGGAGTTAAACCTCACTAATAGCTCCTGTCGCTCACAGCCAGCGCTCTACCCCAGACCGGACCGAAGCCCAGTCGGGGCTATTGAGACGGCGGGATTCCGTGGGATAGTCCATTCTAACCGACGCCATCTAGGCGGGATTCGAAAAGCCTGCTGACAGAGAGAGCTGGTGGTTGCGGCGCCGACGAACACGGTTCCAGCGTCCCGAAGGGGAGGGTAATGGGAGCAAATGTGCTCCGCACTAAGCGCTTCGCTTTCCCCCCTTTGCCTTTTCATGAGTTCTGTCTCATGCGAGGTTCGGACAGGGGCTGTTGAGCCACAGGATTTTTTAATCAGTGCGACTCCGACATGTCCCGCCCACCAACCTAGTGGAGGGCGGAAGACCGGCGATTTTCTCCTAACCAAAACAAAAACTACAATTTCCCTTATAATATTTAATACCCGTTTAGCTGTTATTGGGTATATAGAATAATGATCACTTTGCAAACATATTTCTGTGAAGCTTAAAATTCAGAATTTGATGTTGTAAACTTGTAAATAAAGTTTGGACAAGAAAACATAAAGCGCTGTTCTTTTGTTTGGACAAATGACACTCAATGAGTTCGTACGAGTAAACTTATTAAAAATTTAATAAACTGTAAAGTAGTTAAGCAAACGTGTGAGTTTGTCGAATTTCTTTAACCTACTGAATCACACCACATCCAGAGCTTTAACGTAAGGTTCTCCTATTTTGAAACAAAAGGTTACACATCACAGCTACTCCTCAACAATTCATTCAATTTGAGAGAAGAATAGTATTGTGTTCTTTATGTGCCGATCGTAAACATAATTAAAACTTCTTTTATGGTTTAATCTGGAATCATACACGACCATGGAAAATAAAGTATACGATAATTCGGATATAGTAAAATAGAAAAGAGCAAACGTAACAATGAAAAGGTAAAAATAGTTCTAATTGAACGGAGAAATATTTTTAAAGAAGTAATTTAAAACAAGCTGAGCTTTTGATGTAACACCAATATGAAACGAAGAAGTTTGAACCCCAATAAGACCTGCCACCTCAAGCCATCGTGAAACGTCAGATCAAAGTTTTCATTTATTTGGAATAAGGTTTCTACTCTTGGGACGATGGTATCGAGATGTCCAAAATGACAACACATCCGTTCATTAATTGATTTATGCGTATCAGAATTAGATAGTTAATTTGATAAGAATATACTACTAAAACGAATACATTTCGCTCTTCGTATTCTTTTTTTTTTATTGCTAGATGGTTGGACGAGCTCACAGCCCACCTGGTGTTACGTGGTTGCTGGAACCCATAGACATCTACAATGTAAATGCGCCTCCCACCTTGAGATATAAGTTCTAAGATCTCAAGTATAGCTACAATGGCTGCCCAACCCTTCAAACCGAAACGCATTACTGCTTCACGGCAGAAATAGGCAGGGTGGTGGTACCTACCCGAGTGGACTCACAAGAGGTCCTGTCACCAGTATTCTGTTTTTTCGGGTCATCGTTCCATCTGGTTGGCGACAGTTTTACATTACGCTTACCGACACGGGTCTGCTTACTGAAAAGCTCGTTTGCCCCTGCTAATCTCAATTTTTCGGCATACGTGGCCAGACCACTATCAACACACTACTTCTGTGTGCGATGTCGGTGATTTTAGTTATATGTCTGTCTGTCTATTTCCAAATTTATCCTATAGAGAAGCCCCAGACATAGTTCGTAACATGCGCATAACGCAGAACAATTAGTAGTTAGTACATAGAGGCCAGATTGATTGATACTCTGAATACTAATCGAAGAAACATCAAGATTAAATAGTGGCCTAAAACCCAATTTATAATTTTAAAAAAAATTCGTCCAGATTTTGTGAGTTCTCTTACTTCCTAATAATCTTTGTTATCAATCTGTAAGGGGCGCACAGGTATGAAACTCGCGATAGTGTTTATTTGCGGTACTTGGTGAGACGTGCGACGCACGCGCACACCACGCCGCCGCCACTTCAGTTGTTTCGTGAGAACTCGCTCAGACGCGCGTATATTTGTAATTGTTTATATCAGTGTACATCGTGCAAATAAACTACATGCTTTCGAGATTGTCTCAAAGTTCTAAAAAATGTCCAACACTAGGGACCATAGCAAGAAACGACGCAACGAACACAACCTGAAAAATTTACCCTCCGAGGTTCTTTTAAAGGCTCGCAATACTTTGGTGTCTCTCAGTGGAGCGTTAAAACCAAAAGAGCATCAACTGCGATCGAAAGCATCAAAGCATGACACTAAAGAAAAGAAATCACACGAGAAACTCAAAAACAGTCGATCCGAACCGGAATTCAGTGAAGTTCGAAAAAAACATCGCAGTCGTATCGAAGACGGTGTTCCCCGAGAATACATCGGAGGCGCAAGACCAAGGCCACTATCAGTGGGGGCGATGAAACGATATGACAAAGATATCGAAGATTTTCACGGTGGAAGTTTTATACGAGATAACTCACCATTGCCGAATCGCCGTTTCGACTCGTCTGAAGAAGTTTGTGTACAATCACGCCTCGTTATACCTGTCATGGATAGGCTAGGTGGGCATGAAAGCATTGGTCAAGAGGTCACTGAAAGGCCTCGAAAAAAATTATCATTTCGTGAACCTTGTGAAGTGGTCGGAAACGCGAACGCCACCCTTGGCAGGTCTAGCAAACTGATGGGTGTAAACAGTCTCTCTAAACGATCAAATCGTATATCTTTACGATCTGAACTCCGTTCTTCTAGCTTAGAGGCATTAGACTCTGATTTAGAGGTAAGCAATTCCAGCAATGTGCTTTGATATCTAATTATATATGTTAAAATTAAAAACAGAAATTAATAATTTTACGATATTATATCGATCGCAATATAATTGTTCTTTTTAAAATATCTTGACAGTTCAGTAATAGTTGGATCAAAATTAGAAGAGTTTGATGACTCCATGAAATAGCCGTCCGGCCCGTTGCGTACTAAACAGTAAAATTCGAATGGCTTGTTTCTTCAAACGTTAATAAAGCTTTGCCATTACGTCAACCGACATCAGTTAGTACAATTCTTAATGGCCAAGATACACAGAAACGGCGGTATTAATACTGAGGGGCTATTACAATCGACGATCAGGTGACCGATTTGTCAGTCAGAATCGTTCCATGTTTATTTTGATTGCCGTATCGTATCAAGGACTACGCTCGCGGAAGCAACATGCTTTTTTAATAAATTGAAGTCTTCAGTGACACATCTGCGTGTTTTGCTCAGTCGTGGTTTTACGTCAAGGCTAATACTTCCGTCGTCGGGTCATTTATTATTTAGAAAACTTTAGTAAATCGGTTGTTTGCATAAGATATTTCTGAGCTACTGCCGATGTGTGAATTACGCACTCGGACGGTTACCGAAACACAGTTTCGCTATCAATTATTCTCTTGCTTCGTTTAGTTTACGTTCTAAATCAACATACAAGTGATAATGGAGTGAAATGAGGCATACGATCTGGGTTGCTGCTGATTAGCATAAACATAATAATGCATGTTTACTACAAACAAAACACAAACAAAACTTGTGATCTATTTCGTGCTGATAATACGCAAAATAAAAACTCTACGTCTTTACAAATATCTTAGTACAAAGATAGTCATAATAATAATAGGTCACTGGTTAGTAATTTGCATAAAATAATGTTAAATTATAAATGTACGCTTTTATTGCCCTTGTAGGCAGATGATCATACGGCCCACCTGATGGTGAGTGGTTACCGTCGCCCATGGACTTCAGCAATGCCAGAGGCAGAGCCAAGCCGCTGCCTACAAAAAACTTACGTCACTCTAAAGCACCGGACAATAAATGAGAGAACATATACGTCATAGTTCAGAGTGAATTCTCACATGACTTTAATTAAATCTTGGCAATCTCGGTGCTTTCCTAGAAAATCGTTTCATTATACACGTATTTAAACTGGAAATCTACCGTTCATACATTTGTCAAAGGATTATTACGTTTATTTTAGTTCTTCGAATATTTCATTCGCTAGTAACGCATAGTTTGAAATACGAGTTTTAGTTTGTATTGAGCACGTCGTATGAACTTGATATTAGGGCGAATGTCTGCTGTGTTTTTTTTAAATACAAATATATATATATTAATACGTGAAGCAAAAACTTTGCATCCCTTTTTACGAAAATTGCGCGGACGGAGGAGTATGAAATTTTCCACACTTATAGAGAATATAGAGAAGAAGTGCACAATGCTAATATTTTTTTTAAATAATGCTTAAAATATACATTATATCAATAAAGAAAACATTACACACACTACATACCATGTATTTGACGCACACACGCATGCATACTATTTGAGTCGTCTATTATCAAAGGTGGCAATCTGTGCAATTGGACAAAAAAAATATTGATATTTCAATACAGATTGATTTGAATATAATCGTCTCCTTCAAAGAATACGGTTCAAAACCTGCATTAAATAAAGGTTAATACTTAACCTGTTATTTATCTAAGATGTCGTTCAGAAGAGTTTTGTGACTGCCAATGGAATACAAAGTCAATAATTCGTTTTTCTGATTTACCAATAATTATCCAAAAGTCACATTGCCGGCTTTGATAATAGTCGACTCATTTATTGTCAAACTTTTGTTCTTGACGTCTGTGGTCAAATTGAGAATAGATTAAATATTGTTTATCTTTATTAATATTTTTTTATAGTGTAGTCTTGGCGAAATTTGTGATTATAGAAGTATAAATTACAATCATAATAGTGTACAAACTTACAATACCAATTAATTATAGTCGAATTTCGACTACTGCGGGACCTCTAGTACATATAGAACTACAAAGTCATCATTTGATTTGTTTTATGTGCGATCGAAATTCTTCACACACAAGAACACTGATCCTCAGTGTTCTTAAATTTCATATTTTATGTCGTATTATTTATGTCGTACTTCAAGTAAATTGGATAATGCAGATAAAAGCATTCTCGGTATTAAAATCTAGACATGTATATAATGAGGCTCCGTTATTTCATTAAACTAGAATGAGCACTAAAGTAGAATGAGCGAAATTATAATTATCTACACATGCGCGCGTTCTGCCCTCATCGAATTTCTTCTGCTTATAACAAGTGGTCCGAAACGTTGATTGAAATTAATCTTGTGCAATTTTGAAAAACTAGCTATGTATATTATGACGAAAAAGACGCGAATCAATTTAGAGATACAAAATGCGTAAAAAATTAGCGTTGAAACATTAATTATTGTGTCGTCCTATAACAAATAAAACTATATACTATCATATTTATTATACATTAACTTAAAAAAAAACAAAGAATCACAACAGTCATAATATTTACTCGTATATTCAACAGATATAAACTTCAGATAGTTATTTTCTAGAAAATATGCTCGTGAAAAATAACATTAAGTTTTCATCGTCGCGTCGAATTGAGTTTACCGCACCTTCATACTTTATGTTTGTTTAATTTATCACGAGGCTAGGTGCAAATCGTAAACAAGCTCAATGCACTTAACGCCGACTCCAAGATGATAATATCTAGACTGAATTCTTAAGAGAACTGTCGCACTGTATACATCTATATATTAATACGTGAAGAAAAAACCTTGTATCCCTTTTTACGAAAATTGCGCGGACGGAGGAGTATGAAATTTCCCCCACTTATAGAGAATACAAAGAAGGAGTGCATAATGTTAATAATTTTTTAAATTATGCCTAAAATATTCATTAAATTAATAAAAAAAACATTACACACACTATCATGTATTTGTCGCACACACGCATGCATACTTTTTATTTATTGTCAAACTTTTGTTCTTGACGTCTGTGGTCAAATTGAGAATAGATTAAATATTGTTTGTCTTTATTAATATTTTTCTATAGCGTAGTCTTGGCGAAATTTGTGATTACAGAAGTATAATAGTCTTTGAAAATAGAATCATAATAGTGTACAAACTTATAATTTCAATTAATTATAGTCGAATTTCGACTACAGGGCGACCACTAGTATTCATTATTATAGAAATATTATATTGTTCCATACAATTCACATTGTAATATTAAAATTCACGACAATACGTAGCCTCTCGATTTAGATTTGAAAATTATTTACGATCTACTACTCTCTCTCTGATATTAAAATATCAAAAAACAAATGCATTTGAAATGTGAATGTCGAAGTTAGTTTAAAAATCTGGAACGCTGGCCGGAACAAATAATCACTGACGCTATTGATGGAAGACATTTCATTCTAAAACTTTTGATGTTTGCTTGCTTAAGATAGGACGCCATACGAAAGCAGCCGCATTTCTTTGACCTCACTTCATTGGTGACGACGTCAACTAAAATAGCCCACTGACGTTACTCACGCCGATGAGGTAGCTAAAAATTGTGATCGACATTAAGGTCATTGTCTCGGACTGACCGGATTGAAATTTGTCGCGTTCCAAATTAATATTCCACATTCAGTTGCATATTCAGTGCTGATTTAAAATATGCGCAAATGTTATTCGATTACGGAGTAGGTAGTTTAATTTTTTATTTAACACTAGCTGACCCGGCAGACTTCGTAATAATAACAATCGACAAATAATTCAAGACCAAAATTAGACAAATCAGTCCAGCCGTTCTCGAGTTTTAGCGAGACTAACGGATAGCAATTCATTTTTATATAATATATAGATTACAGTTAAATATCGCTCCGAAACCCCCAATATTTATTACGAAAAGTAAACTAGAAAATGTATACGTAAACACATTTCTTATTTTAAGGGAATCAATATTTACTTTCATTATGTATTCATAGGTAAACAATCCGAGTTGTTGATATTCTAAAAAAGAATTTTGTATCATAAAACAAACAAAGAAATTGTTTCTCTAAGGAAATCAGCGGGTAGCTATCGCTCAATAAACACCGAAGTACGAATAATAGCAAGCACAATTCGAACATCGATCAGTGTCAAACTTTCCGATTATACTTGCAAATAGATAAGTAATTTAATATCGATACTTCAATAAAGACCAATGAATTTAAACTGACGTATCTTTGAGATCTATAAACTTTATTTTCAATTGAATACAAAACACATTTATGAAATACAAAAAAACTGTATTTTTTTATGTTGAATATGAAACAAATGTAATTAAAGACAGATTTTATGATTAATATGAAATAAGAAATGTGGATGGTGAATAAGTTGATGCAGTAGCTCTGGCGATCACAAATAAATTCCGATTTCAAAAGACTTTTCAAGTTGCAATCTAATTAAGCTACATTAAAGCTACATTTTTCTGATATGTTATACTTTCATTGAATCTAATACTAATGGTCGTTTCTTTACCACAAATCCTTTTAATTCTATTGATAGTTAATAATAATATTTGTTAATTACATTTCAATGTAAGCACTTAACCACAGTAACTGATTTTATATAACAATTTATATTAAGAAAAATAGACATTATTATTCTAACTGCCACATCATCAATTTTCTGTTTTCTTAACCATAATGTTACCTATTTAATGTCCATTATTCAATGAACCAAAACATGTCTATGCACAATCTTGCTGATATCAACAAAGTTACAAACTTCCAGAGAAGTATTCGTGGTAGAGTAATTAATCCGTGGCCTAATGGGTAAGACTGTCATGTGAACTCGTATCGAGTTACGCAACTAACACAACGCAACTAACCAAACAAAACGTACTTAATACATCTTCCTGGTTAACTTCCATGATGAAAAAATCTTATTAAGCAATGAAATTAAACCATATTCATTAAATTAGTTCGAAATATGTGATAATATGTTTAGGAGATCACACAAATAGATATTATAATTCTAACTGCTGCAGTGACGAATTTTCATGCCTTTTGGTATGAAACTGTTATAATCTACCTATTTTTAGTAACTTAGAGGGGTTATGCTAGCTTCACTGAATATATAGGTGGGCCCACGGGGGCTCCGCCTGGGAGACTTGCTCACATCTGCCCTAGCAAGAGAAGTGCTTCACTGAATCTACCACCGGAATCGCGAGCCACTCAGAAGATCCGGTGAGAAACTCAGTGAGCTGTGTCTGTGGAAGTGGTTATTACGGTGCAATGGCCATTACGACCTCATGTCGCAAGATGGAAATTTGCTTTTGGGGTATGAGCTGCAATAAATACTCGGCAGACCGGTAACATTGGATTGACGTTAAAAATACGTATAAAATTCGTCTACATTTTTAGTTTAAAAAATGTAATAAATCTTGCGTACTCTCATTGGAAAATAGGAAAAAATAATGTACTTTTACGAAATGTTTTCGCTATAGCTCGTAAATAAAATCCACGATTAACTAAATATAATCATTTTTTACGCTACCGAATGTAAGTTCCTTTTATTTTTTCTTATTAAAATCCAGGTAGCATTTGAGTTGCATTTTGAGTTGTTTAAAAATAAATGTTATTAATATATCTGTCACGCTTTGTGTATTTCCGTTCGTGTGTAGGTATATGTCATATCAGTGTCAATTTATGTGGCGGGAACGATGGGTGACAAGCAGCGTCGGACATACCTAATCTTTTACTGGAAATGCATATTAAAGTAATGCCGCTGGTTTTTGGCAGCGAGCCGCGTTTCAGCTCAATGTTTCATGTCCACTACGTTCCGCCGATCAGGCGAATTTGATCCTGATCGTTTTCACTCTGTAACTCAATACTGCAAAGCAGTTCAAAATTTTCGTTTCATGATCTATTCTGGTTCCATCGCGAATTCTGGAAAATGTAATTAAACATTGAATATAGAGATTTTTGTACACAGAATTAGACGAGAGATTTATCAAAACTATGTAAAATGTCATCTTATTTTGTGAATCTTTTGGCGTTTTAAGTTTTTATTTGATTTTCTGAAATGAACAGATGAAAATCACAGGAATATGTTTGTACGCATCACAGCGTAAATGCCGCTTTTATTGAGATATAGCATTAAAATTACAATTTCATTTTAATAACGACTTCATACAAATAGGCTCCATTCGTTCAGAGGACGGTCGAATTGACCATTCCGGACTTTCGTCCTGCATTGGCAGTATTAAATACAAACAAAGAACACATTTTAATTGCAAAAAGGATCGACCATACTTAACCACAAATATACCGCTTATTGATTTAGTTATATACTGCACTCTACAACAGCCGAAGTTTCAATTTACGAATAGTAAAAAAGAGCATGTGCCGGTGCATTGTTCAAGTAGATGAATGAACAAATAATTTTATGAATCACGCAAAAATTAAGTAAAACATATTTATTACACAACTATTTCTTATTACCATTCATTACTCTTCAAAGTAACAAAACAACGTAATTCAAAATTAGAAAACACTAGAACCGTAAGAAAAAATTAAATAAAAGTATCCAATAAAAAATGAAATAACAAAATAGCCGATTTAATCTTTAGAGTACTTTTTGCTCGGTTGCGGAAAGTTGGTGTAGGGCAACGAATGGGCTCTCGGGACTATTAAGATTGACAACAAATAATTTACTGGTATAATATTTTTGCGAGCAGCAGAATTAAATTTGTATTTCTCAAATACGCTGTGAAATACTAAAAATAGTATATAATTGATTATTTCTTGTATCATAAAGTTAATGTAATATTAAAACCAATTTTCATTGCAACGTTGTTTTCCCTAAAATACGTACTTTTCAATACAGGGTCCATCTGGTGGAAGTGATTATGACTAGATACATATCACAACGTGGTTGTGGCCAACCACCTTGAAGATATGAGGCCTTGTGCAAACAAGAGTGCGTAAATGAATATTGCTAACGTTCCCATTAGCTTTATCTACACACTCACGTGAGCGGAACATACAAAGTTTCGAATTTACTGTCAAACACTGAATATAATCTGTGTCCGCGAACGTGAATTTTGTTATTGCTATCTCTTACAGTTCGATACACAAAGCTTAACTGTTATGTTGCGACTATGTATCTGTTTTCGATTCAACTGAAACTCATTGTAATGGGTCTGTCCATTTAATAAAGAACCGTACAAATTTTAAAAATCGTCGTCCATTGCTAGTCCGTGGTGAAGGAATAACATCGTGTAATAAAAATCAAACCCGCAAAATTATAATTTGCGTAATTACTGGTGGTAGGACCTCTTGTGAGTCCGCGCGGGTAGGTACCACCACCCTGCCTATTTATGCCGTGAAGCAGTAATGCGTTTCGGTTTGAACGGTGGGGCAGTCGTAACTATACTTGAGACCTACGAACTTATATCTCAAGATGGGTGGTGCATTTACGTCGCAGATGTCTATGGGCTCTAGTAACCACTTAACATCAGGTGGGCTGTGAGATCGTCCACCCATCTAAACAATAAAAAAAAAGTTTACTGCTGTAATAGACCCCGATGACAAACATACTAGACAATATTAAGAGAAACTAGGCTAGATGAGTGGTACCTACCCGTGCGGTCTTACAAGACGCTTTTCCACCTGTAAATGCGATTAGCGATCGCATTACCCTGGTATAATACTCAGGGAACAGTGCTGTCCATTGTCCTGTGTCAGTCGCCTTTACGACACCCACGGGATGAAATATAATGAAGTTATTCTGGGCCGACTACACAGCCAAGTTATTATTATAAAACGGTCACTAAAATGTAGTTATCATTCCATGAAAATATCAAGAAAAATACAGTGTGTCAGACGTATGTACTGTATAGAGCCTATCGTATATCTTTCGATTTACATTTTTTTTTAATATTACCCAAAATCTACTGGTCTTCAGTCATCTTTTCTGACGTCGGAAGCTAGAGATAAAACAATTAGTTGCATTTTACGAGAGCATTTATACAAAAAAAATTAAGCTAGTGGAACTACTTGACAAACCATAGTAGATAGTGATCACATTTCATCAGGTCGGCTGTGGGCTTGTCTGTGTACTAAAGTAAATTAATAATGTTATGAAAAATAAGAGTAATTTTCATTGTTTCTGATGATATTTGAAGTTAAGGCAAAACAATTAAACGTGACGCGGTATAACCCTTCCTAGTGAACTAACAGTTGCTGATTAATGACATAAACTCAATCGGCTGTAATCATAGATAATTTTTTTACGGCTTGACACTGACAGTCAAGCGAAGTATCTATCTATCAATAAGCGAAACAGCTGCTTGATGCTGAATTTTCGCGTCCATTACAATTGTTAATGGAGGACGAAAAGCAACAGTAAAAGGTTACGTAGATAAATTAAATCCACTAAAGTAATCCGTCTGAAACATATTTGCTGTTCACCTTCAGAAGTATTAGATATCATTATCTCTAAGTCCTGCAGATGTGTTTTCATGGAGTTGTCATTTTCCTGTCATCGAATTCCAATATAACAACGACGATAAAGAAGTTTTTCTTCCAAAAAAGCGTATGTGTAGTTCACATGTGATAGAAGTGGGATCTTCAGAAGTATTCTATCCCACTTTATCGCAGACTAAATTGTTATCCTTATTATAATATTATTATATTTTCGCATTAAAAGTGTACAATTTCCAAAAAATATTCGAAATTGGGTTAATATGCGGAATCGTTTGGTATCACCAGTATTTTTCTCATAAATACTGTCAAAAGAGCATAGTTTAGTTTTAGTTTCTTTTTTTTAGTTTACCTATGTTTTGAATATGTACTATTAACAAAATTAAATAGATAATTTTATCTTACTTTAAAAGACAGATAATGTAACTGGTAAAAAATAAAAAATAAAAATTTGCCACGATGATTTATATTAAAAATATCACATGTTAAACTTTTAAAACACTCTCCTGTAAAATTAGTAAGTTTTGAAATTATACAGTTTTAATGCATGAAAACGATAAATGATTGACATTTGAGTGTCGCTTTTCGCTTTTGAAGTGTCATTTTATTGATTACAACGATAGTAATTTTTACCTTAAATACTATTATAATTATTAGTCACTCAAATTTGTAAACACACGCGCCGTAATAGCCTATCTGATGTCGAACATAATGCTTGTGATTCGTTTAATTCTCACGCTTCGCTGTTACTCTGGTTGAATGAGGAACATTAATTAAACATATGTCATCTCCCACGCCGGAGCGGATCCACACCCTTTTATGCCCTTTTGTGAAATATTCGTAGTACTATCCCTCTGTATTTCCATTATGAGTTATTTTATCACATTGAGCTCTGACGAGTTTTAAATTAAACCGAAATCGGCTTTTAGTGACCAGTCTTAGAAGCTTCACAGTTCAAAACTGGGTTGACCACAAAAAATATACGTTTTTCTTGAATGTGAATTCCCGCTCCTCGCAGTTTAAACAATTTTATCTAAGAATAAATTGCGTTAGTGCGAATAACTCGATCTTCAGTAAATTTCTTCGGATCCTTAATCGTTGTATTAAAAATTAGATGGCGCCAAATTAACATAACAAGCTAATAGATTTTTGACTACACGAAAATTTGTAAAATTCCCAAAACTGAAATCTTCTCAAACGTCACACAATTCGCAATTATTACTCTTTTTTTTATTTTGGCAATGATAATTATATTTTTATTTAAATTTGAAATCATAAATTTTAAGAGCTAAACGGAAAAAAATAAACTGTCAAACACAAGGACAAATATCTATGGTATTTATGACATTAATGAGTACACATACTAAAACGACATGTTTATATTTTTACGATTAATCAATGTCCATTTATTCGACATCAGCATGATGAAATGAAATAATGCACAAGATTTATTCTAAGAGTTATTCGTCATTTAGCGATATCTATACTAATATAGAAATCTAGTGATTTTTACGGATGTTCCGTTATAACTACTCAACCATGCATCCGATTGAATTAAAACTTGGTATCCATGTAGAAAATACATGTACTTAACGGATAGGCTAATATTTATATGAGTGTTGGACTCCCTAATAATAATGACAATAAATAATAATGTTAATTTTAAATGCGCAGCGAAGCGAGCGACTACGGCTAATTTTGTATAAATCTAATGAAATCTAAGATCACGTTAGATTGTATGAGTAATTAGAACAGAACTCACAAACAACTACAATCGTTCTACGAGTACTATCGATTTATCTTTACTGCACAGTAGTTGAAGGCTCATAGATACTTTGCGTGGTCAGGTTCATGCTATATTATATGAAAACCATAATAAATCGAAGTTATGCTTAGTGCAGCAGTTTGTAAAGTTTCAAAAGCTATATCCGTTTTAAACTTGCCATACCCTGCAATCCTAAATTAACTAAAGCTTTTCATTCGACCATGACGTGACCTTAACTCCTGGTGGTCTGTGAGCGTCTACTCGTTAACAGAAATAAAAAAGATTCATCGTTTTTCAGATGCGAACACAAGGTAACCGAATCCAACCCACTTTTGTGCATTTTGTATGAGATCGTTCGCGTTTATTTCACGCAAAAAGATTTTTTTTTAAACATTTAGACGGAAAGTAAATATTTATACCTATAAAGCACGGTTATAGTGATGGTCTTTTAGAATATTTTTGAATGTGTTTTGTTTATCGGCGTTACGTTGTCCGCAGAGTCAGGCCATGCGGATCGTGCGTACTGTCGGGCAAGCCTTTGAAGTATGCCACAAGATGCAGAACAATTCTCCAGAGCAGCCAGCTCCATCTACTTCTTCTGCCGTCGATGAACCTGTGGCCAGCTGCAGTGATGCTCCCGTCTCGAAAGGTTTGACAAAATTCTAGCAGATTCATTATCACATTCACGTGACTAATAACCGTAAATTAAAGAAGAATTTCTGAGTTGTTATTATGCAACGAATCTTTGCGTTTGTGATTTTTTTTTTCTGAAAGCAGCGCTCATTTTTCATTTTAGTTTTTGCGTTTAACGTCCGCGTTGTCGCTATGTTTTTCAGTCGTTTTTTTTTAACACGATCCTACATAGTAATAGTGACCGGCGCCATTACACGCCACACACACGGATACCTGCGAAATTCATCACAGCGAAATAAATGCCCAGCGACTGTTTGCTATGCGAATATTATTAATGTGGCCACAGTGATAAATTTTTTCGTGAAAAATACGTACGTATTTTAATTTTTTTGTCGGCTCGCGTAAATAATACGTTGACGGCAAACGAAAGTATACTTGTTATTTTCCTAGAATACATCATGATTTATAACGTTATTGTTGGACGTTTATATTTGAGTGGATTGGGTCTTTAGGTGATGAGGGGCTATTTAAAAACACAACTGCTTCATTATAATTATATTGCAGATTGCTTGAACACTTTTAAACCATTATACAATTATTATCTTTATATTTTTTAATAAAACTATTACATGTTTGTCTTGCCGTGTCTAGATGAGAAGTAACTGACATTTTCTTACGAGAATACAATGATCTGTTTTTTAAAACATTTAAAATAATTCCAATATTCGAAATCTAATCAAGTGTCAAGTGTTGCCTGCCATTACATTTAATATACAAACTCCAACAGTTATCCCATAATTTTATAACATAATCTAAACACATAATCAACATTAAAATGTACAATCCGCTTTTAATTGGCGCTTCAAATCATAACATACGATTAGTACATAAAAAAGATTACGAGTATAAAATTAACGAATAGTAAAACTTGTTACGTTCTGAAAATAAATATTTTGATACATACTTATTTTATGTAAAATATTTCTGTTCTTTCTTAACTTACAGTTCGGACTTGACTAATTAGTTGTTAGTTACTTAGACTAAGACCTTTATATGGGTGGTTTATTATCACCCAGGCCGTGGACTATAAATAGATAGCTCGTTTACCGCAAATATATTTATTATTTTGAACTCCGGTTATATGAGTTCAGGCTACTTTCTTTGAACATTTTCTGCTGTTTGGATAAAGGGCTCAAATTAGTTACTGTGTTTAAAGTGATTACCAGAATATAAACGTACCGAAAATAACGAATAGTGTTAATCTTAATTATTTTATCGTATAAAATTAAATAGAACAAAACCTATTGAAAACTAAATAGTTAATTTCCTTGAATTAAGTTGTTGTTCAGCGTATAAATAAACTGTAAATTTAATATTCACTCCCTTAAATATTGTAAATTTCTTAATTTAATCATAATTAATCGTAATTACATTGTTTACTGCTATTCTCTGCTAGTTGCTAGGAAGAATAATAAGCTTTTTTTCGGATTTAGAGATTGCTTAAAAACTCTGGGTCAACCCAAAGTTACTAAGCTACAAAAGTCGGCAAATTGACTTACCTACTTTTTTTAAATTTTTATTTGTAAGCTCATTAACGTAATAATCTTCTTTAAAGGAAGATTAAATACTTTAAACAGAATCAGAATATGAACTCGCGAAATAATTGTGTATGTTAAAATAAAACGGTTATAAAAATAACAAAAATGGTTTACTTTGTCTAAACATCGATTCTCTACGGATCCGTCTGAAGTTTTTGTATTCGTTCGGTTCTTAGAACTGTAAGTTTAGATTAATTTAAATTAATTTCTATGATTGTAATTGGTTTCGTGCATCAAAAAGGAAAAAAAAATTAAAGAAATAGTAAGTTTAGATTAAATTTAATTAATTTCTATGATTGTAATTTGTTTTGTGCATCCAAAAGGAAAAAAAAAATTAAAGAAATATTTTTCAGAAAATAACAATGATACCTACAATGTATTTTCTATCGACATGACCTGTTGGATCCATATGATCAACTCTCAGTGCTGTCGGGCGCTGGTAGTTCTAACGCTATTAGCCGAAGCACAAGTCATCGAGCTTGAAGAGTTTGACATGAAATTGAATACTCAGTTTCTAACTTGATTTTTAAATCGCGAATCCGATTCGATGATGGAAGCTAGGCCTCCTGCGCAGCCTTCAGAAAGTTGTGAGCTTTAAGGGTTTCCCCGCTCAAGCCTAAAAGCACCCGTCCTAAAAAAGCTATAAGGATTCTATGCCATAAGCAGTTCC
Organism: Bombyx mandarina; assembly: GCF_030267445.1. Taxonomy (NCBI): domain Eukaryota; kingdom Metazoa; phylum Arthropoda; class Insecta; order Lepidoptera; family Bombycidae; genus Bombyx; species Bombyx mandarina. The sequence continues at coordinate 7,995,499 of NC_143208.1, forward strand.
TCTATTTTCAATTGTTGAATTTAGTTCTATATATATAATATATAATTCAATATTCTATATATATAATTCTGTTTTATCATATATTAACTGTTTTTTGTTTTGTCGAGATTGTAAAGATATTTAAAACGACGAGTCACGATGTTACGACTTATCGTAAACTAGTGTAGCTTTGGCAACCGGTAAAGGTATTTATACAAAACGCATCAGTATGAACTACATTTTAATTATGAGTTCAAATACCAATTTAAATACTCGTATATTTACTGTATTTCGATGCCTCCAATGAACACTACGCTAACTCCAAATTCGTAGATTTACAGGAGGAGCATATAAACGAAAAAAGTTGATAAAATCTTTATTATTGCAGATATATTTATGGTTTTTTTGTGTAGCTAGCTTATTTACCCTTGCTTTGAACCCCATTAATAATGATTAATTGTAATACTTTTAACATAGTGGAGCGATTTGCGTGAAAAATGAAAATTTCAAAATTTTGAGTTAGAGTAGTGTTCATTGGAGGCGTCGATTTGTTCTCAATTTACCCGTAGGGCGAGTGTGTGGTAAACAGCTAGGGATAGTTGGCATCGTTCTAAACATGTCCGCTGGTTCATTACTTTTTAATTTGCTTCCAATAATCTGAAACACTATATTACTGTTCGAAAAAAAAAAAAAGTACAATATAGCGAGATGCTAATAACTATTTTAATATATAGCCTCTTAAAAAGGCCTTCTGAAAATTTAAATTACAGATACAACCAAAAAAAATTACCTTCAAATGGACATACGAGCAAACCCCTCACCAGGCGTCTAATGGTTACAGTGGTCCATTGATATTAAAATGTGAACGCTACCACACGCCTCGACACATGAGGTCGAAGTATGCGTAGTAAAATTCGCGGCAGAAATGGTGGAAACGGTGGTGAACCAGCACGAGCGTGCGCTTTACGATACACCCCACCCACCCCTAGTGAGGTAGATAGTCAAAGAGCTGTTTACACAAAGTCGGCATTTTATGTGGCACAAGCAAGGGCGGATCCAGCTTTGGCGGCAGGAGGGGGTCACATAGTCAAATTTAGATGCGTTCGTTCCCAAACGTTTGCCATTATACAAAGTTATTATATTATATTAAATTAATTAAATATTGAAAGTATGTAGTTACATAAAATCTGTATGGTGACAAAATATATAAATAAAATCATTATATTCAATTAGTGGTCCACCTAAGTCCTGGAACCAGCTCAGGGGGTGGTCATGACCCCCATGACACCCCCCCCCTGGATCCGCCATTGGCACAAAGCGGGTTTTCTTTTTTCGCTTCTCATGTGGGTGTTTTATAATTAGCTTTTATGTATCGCTTTATGACATCCGCATCATGTAACACAGCTGGTGCTACTAGTATAATCGCGACGACTTTACCTTCGTTTACACTAATTTATTATTTAATCCTTTTCCCCGTTACGACCGACCAGACTCACGGGCTAACTTGGTCGCTTTAAAATTCATCCAGAGCCTCGTGCAATGTTGAATATATTGGTATTAATAAAATAATAATAATAATAAAACATTTATCAATAAGCTATAACAGACATGAATCATCTGAGTGTACGTTCAAACAGTTCAAGTTGCTTTTTGCAAGCAGTACAATAAAATATCTCTAGTACAGTAAAATATCCATCTCTCTCGACCACGTTTCGCAAAGCGGATTAGTCAGTCAGCCTCAGTTTTGCAGTGACGATATAATACCTAAAGGCGAGCAGCACATTGCGGGCGCCGTGAGATCATTTAAATATTGAAGTCCAAATATAAGCATTATAGTATAACGTATTTCCTTCCATATTGTTTGTCTCAATTTTTCACACTGGATCTATGAACGTGAAGTAAACGTTTTTTGTTTACGGATTTCAGCACTAAAAAATCATAACAAACTAACGAAGTATGTATTTCAAGAAAAATAACGGATCGACGTATTCTTCTTAGTTCACGAAATAAACTTAATGTAATAAGCAATATGAAATGCTTTTTGTTTTAAAATAAGACTTAAGAATTTGAAAATACTTACTAAAATATGTCCCTCTATTAATGATATACGAGTAAGCAAACAAACGAAAAAAAATAAAGAAGCGATTACAAAAAGAGCCATGTGCATATTAGATTTCGTTTTTTTTTTGGGATTATTCTGTGATTTTGGGCGAATCCCAGAACGCGTGACACATATTTCACAAATGTCGTTATGTGGGTACTTGAAATTGAAAACACTCCTTACAGCTATTAAAATTATTTATCTCTTTGCCCCTATCTCCTTTTCTCTCTATCTCTATCTCTCTCTCTCTCTCCCTATCTATTTCTCTTCCTCCCTTACCATCTCTAACTCTATCTCCCTCTCGTTCTCTGATTAGATACCTGTGACATTTTTTCTTACAAACCAGCGACATTTCCATTTCTGTCGCCGACATGTATTTTATTACCATTTTGCTATACTCTAATCTTTTATTATTTATCACTGTGGTCACCAATGTAAGCACTTAGCTATGCCACATTACGATTGCGATCTTTTTATGCGTTAAAAAAAATAGCACTCGTGTCGTTCTTGATCAGTTCGAGTCTTTTAATCTATAAGTCATCACCATCATGAATAAATAAAAGCTAATAAAAAATTGCCAACAGAAGGACCGTCAGAATGTGAGTCTGGTGCTGCTTCTACGTCGAAGGTCGTGGTTGAAGAAGGAACTGTTGGAGGGAAAGAGGAACCGACTCGTCCCAAAACATTGGATCTCCTACCGCCACCACCTAGGAAGGAGGGAAAACGTTCTCCTCAGGTAAATGTTTGGTTAGCAGAACAAAACGTGGGGAGTGCGTTTTCAGGACAAGATTCAGAAAATCATGTATAACGACATTACCAGAAATAATGAATACGCGCTTTAAGGATTTTACGAGGATACTGCTTCGTAGACGCAGGGTCTCTTGTGAACTATTACGTATTTCTATCTATTTCTAAGCGCTTGTGGTCGAAGAAGTCAGCTGTTTTAACAACACGTTTGGTAGTAGGACCGCTTGTGAGTCCGTGGGCTCCAGTAACCACTTAGCACCAGGTGGGCTGTGAGCTAGTCCAACCATCTAAGCAATTTAAAAAACACTATTCTTCCACAAAGATTAAGAGATGATATTATAATTTCTACTGATTCCGACGACAACCTGTGATATCTATTGAATCCGGTATCGGCTCAATGCTTGATAATTTGTGAGTTCATTTGCGTCTCCGGTAGTAAAATAATATATTTTTATAGTATACTCGTTCTTCGAGTTTGGTATAATTACCGTGCAATCATCCTTTTTTACCAGCTACACGTGTATAAAGATTCTTAGTAAATAACAGTTTAGAATTGTTTACTTCATACCTTAAATAAGAGTGTTAGGATTGTTAATCAGTTATATCACATTATAGTCTCGCTTCTGATTTAATTTTGTGTTTATTAAGAATCTCTCTTCTCTGACTTCTCCTCTTTTAAAACGGATTTGAACAATATCTTCATGTGAATATTGCTCCCGACAATTAATCTATTAAATGGACATAGGAGATTTACGACGAGTCACATTTTACTGCGGTGGTGTATTATCTTGACTCCCTCGCTTTCGTTTGCTTGTAATGTTTAATAGTATTCGGTTAAATAATTGTGCTTCTTCAAAACTGACATAAATTCTGACAGTTTGACACTCGTAGCCCTATTAAATAAATGAATAGGTCGGTTAATTATCCTAGTAATCCTGGCAGCTACTGATTCTCAGTGTTAGATGTGGAAAGTTGTATTCTAATTCTGTTTATGAACATTTACGGTGCAGAAACAACATCCTGTATAAACTAACGTAAGCCATAGAGAACCAGTTGAAGTCGTCGTGGCCTAAGGGATAAGACATCCGGTGCATTCGTTTTGAGCGATGCACCCGATGTTCGAATCTCAGGCGGGTACCAATTTTTCTAATGAAATACGTACTCAACAAATGTTCACGATTGATTTCCACGGTGAAGGAATAACATCGTATAATAAAAATCAAACCCGCAAAAATTATAATTTGCGTAATTACTGGTGGTAGGACCTCTTGTGAGTCCGCGCGGGTAGGTACCACCACCCTGCCTATTTCTGCCGTGAAGTAGTAATGCGTTTCGGTTTGAAGGGTGGGGCAGCCGTTGTAACTTACTTGAGACCTTAGAACTTATATCTCAAGGTGGGTGGCGCATTTACGTTGTGGATGTCTATGGGCTCCAGTAACCACTTAACACCAGGTGGGCTGTGAGCTCGTCCACCCATCTAAGCAATAAAAAAAAAGTTCAAAAATTTTTACTTACAAAACTTTTTAAAAAAAAAAGTTCAAAAATTGCATATTTTATTTCATACTATGTACAAGGCCGAACTAAAATTTTTTTTTACGTTATAAATATCGAAAATACTTAACCCTACAAGAATAAGTATTATACATCCAGATCCCAAATATAGAGAAAATACTGGCTCCGCCTCCGACTTCTATTGTCGCATATTGTCTATCTTCAGGAGTTTTTTTTTAATTACTAAAATAGGGTACGAGCTCACAGCCCACCTGGTATTAAGTGGTTACTGGAGCCAATAGACATCTACAACGTAAATGCGCCACCCACCTTGAGATATAAGTTTTAAGGTCTCAGTATAGTTACAACGGCTGCCCCACCCTTCAAACCGAAACGCATTACTGCTTCACGGCAGAAATAGGCAGGGTGGTAGTATAGTGCGGACTCAAGAGTACCACCAGTAAAAGTCTGGTGTAACTGTCGGTATATCTGTCATAAAGCAGTAATGCACTAGGTAAAGTAGTTAGGTCGAGTATTCACTGTTACAATACAATTAAGACTTCAGTCACACGTCTCAAAGGGAGCAGCGACATTCACGCTCCAGTGACTGATTAAATTGGGTCGTGGTGTAGTCTCTCCATTTCCATCCGACATTAAAAACTATTCGAAACGCTACAACCAAACCTGCTCTATTACATGTATGTTCAACGGAACATTTTATTTATGTTTGCTAATTCAATCAGCACCTAATTATTTTAAGAATATACTTTTAGATAAAAAAAAGTAAACTTTAGAATATTTCATGTTCCATGCACGTGAATTATTTATCTATAAATTACATAGTACAAAATTACGTTTTTCACTTACATCTACAATGTTTACGGCCACAACGTAACATTTACCCGTGAATTATTCGACTTTTGTTTAATAGTAGTCAGCATACCAAAAGATAAGATAAAAATAGTTGCATTATTATATTATCCGCACTGAAAATAGTCTCGAGTACTCACAGTTATCGCTCTCCCGCGTCGATTCCGAGGAGCATTCCATAAATCAAAACCATAATAATAGTATCGGCATACCAATGTCTTGGATTCCGTGCTATCTGCCGAAGTTCTCAAATGCGTTCGCAGTGTCTACTGACGTGAATACGTAATTGAAGCGAGAATCCAATAAATTTTCTTTTTATATAAGCGAAGATAGAAAGAGAAGCAGGCGTTAAGTGGATTGTGTATAATCGCATAATTATTAGGTTGTTAGCATAGGAATCAGCATTCTTTGTATACTAGCATCTTACGAATTCGCTAGTAAGTATTTTAGGAGATTATTTAGGTTAGTCACTAACTTAACCTGTTTTAAGAGTTTACACATACTTAACTTAAAATAGCGGTAGCTGAAATATATTGGTTTTAAATTTATAAAACAAATTTATTTTTTTGGGATTTTTTTATCGAGAGGTTCCAACTGAATAATTTTGAGGGCAAGTGAATAAGTATATCTGTAGTATTTCACTATTATGTTCTCTTGATTTTAAGTGACCTTTGAAGTTGGTATGATACGTTTTGTAAAAGGCTTAATACTATTTGTATTGAATTCTGCCTCAAATTAGCTGAATACAGCTTATGGCGCTTCTGTCAAATTCTTTGAACAGTAAGAGGATTACATATTTATCTTAGATTACTCAGATTTATTTTCTCTATGATCTTAATAGAAATAAAGTAAAAATAGTCACAATCTACTAATTTCTTCTTCCTCTTTATTGCTTCAAAATGTTGCCAGAAAAATAGTTACAGTTCCGGTTAGCATTTTATTTTAAATAATATTTCTCATACCTTGGAAAGTGTACACATTTATCAGAAAATTGATCTAAATCAGATTTTGGACTATCCGAAATTCTGATATTTCTACAAAAACTATAGTATTTCATATAAATTTAGGTTTGACACTTGCTCTGCTTGAAAATTCAATTAAACAATTCAACTAAATTAACACATTTCTTTATGCTAATTCAGTAGCTTTAAAAGTTTCGGTTAATTACTTAGTATTTTGTAATGGACACTATTTATTTACTTTTGCTTTAGAAATAGATTGAAATTTAATTAAAATTTAAATGAATACATGCGTCACGACATTAAGTCGCGTATTTTAAAAACAGTGGCGTAGCTGCTGTATAGTTTATTTGATTGTAACAAATTTAAATGTTGCGAGTTTCCAGATTTCTTGTATATACGAGTATATTCAATGTTTATAGATGGAGCAGCTTTAATTACGTTCGGGACTGCTTGTTATCACAAAGAGAAATATAGGACATGTCGTGTAAACAAACTTAAAGATAAATCGATTTTTGTACGACAGAAAATGTTTTGAAACAGTCAGTCTCTAGCAAAGATTTAATGAATTGTCATGAGCGATTGATTTGTTGAAATTCCTAAACTACAGTTAAGTATATACAACTTTCCCTGAAATGCCAATAAGAACAATACGAATGCGAATGCGAATAAATTACTGAAATACTCATTTTAGAAATTGAATTCATGTAATTTGAATTAATGAAATGAGTATAATGAATTATAAGTATATATATATATATTCATTATATAAAGAGTATTAAACAAAACCTATAATTAAAACTACAATAAACAAAGGATTAAAGTCGTCTCGCAATTTATAGGATTTGGAGTTTAGAATAAACTATAAAAAGATAATCGTGATATTAGAAAACTTAAATGTCAGTCAAGGAAATGCTTTTACTGGACATTTTACTGGTGATCGAACATTTTAGTTACAGTATTTTAGTATATAGCTCTGGTTATATCCATGAGCGACAAAGTTCCCTTACAATTAAGTTAACGGTATGCATACACACCTTCAATTAAATTAAAACATAGGAGAACACTTTAATTTTTAATTTTAAACCAGTAAAGAAATATCTAATCTCTTCGGAAAATATTCGAAAGCTAAAAACAAGCCTTAATCTTGTAAAAAAAAAAAAAACATTTGCAACGCTTGTGATTGACTAAACGTTGTGATATGAGCCATATTTATTTACAGTAGGCACTTCAAGTGCAGCGTAATTGGCTGCAATCCGTAAACGGTCCATATTTACATACAACAAGCCGGAGTCCGTCTGTCTATCTGTCAGCACCTCCTAAATTCTAGACACGAAATGTATACACCGTGCAAGCTGTATAACAGTCGAGTAGTAAATCAAACACGTATACTATTAACAAAACTACAAACGTAAAAATAAACGTCTGAATGTGAATTAAGACGTCACTAAATTTAACATTACACGGCCTAATAGCTAAATGTGTAGATCTTTTTGATTGGATACGTACCTACATACATTAATTTCATTTTTATTCAATCTCAGTTTATATTAAAGGTTGTTATATCAATCGTTTATGGTTCACAGAACGTAATCCTTTGTATTTACTTTGGTTCTGGTTTTCAAAGTCTCTACGTGTATTAAAATTTTAGTATTTTTTAATTTCGTATTAATTTTGGGTCGGCGTCAGGGGACTTTATTGAACTAAACTCAACCCACGGTGTTTCATGTTACGTTCCATGTTTACGTGTAAAGAGGGAGTTATCAAACATGTTTAACACGTAAACAAAGTAACTTAAACATTATCCTATTAAAACAAAGTAAAGTCTCCCTAGTTTTGAATTTGAAGCAATAGTAATACAATATTCATATGTTAACAATTTTTTTGACGCCCACTAAAGTTTTCGGTATTAGTAGTATGTAAACTCTTACAAGTACGCAATAGTGCTATAAGTCCTGATCCGCGTGCTTAGATATAATTTTAAATCAAATATGTACACTAGCCATTAGCTTGGCTCGTTTTAAGTAAACATAACGTACCGACCTACACAAATTACAAATCAACGTACCAAAACGCAAAACATTTAATCATTATGAACGTTAATTAGAACCCAATGAATTCTAACAGAATAAACATGTTTCAGCGAATCGTTCCAACACCGGGAATAAATCTGCCAGATTTACCGGAATGCGTGACTAAAGTGGACATACCTGACGCGGACGTCGTTGGCGAGTCCGCGACTCCGCTCAGTGCGCAACATCAACTGCAACTGTTGCGCGAACGTCTCGAGCAACAAGCCCAACAGACACGGGCGGCTGTGGCTCAACTATTGTTGCTACGTGATCAACTCGCCGCCGAACAGGCTGCTCGCTGCGAAGCTCAGGTAAGACGAACTTATACTAAATAGTGGCCCCGCAGTAGTCGAGATTCGACTATTGTTCATGACGATGTTGAAGAAGAAGCCACGCATGACAGTTAATTTTAATCGTTTTATTTAATTACTTGCAAAATACTACATTATATTGACAAATAAATATTGACGCGTGTCACGGCTGGTCGACGAATACGAATCTTAGGCCGCGGGCGCATCCTCCTCCCGCTGCCTTCCCCCGTTCCCTCTCTCGCCCTGAACGTCGTGAACAACTATAATTAATTGAAATTACAAGTTTAAACATTATTATGGTTCTATTGTCAAACACTATTATATTTCGATAATATAATCACAGTATTCGCCAAAACTACTCTATAGATCAATAATATTAAAGACAAACAATATTAATCTATTTTCAATTCGACCACACACTTTAAACAAAACAAAAGTTTCTCAATTGACAGTAAATAAAGAGTATATTTTTATGTATGGGTTGTGTCAAATACATGGTAGCGTGTGTAATGTTTTCTTTATTGATTTAAAGTATCTTTTATGCATTATTTAAAAAAAAAATTAGCATTGTGCACTCCTCTATATTCTCTATAAGTGTGAGAAATTTCATACTCCTCCGTCCGTGCAATTTTCGTAAAAAGGGGTACAAAGTTTTTGCTTTATATGCACGTATTAATATATAGATAAACCTATAACGGCTCACTAATGACAAATAAATTATGAAAAACTTGAAGTATTTACGGTAATTTCAAGACTTAATTTCATAAAGTTCTCACTGTGTGTTTTATACCGCATGTTCCATGGGGAACGCTCTGAGGAATTTTTCGAGATGATCCCCTCATCTCTTTTTTATCTTTGCACCTCCCGCCATCGGATCGGAGTTCATCCATATTATCTGGAACCGCTGCGTTCATCGGCAGTGCGTTTCCAAAGATCTTTTTTGCCACGTACCATCCGGCTTTGGAATAAACTCCCCTCCATGGTGTTTTTCGAGCGCTATGATATGTCCTTCTTCAAACGAGGCTCGCGGAGAGTACTTAATGGTAGACAGTGACTTGGCTCTGCCTCTGGTATTGCTGAGGTTCATGAGCGACGGTCACCACTTACCATCAGGTGGGCCGTATGCTCATCTGCCGACAAAGGCAATAAAAAAAACTGTACAGTATCCGTACTTGTAATGATTCCATTAATTATTGAGGAAAGTGTACCTCCCAAACATTGAGGAAGCGCAATTTTTATGTTTAATATTAAATTTTAGTGGCATGTGATTTCGAGACCCGTTATAAATAAATCCTCAAAAATTCTATAAAATTTAAACAGGCATATTGTTGGAACATGCCGTATTTTGGCGACAATACAAGAGTTTATTGAAACAGATGACTTCCTGAATACATTTACTAGCTCTAAAGTCACCAAAATGTATACATAAATCGGTTGAATTGTTATTATAGAAGATCTATTTGTAGATCGAAAATAACCACACAGTCAAGCATTTTGTTTGCGTATTTATATTATACATATTACATTTATATATCAGAATCGAAATCAGAATTGTAATAGCATTATTGCAATGTTATCAATTTGAATTTTACTTCTTTCAAACGATCGCATGATGTTATTAAAATATTTGATGAAAGTACGGATTTATATTTGTCGGGAGTAGTCCTCATTTGTTTCAGTTATTGATTATTTTTGGCATTTATCGTGCGGTTAGAGCTGTGGTCACATTAAAATGATATTTGCTTTATATGATATCTGATGTTAAATTGAAACTATGAAACATGTGTTTCAGAATATTTCTCTAGATTCATGCCAATTTCCAATTCAAAATATCCCGTAATTTATTTTTCATCACATTAGTTCGTGTTTTGATTACCAACGTCAAATGCATTAGATGCGCGTTCGTTCAAACAAAATTAACATGATTATAATCTCGGGAGCGATGTTATTAATTTTATTCAAAATTAAATTTTCACCTCACCAGAACTATGTCTAGTTATTTTATAATGATTAGTAATCCTATAAAATAGCTCGTGAAGAGCATGATTTTAATAACTATTGACTTTTTGATAAATGAAATCTTAAAAAAAATATTTATTATGATTTTATATCTAAAGCCGATAGTGCAATTTGGATGATGCTAAAAATTATAAATCGATACAAGATTCCACAATGCCCGAAAAAAAAAATGGAGGCTTCTTTATTTTAATTATGTAATGCTTAAACAAACATTCCTTCACAATTTTCAGATTCAAATATATAAATACAACCAAAGACAGTGAAATGAAATAACGTTTAATCTAATTGTAAACTCGTTTATAAAATATATTCGAATCTTCCGAAATAATATATATTGCGTTTATACTCCGAAAGTAGTTATAATTACGGCTGACAATGGCCACAGTCGTAGAAAAAATACAAAAAGTAAACGACTCTATTTGCCTATGCCATAAATTTTAACCTACTATGTTTGATTTTTTATTTCACTTTCAAAGAATTACATACAATATTAATAAAAAACGTATTAAAGTCTTAATTTTTTGTTTAAAGATTCATAACTATTCCCTTATTTAAAAAAAAATAACTTGTTATTAATGGTGGATTACTTAATTTAGAAATTTCAAATTACGTTCATAATTTCTTCAATCACTCATTTTCCTAAGTTCTTCAGGTATTTTGAACAAGTCTTTGATTATGTACCCATGCATTTTCAAAAACATATTACCATTCTTGAGGCCGTTTCCTTATACATATTAACAATGAACTTTCTGTTGTCAATATTGAATACTTGACATTGTATTCCAGGCTCGTACTCATCAGCTCTTAGTTCACAACAAGGAGTTGCTTGAGCACATCTCTGCACTGGTGGCTCACCTGCAAGAACGCGAGAAAGGCTCCTCGCGTCCAATCAACGCGCAACAACTGACGCTCTTACCTCAGGTACGATTTCTTTTAAATAATAAAATCATTTCATTTCATTTATGTACTTGAATCACATGAGATTTTGAAAATCTTTCTGTGGAACTAATTTTTAATAATTTTCATTAAAGTAAATTTGCAAAGTGAATTTTTTAAATTTTATTTTTATTAACTACCGATTTTATAGGTTCACGTAGGTGTTTGATGCACTCGAAAATCTCATAGGATTTAATTTTTTATTTGTGTTCTAAGATTTTACCTTTTTATTCAGCTTCCAAATACTCATCTTGTAGATCTGTTTTATTTTTGAACGGATTTTTTTTTTTAATGTGTAACTCCTTTACTTATATGCACATATTAAATTGTTTGTGTTATTTGCAATTTAAACGGCATGCTTGATATCACAAAATCGTAAATTACGTACTAAGTTCACATTACATAATAATATTGTGAAAAAAAAAAACTGTTTTGCTTATTATTTTTTTTGTACTAGTTGTGTTGCTTAGTTATATTCTTAAATTTTTTAATGTTTATTATTTACGTGCATACGTTAATTTTAAGTTTTATGTTTTATTGTGCTTCTAATTTGCCTGTGAATATGCAATCATTGAGCAGGTTATTACAGAACTGTCCCCGAAAACGAAAGTACAATAACATAGTTCAGCATTCTGTGAACTATATTACAGTTTGTAGGCTATACTTATTATTTTGTAACTTCAGATTTCGTGTAGAAGGTTTGTGTAATTTCAGCGCTTCAGTAAATTTTAAAATATACTACATTTAGTAAGTTAACATTTGTAAAATATCCAATTTATTGATTGCGCTGTTTTCAATGCTATCGCTTATGAAATAATGAGCATTACTTTTGTTTTTGGGAACGATTTCTTTATCCCCTGTATCCGTTTAGTTATTACTAAAGGCAAACATTTTAGACTTAAATAAATCAAATACTTCCTACAGCCATTTACTTAACAGAAAATTGGTTATATAATGGGTTACTTATTGAGTTAAAGCTGTAATTAGAATCACTACTTACTCTGAATAACACAGTTAAACTAAAACTGAAGTTTAATGCAAAACATCTTCTAAAAGCAAATCTAAAATCTTAGTAAAAAGATGTTAGATGTACATGTATATTATAACATAAATAGATACATGAATTACTGAATCTACTACACCTTTGTGTGTGTACCTCTGAAAAGCTTTTCTCCGTTGAATAACAATATTCAGTTTCCTGAGTCTCAAATTTGATTTATAAGTTGTAGATTGAAACTGTAGCGGTAAACCGCAAAATAAATCATCTCTTCATTCTCTTTGAAACATTAATAACCCTTAAAATAAACATTTTCCCTTAAGTAGTTTCACGTCATCTTTCTGAATGAAATAAGATTGCAAACATAATAAGACATGTCCATTTCATTAGACATCATGAATGGTAGCATGCTTGCTAACATTTACTCTAGCAAATATGAATTTGTGTTTTGCTTTGTAACGTGAAAAAGGCTTTTGTTTAGAAAAATGTAATTTTAAAATTAAATTTGTTTGTTAATGCTGCTGAGAACAGACGCAAGCCGAGGGGATAAACGAAGCTACACAATCACAAATTTCACCGAAAGGCAGTCAACAACAACTGAGCACCGAAGCACTTATTAACTTATTTTCCCAAACCAAAGTGTCTCAGAACGTCGAGAACAACAATATGAAATTTTCACCTTTTTGTGTCACTCCAACGTCCGAACTCACTAACGGACCCACTTCGGCTCCGTGCTTCGGAACCATGACAAATGATCAGATACAAAACTATCTTATCTCTAAATTCCAAGACATGGGTGGTTTCTCCAACAACAACAACAACAACAACGATCAGAAGCCAACTTTTAATGCAAATCAACAATTTTATCAGAACTCTAACGCTTTTCCAAACATTCCGCCGCTGACCAATCACTACAGCAACTCTGATCTGGCAAGCTTGATGAACCACAGGACGTACAAAGATCAATGCAACTCTACGGACGAACTTGGAGCTATGGCTCAGGCTATGAGTTTGGGACATTCCGAAAATTCCTTGTACAGTAACAGCCAAGCAACAACTTCCAAAGATTCTAGCCCCGATGAATTCAGCTCTGATGACGGTATACCATTCATAATGCCACTGTCTCATAACGGAACTTTGGCGGCTACCGGGGATGATGGAAAACTGAGGTTAATTGTGCCGGTCAGTCCGTCAGAGAGCACGTCTGATGTTGCGGAAATTCACCCTGTAGAATCTCCGTCTACATCAGGGCATACGCTGAAAGTTCCGGGACAAGTTGAGTTACTAGCGCCTGCTGCTCCTATAACTCGCACTACCAGCGAGAAGGTCCCAAACCGCAGTGAAATGATGACTGCTCTACGTTCCCAGTGGACGCGCCACACCACCAAATAAACGAAATCTTGGGCATTCATAAATTTAACACCGAGTCTTTGTGTTTCATCTCTGAAAGAATACACGAGGATTGTAAATTTAGCGTAAAGTTTATACGCCTATATTTTATTACTGAAAAATTTATGAACTTTAATCGTAGGGTTTTTTTTTTAATTTAAGATTTAAAGGTGCCAATACCTATCTTAGTTACAATTATTCGGTATTAATTCGATTAGTTAGATAGAATTTTATTTACATATCATTCGTAGCTCTAGTCTGGGATGCAAAAGTCTAATGTATGTATTTAACACATAGTTATGAGTGAGACGACCGAAGAGCATATCCTTATCATATCGCCACTAAAAATAGGTTCTACTTTTATGGCCCATATAGTACGAAATGCAACCCACGGTGGTATTTAATGCTACGACCAGCTATAAAAATCGAATAACGAATTTATGCGAAACTAGTCGTTTACTCTTAAATGTTAGATGAAATATGTTTGTGTGATCCAAAAAATCTAGACGTAATAAAATAATAATAAGAAAAAATCAATAAAAGCAACAATAGTACAGGATACATTTCAAGTGGGACATATGTCATGTGATTCGGCTATAAACATTTTTATTCGTTGTCCAGTAGACTCGAGTGGAATCATTATAATTCAAATTCCTAATAAGCTAGGGATTTGAGTTTTGAACATATTCTTATTATGTGGCTCAGAATCGGTGGCAATGAACTAAAAAAATTAGATAGAATTTTGTCGAATAATTCGTATTAAACACGTGATATTTTCAAAATCGTCAATTTTATTGTTTTTGTTTTATTAGCTGCTACTAATAAATTGTTCATTTTGAAAACCGCATTTTTCAAACAATTTTGATTTTGTCAATTAAACAATTTATATTTTGTCATAATTGAATTTAGTACACATTATTTGATTAAAGTAATAATTTACAGCATAGCTTAATTGTTTAGAGAGAAAAAAAAACAAATCTATCAACAACTACGTATAAACATTCCATATTACGCATAGACGGTAGGTACATTTGCCTACTTCATTATATTTTACACATAAGTCTCACTTGAAGCCAAACTACAACATTATGCTTACCTTAATATAGTATGTTGTTTACGGAGTAACATTTATGGAGTACGGAGTAACTTCGCTGGATTGTGCCAAAATAACCAAAGATTTTATTTAAAACAACGCTGTTTCCAAAACTGTTTCCGTTCCGATCTAGAAACGGAAATTTAGAACGTACCAAAGTTTTTTAATCTTGGCGCTGATCAGTTTGTACCGTAGAGTTACCTCAATTAAATCTCAAGAATCTCAAGAATAGTACAATTTATTATTTAAATTTCAATTTATTTTACACTGAATCTATTAGTACGGGCCAACTTGACCGCTTTTAGGCTTTTGTAAAATTTACACACTTCAACGTTTAAATACCGTTGTCATACTATATATCGTATAATACTATATAATACTTCTAGTCTTTTTTTTTAAAGAAAACACTATATTCAAGAATTGGATAATTGAATAATAAAATCTATATTTTTTTTTATTACTGATCAATTTGACCTATTACGTTACGAATACGTATACAAAAACTGTCAGTAGGCTAGTGTTAAATATAACACCTAGTAATTGTTAAAAAGCACTGATACATTATTCCTCATGGCTACCTGCAGTCAATCTCCTGTGAAAAAATCAATGCCAATTCAACGTACCATTATTTGTCTATACAAATATGTTTAGTAGAAAAATACTTGATACATATTAATTCCAAACTTCACTCTCGAATAGTCAGATCATTGGCCTCAGAGAAACAAATATATTCACAAAGGGAACGTAAGCACCGTTTGATAGGATTATCGTATTTTGTTTGATGTTAAACTGACTTGATGTGGGACTATTCATAAATACGAAATGTATTGTAATTTTCTCTGACGTTATACATAGCTCTTGTGTGTAGTTTACAATCTATTAAAAAGATAATAGTTATTTGATGCTTCAACAGTATTAGTCAAAAAAATTTGATTAAAGTACATTAAGTTCTACGTCATTGCTATTGGTGTTTATAAAGCCGCAGTATACAATTTTATCTCATTATTTAAGGTGAAATAGATCTTAGAAAAATCGTAATTCTGAATTTATATCTAAAGCAAATATTTAGTAATTGTTATCAGATTTTTGATGTTTAATAAACCTTAGAAATAGGTTCGTGAAGATTAAGAATTACTGTTAACTACCTTTTAAAAGATGTTGAGTAAAATCAAAATTTGACTTTTCATGGTGTCTTTTAATAAATGTTTTTATTTTTTTTTATTTACAATTTCAAACTAGGTAGGCAATGCTTTGATTTTATTTCGTTGAGACGGTATTAGTGTTCCTCATAACGGTACTCAAAAGATGCAAGTGGGTTCGAGTAGTTTAATAAACAAATAGATTTTAGACAATACTATTCAAACTAATATTGTTACAAATTAACTGTTTGTTCAATGTCGTGTAATCAATATTTCAATGTTTAACGCAGAATATTATAGTCTTTAAATGTAATAGTTGAATGTTAATTATGTCATTCCAATTCATAATATGTGCTATGTAATCGTGTGATCAATAAAACTATCCTACTCCAGAGCGACTCTCTCAATTTTACCTTCAATTAATAATTATTATTGATTTTATAAACAGCAAAAATAAAACACAACCTTTTGAGTAATGCTGATATTCACATACAGCGCCAACAGCTCTTAATAAGATGGTCTATTTGTCTATTGAGGCAACAAAAGACTAAAAGCTTCTCGATAACTATATTATCTTTTATTTACGATATAAAACAATACTTTTCTTTAACATAGTTCAGGTGATCCGTCGAGCTAACGGCCGGTAAAGTTGACCGGCTACTCGAGACCATAGTTACAAAAATGTTAATACTGATGTTCAAGTAAAGACTGTCGGTCTACATGGGCTGCCTCAATGGTTTTTTTATATATTGCTTCGATGGGTGGACGAGTTCACGGCCCACCTGGTGCTAAGTGGGTACTGGAGCCCATAGACATCTACAACGTAAATGCGCCTCCCATCTTGAGATATAAGTTCTAAGATCTCAAGTCTATGTAGTTACAACGGCTGCCCTACCCTTCAAACTGAAACGCATTACTGCTTCACGCAGAAATAGGCAGGGTGATGGTATCTACCAGTGGAGCAAGACGTCCAACCACCAGGAATTATGCAAATTATAATTTTGTGGGTTTGATTTTTACACGATGTTATTCCTTCACCGTGGAAGTCAATCGTGAACATTAGTTAAGTACGTATTTCATTGGAAAAATTGGTACCCGCCTGGGGGATTCGAACACCGATGCATCGCTACATACGAATGCACCGGAGGTCTTATCCTTTACGCCACGGCGACTTCAGACTTAAGATAATGTGTGCCTTAAATTATTTTCAGAAAATATAGACCGATTTAAGAAACTTATTTAAATATTCAATGTAGTATTTTTTTAAATTGATAATGTCATCGCTTTTCTATGCGATAACATAATCAGTGGCACAACGAAAGTGGGGATGTTGTTTTTTAAAAAAAAACCTATCTCATGCTACTTACTACTTTCGCCCTTCTATCAGTTGCACCCAGTCATTTCAAATTTAACCTGCCCCATGTCTTTTCGCCTTTCTACCAATGGCTCCCATTAATTTAATAAATTACTTCTATTTTTTCTACGAACTGAGTACAATGTGTCTAATCCCGCAGGCAGGTACTAACTTCTCTATAATGTAATCAATAAATGCTCACGAATGACTCCCACAATGAAGGAATAGCATAATGTAACATGAATCAAGCCCGCATAAATAATAATTTGAGTAATTACTGGTGGTAGGGCGTGTTGTATATGGTATCCGTAAAAGGATAACCCAGCGTTAAAAAAAAAAGAGCGCGTTGTAAGCCCGCACGGGTAGGAACCACCATCCTGCCTATTTATGCCGTGAAGTAGTGATGTGGTTTGAAGGGTGGGGCAGCCGTTGTACTGTAAAACCGAGGCAGCTAACTCATGTCTTAAGGTGGGTGGCGGCATTTACGTTATCGATGTCTATGGGGTCCTGTAACCACTTAACACCAGGTAGGCCATCAGATCGTCCAACCATCTAAGCAAAAAAAACGTTAGTATAATTTACCGCATTGATAGATAAATCTTAAAAGTGTTAGTCACGACTGCCTTCATGCTTTGAGCTGAAATTATAAAAGTGTTTTGCGATTAACAATAGAATCATAAAACTGATTTTTTTTTAAATGATTTTATCAATTGGAACTAAGACCTTATGTCATGTCTTATTTTAATTTATATTCTTATTTATATGAAAAATGATAATAGGAGTGAAATGAAATGAAGATGATTAATTTGAGACATTAACCAACTGGGATGAAATAAAATGAAACGAGGTGGGATGAAATATAATCTCAGTAAAATGGTGGTCATTTACCGAGATTTTTTCAGTGGACTTTTTGGAGGATTCCGAGAAGTTACGTCCAGCGGATTTGTTTCATTTTCCCACATTTGTGCACTTTCACAGATATTAAACAGTTAATAAACCACCGTTATTACACATTTAAACCTGAAGAAACACTAAATAGAGAGAATAAAATAAACCACACAACTTCACTCCTCGCGTTCCCGCCAAAAAGTCCTGACAAAACTGACATTTAAGTCGTACACAGAGTAAATAAAAATATAGACTAAGGTATCTGTTTGTATAAAGCCAACGATGGCGTCATTTAAGGACAAACAAAGGTCAAACATATTGATAATAAAAGGTTATTTTTCATTAAGAATTTTTTTTAGTAATGATTTAACTAACTCGGTAATACTTCAAAGTAATTGTTCAATTAAAGAAAATAATAAGGAATGGTCAATGTAAATTTGCTATCCTGTAGTAGCAATATATGAATGTCGACATTAATAGCCGGATAGACCTCTACGGCTATATGACCAGGTTGAAATGTGAACTTTGAATGAGAATTTTTATAAAATTCGTTTTAATAACAACTTCACCACATTGAATGAAACATAACAACTTCACAAATTCTATTTACTGTAATATGTAAGTAATGAAAACAAATGGTGTTGCGAGATTTCCTAAATTTTAGGTATTATTTATAATATTTCGGTCACGTGATATCAAACATGCCACACTTTAAGTTAATGTTTTTATTATGTCCATAAACGCATAATATGGGTATATACCAAGTCAATTACGGACATTTTTTTTAATAATTCTTTTAACAATGTAAAAATACTTAAGTACAGTAAATTATGCGAATACAATCAATAAAGTAGAATAATTATATAACAATACTAGAACAAGAAGCATTTAAAAGTTTTTTTATGAAGGCTTTAATAAAGAGGTAAATGTAAATATATTATAATATTCAATGTGTATTTTTAGTATCAACTAGCATTATATCATTTTATTTGATTATTAATAGTTGTCATCGAGTGCAAAAATAGATCGCTGGTTTTCCCTTCTGCCCGCAAACGCTCCGGCTCTGTCGCGTCCTGAGAGCGGATTCATCTCGGGAATAGAAGACGGAGTGGACGCTGCGACGCTTGCTGAAGCCAGGAACCTGCTCTTGCAGCTGGGCGCTAAAAAGAAACGAAAACTCCTCCCGATACGTTTCACAAGACGCAAGATATTGGTTAACAGACACACTTTACTATAATGCATCGAGATCCGCGTGGATGTTGTTTGAGAATATTTTTTTGCGGTGTTAAAATAATAGTTGTAGGGGAAAAGCTAGTTATTACAAATGATGTTAATTGAACAAGTTACAAGTATATAATCGAACAAATAAAGAAGCATTTATATTTTAGTAACAAAATTTATAGAAACTAATTTTAAAACAATATCCACAACCTCTTAGTTCGATAATTCTTAATTTCAGATTCCTCAAAGTTGTAATTACGATACTACAAAATTAAATTGCAGTGTGAACTACGTAAAAACGAATATACTGCCGTTTACTGTTCTGTGCTATTTTCTTTATTCCGTATTTAGATTAATAATTATACAACAATACAACGCAAATAAATGATAACTAGTAAAAGCAAATTTCGATCAAAACTCTTTCAATTTAGAAATAAGCTGTGCTTTATCTGCATTACATACAGTGATCTCAAACATAACAAGTTAGGTTATCAAGAAAACTAGATAATAAATAACACAAATAAAGCAATGAGCAATCAATACATGACTTATCGCGTTGTACTTAAGGTTTAGATTAGAATAATAAATGCGATCCCTTAATAGGTTTACGGACAATATTTTTTCAGTTTGATTGATAGGGAAAAACTACTAAGATGCATTTGATTAGTACTGATTTCCACTTTAAATTACATTAGACATGGCTTAAATTTATATATTATATAAAAATGAATTGCTGTTCGTTAGTCTCGCTAAAACTCGAGAACGGCTGGACCGATTTGGCTAATTTTGGTCTTGAATTATTTGTGGAAGTCCAGAGAAGGTTTAAAAGGTCGATAAATATGTAAATGCTCGGAATTTAATAAAAATGAAATTTTTTTTTCTCCCTTGATGTGTCCCCCGTCGGACGGATTTCTTTTGTTTGTTTTAGGTTTATTTTATACAAAAGTTTAGGTCTTTTATTTATCGATTGGGGCACTACAAAGTCTGCCGGGTCAACTAGTATAATATAAAAAAAGACTATCATAAATAATAGCAAAACCTTTAGATATGTAATGTAAGCTTCAAAGTCCTTCACCACAATGACCCAAATTATCCAATCACAACAAATTCTAACACATCACTTTCGGATTTTATAGTTTTAATGACAATGTTTTTGGTTACATCACACCTTCATTCACAAAATATTAATAAAATAAAAAGCTATAAATGACATAATATCGTTATCATTTTGCATTTTTAGCCTTTAATCGTTTTAATATTTAAATTTTAAATATAAGTTCACTTGTATTAAGTAGAATGCATACAGCGACCAAATATGTTTGTTCGAAGTATAAATCAGTACAGTTTTACTCTTTTATTAGTTTAAGTAACAATCGTGCACTGAATTAAGTACTTTCCACTGACTTGCTTGCTATTAATTTTAGGCATTTTATGAAATTAAAAATTTTACACAATGGAGGCTACACATCGCTATCAGAATCTAAATACAACAAATAATAATTCTTACTTATAATTAAACGGAAGATAGTTGTTTGTTTCAATTTCATGTTTAAAAGCTAGTGTTATGTAACTAGTTTTCGTCTGAGGATTAGTGCGTGATTGTAAGCATAATTTGCGATTCCTAAATAAAGGCAAATTTAATATAATAATAGAATAAAATGACTGCCAGTGTTTTGTGTTATTATTAGACTTAAAACTTCCTAAATTTTAGCTTTTGCTATAAGCGATATTCAGTGCCATAACACATGTTAAGCTCGATTATTTGAAAAAATACAGGCAGTGAAAACACATTCCATTTGATGTATAATCATAACACGTACATAGTTTAATTGAAATTCGTCAAGGCTAATTTCATAAATAACCGATAGCATAGTGCAGTTCACTCGTGAACGCACAAAAATAATAAAATATATGACTTTTGTCACATTATGAAGACAGAAATTTAATATGTCTACTCAACTATTCAGTTACTAACAATCGGGTAATATTATTTTAAAGACTTACTATGGTAGATATAAGATTAGCGTAACGTGGCAACTTAAGAGTACTTTTACATATATTTGAGTGATTGAACTGACTGATAACTGATAATTATTGTGTTCTATGTTTTTTCGATGTTTTTCGATAGTTTAATGTTTAAGTTATACTCCGTATTTTTTTTTGTATTCTAGCATTTGACAATATACTTAATTATTTTAATTTTATTTTTGTTTAATTTTCTTTCCTTTTTTCCAACCAATCATTAGTAAATTCGCATTTTATTGCATGATGAAATAAAAAAATTAAAGACATTAAAGCATTTTTTGGTAGGTAATGAATAATTAGTTCAGCCACCTATTGTTTCCTATTTTTACTATAGGTGAAAAGTTTGGGAATCATTCGTAAAATTAAGATCAACATCGATGGCTCATAGATTTTTTTGCAATTGTTGCCAACTCATTGTTGCTTTTATTTGGAATGCTCATTAGTTACATAAACTCATCCTCTATATCTAAACGGTATTAAAAAAGTTGCAAAAAATCTGATCTGCCGTATTTATGACTACAGTTGAGGACGCAGCATTCGGAACTTAAACTCGAAATAAACTCGAAACTCAAAATAAAAACATAAAAAAATGTATAGTTATATTTAAAACCTAATGTATTTTACATACTTTACCTCTATATACTTTATTTTACCTAAACATGTGTACGTGTTTCTTCTAAAATTAAATATTATCCAAACTAACATGTGTTAAGTAACACATCACGAATGTGTTCGTTGATAGAATAAGATGTGTCTATTATTGTGCGCTATACAGACGACGGCCCTGAAAATAATGAAGCCCAACTAGTATAGGCAACGAAGTCGTGGTATGGTAAAAACATGTAATTTTTTAATAATTCCTCGTTTTATACGCGATGAAAAAATGTCTACTATGCTAAGTAATATTTCCCCCTATGTTTGTCTATCGATTTATATTTGCTTAGTTAGCTTTAGTGTTATCGGTGAAAATTTTTGGAGATGTGGTTTTTTCTAACACATTTACAAGAAAAAATCAATTTTAAGGTCTCAGTGATTAAGGTCGATATTTTAACATAAGACGCCTAGTACATATTTAAAGTATGTTGAAATCTTCAAAATATCAAATAGAAGCGTCAGCAACAAAAACATAAAACAAGCGTCCAAACTTTAATATATTATTGCTTTTTATACCTTCTCAATCTCACGTACGTAATGAAATTGAGCTAATGGGTCTTCGTTAACAAAGGCATTACTTTTTTGTTTTTGCTGTGCACGTGCGGGTGAACTTGCGGTCATTTTGATATTAATTAGCTACCAGAGTCCACAGCTATCAGAATGTCAATGCCTTTAATTTTAACACATGATATTCCGGTCCTGAACATCTATCCAGTATCTTTGAAGAATGGCAGTGTAGGATTGCCTTCAAAGCGAAATACAAGAATCAAATAGGAAAGAAATATTTAAGATAGTAGATCCACTATTGACGACTACGGCCATGGAGCAATAATTGGAAGGAAGAAAGTAAATGAAGATACCTACCGCAAATGACTTGAAGTTGCAGCTAACGATAGACGAGGTTTGTGTAAGGAAGAAATCCTATGCAGAATAGCTGAATAGACCATCAAAGGTCTTTACAAAAATCTAGGTCACCTTGTTGTTAATGTGAGCAGAGTTTGTTGTTGTGAATTTAAACAGTTTTATTGTTTAACGTTAGGTAATTTCCTCGTACATTACGATCTTTGTGTCGGCTGCTCGCGAGGACTCAGTGAATACAAGTTCTTGATTGTTATTGCCCATAACTTGTTTAAATTGTAGTCTGGTACAGAGATAAAGACAATTAAAATAGAACTCGCATGAATGCTGGCAATCGTATTCTATTTTGGTTCTATAAATTTTATATTTTGCAAATACATAAATCAAATCAATTCAGTATTTTCTTCGGCGTTCTCGAGTCGTATAAATAATTAACTACTACTTTTACGATTTGATCTCGCGTTTTTCATTGTCATTGAATTATTTCAACAGTTTCAACAAGGACATGAAGTCGTCTGTGAAAACTGCATCCTTTTCTTACGGCAAGATATTGGTATTTTGATGTTTTATAACGTAAAAATAGAATACGTGTTAATTAAAAAGTATTTATACAATTTCTAGGAATTAGCGTCCGTTATAAACATAAAGAAAATTCACTGCATTTTAACGCAACTTTTTATATATGTACCTAGTCTGGTCATAAATTCTGTCACATGTTTAATGTAAAATAATTGAAACAAGTTTATTCATTATGTAACTATTCATATACCAAAATGAACTTAACAAAACATAGATTCTTATGACACTAAAGTTTATTCAAAATGACTTCCGTGATTTTGAATACAGGCCTTCAATCTGCGCGGCCAGTCGTCTATCGCAGCACGAACGAGGTCCATGTCAATATCGGCGGCTGCCTTAATCAAGGATGTCTTGAGTGACTCCAAATTGGGATGAGGCTTTGAGCACGCCTTTTCCTCCAAGGGTTGCCATATCTTGTAATCTAACGGATTCAAATCTGGACTGGAGGAGGGCCAGTCTTCGTGCCGGATGAAGTCGATTTCACGCGCCGCCAGCCAGTCTTGTGTGCTCTTTGCTCTATGAGCTGGAGCCGAATCTTGTTGGAATACGCAGTGCCTGTTATTGAACATGGTATGAGAAACAGCTTCCACAAGGTTCGTCAGGACTGTATTTTGATACACAACTGCATTCGTTTTTACACCTTTCTCACAAAAATGTACCTCTGCTAAGCCCCAATAAGAAACTCCCAACCACACCATGAGCGAGGATGGAAAATGACCTTGTTGGACACGCGGAATACGGTTGCTCGTTTCTTCACTACTGTGTGCGTACACTTTATCATTTTGTTTGTTGTAGCTCTCTGCTACGGTAAAAATTTTTTCATCCGAAAAAAATATTTCCCGATATTTTTTTCCCGCGTACCGCTTCAACAAAGCGCGGCATCTCTTCAGTCTCAGGTCCATTAGACGAGCATTCAAACGATGTCCTGTTTTTCTTCGATATGCCCGAAACCCTAAGTCTTCATTTAACACCCTTTTCACCGTGGTTCTGCTTAACCCCATCTGAAGGGCCAACAGTTTCTGCTTACGTTTGGGATTTCTTTGAATTCGCGCCTTCACAGCTTTTATCACTGCTAGAGTCCTAACAGACCGAGGGCGACCACTTCTTGACCTGTCATCTACACTAGAGTCTTCATTGTATCGTTTGATTGGACGATAAACGAATCTTTTGGTTATATTCAAATTTTTCAGTATGTTAAAAATTTGAATTGGCGCGTATCCGCAACGATGCAACGCAATAACTGCAACACGGTCTTCTTTAAGCGTCCACTCCATATTTTAAAAATGAGTAAAATTCTAAAAGTATACATTTTTATTTTCATGAACAATTCGAAATTCGAATTCAATAAACTTTTTTGTGGCCAGCATTCTAAAAGAAAAGTTTTTACTGTGTGACAATACTTATGACCTGACTAGTTATATATGTAAAATGATTTTAGATTATAAATGAGTGAATAAGCTCAACATCATCAAATAAATGACGCAACCCACCATTAGACATGTGATTCAAGTCACAATTTCATAACGACTGTTCCACTCATCCAGACGTTTGGGTTTAGAATATGCTCTACCACCACTAAAAATAGTACTGGCGATCAGGCGCATTGCAACGAGTAAATATCACTTTCTGGCCTATCTCTGCAATTCCGCCACATGTTTAGGACAAAGGACAATATATTTATATGTACTAGTAGACAAACAATATTAAAGACAAACAATACTAATCTATTCTCAATTTGACTTCACAAATTAAACAATAAACAAAAGAGTATATATGCGTGTGTGTGTCAAATACATGGTAGTTTGTGTAATGTTTTTTTATTGATTTATCGTATTTTTTAAAATTGTAAAAATATATTAGCATTGTGCATTCCTTGTCTATATTCTCTATAAGTGTGGGAAATTTCGTAATTTTCGTAAAAAGGGGTACACATTTTTTTCTTCAGGCATTATTAAATAGATTTCCATTGAGATTTCGACTTTAAGTATAAGGGTATCACTGTATTCATGTCGCAATGTCTAAAAGCTTCGTTAACCACTTAAAATGAGCCGTGAACTCGTCTGCGAATTTATTACAGTAAAATGATTTCATTAGAACGTAGTCTAGATAGTCTACACATGAATATTGAATGTTTGGTTCATAGATAAAACGATACAAAGGGATACACCAATCTATGAACAGAACGAATAATAGCTTCGACGTGTGGACTGATACAAAAGTGGTATGTACCTTTACGCATTGTGATGTACCCTACCACAAGTGCCCTATTAAAAATATGTACTGAATAATTTAGTAATGCGATTAGGTTATCTATTAATGCATCTCATTCAAATCTGATACGAGTACTCTATTGTCACCTAAATAGTCACTGTTATCAGAATGGCTAGCGACGTTACTTTTAATAATAATTAATTATAACAAATATTAATTAGTGAAGTCCTATATTATAAGTTATACATACTTGGAACTTTTGGGTCTACTACTCCATGATTCTCTCTTTGTTTTGTATCAGATGCCACTAGTGGAGCAGAGTTCAACTCTATTACTTGAAAAAAAAACCGTTCATCCGCCACGTGATTCAAGATATTACCACAAACTTTCGTAAGAACTGCCGCGTGCCGTCATAGATGTTTTCGCAATCCCTTTATAATATACTAGCGACCCGCCCTCGCTTCGCTTCGGAAACATTAAAACACACATGAAAACAAAAAAAAAAAAAAAGTAGCCTATGTTCATCAGGGACAATGTCGGCTTCTAATGGAAAAAGAATTTTTCAAATCGGCCTAGTAGTTTCGGAGCCTATTCGAAACAAACAAACAAACAAATCTTTCCTCTTTATAATATTATCGCTTTATAATATATTAAGTCCTTTTTCAAGCTAGATTTGAAAACAGTATTTGGAAGCAGGCAGTGATTTGACTGTACCTGTCGTAAAATACTACAAGCAACCGTGACCACGTAAGACCGGAACTCAACAGGAGAAACGTGTGCTTTACAAAAAAACAAAACATAACAGCGTTTGAAGTCGTCGTGGCCTAAAGGATAAGACGTCCGTTGCATACGTATACAGCGATGCATCTGATCTGTGTTCGAATCCCGCCGGCAGATACAAATTTTTCTATTAAAATACGTACTTAACAAATGTTTACGATTGACTTCCACGGTGAAGGGATAACATCGTGTAATAAAAGTCAAGCCCGCAAAATTATAATTTGCGTAATTACTGGTGGTAGGATGTCTTGCGAGTCCGCATGGGTAGGTACCACAACCCCGCTTATTTCTGCCGTGAAGCAGTAATGCGTTTCGGTTTGAAGGGTGGGGCAGCCGTTGTAACTATACTGAAACCTTAGAACTTATATCTCAAGGTGACTGGCGCATTTACGTTGTAGATGTCTATGGGTTTCAGTAACCACTTAACACCAGGTGGGCTGCGAGCTCGTACACCCATCTAAGCAATAAAAAAAACATAAATGCGTTGAATTTCACAATAAGCATTTGTCTCACAAAACAATGCATGCAGGTTCCACGCGTGTAAAACACGACTAAAGACTTCTTTAAGTCTGTTACACATACCAAGGGACCTTCATCACGATCTGACATTTATACAAAGCGATGGCCGCCTACCTCGCAATTACCTCTAATACACGGACAAACTGACCACGACTCGTGACCGTTTAATAAATGACTACAGCAATATAATAACACATTTACGCGACGCACTGCTTGCTATTTAGAAGTATAATTATGTCGGTCTTGTTAACAAATCAGGGAGTTTATCAGAGCTGCGCTATTAGGTACGCGCCCAGTACGCTTTTGATTCGCTTCATTTGACCTTTTTGTCACAATGGCAAACCGACCGCAGTTAGACGGTAATATAAAATTGCACATTTCGAACAATTTTATTTATTTATTTATAGCTTAAATGTGTGGACGACCTCACAGCCCAGACAGACCCCTCCCCCCTGTGTTAAGTAATTACTGGAGCCCATAGACCATTATAACGTAAATGGACCACGTATCTTCAGATATGAGGTCTAAGGTCTCAGTATCATTATAACGGCTCCCCCACCCTTCAAACCGAAACGCACGCTGCTTCACGGCAGAAATAGGCAGGGCGGTGGTACCTACCCGTGCAGACTCACAAGAGATCCTACTACCAGTAAAGTTCTTAAATCGAATTAATTTAATTAATTTGAAATTTAAAATTGATTAATTTTAAAATCGAACATTTAAATATACTAATTGTTGCAAAAAATAATTTATTAAAACCAAAAAATTAAATATTCAACTAATTACTAGAACATCGTGGAAATCATGCACATCCGATCTTAAACCTCTAATATCAAGACTTGTTGTATACAAGAGTAGATGACATAATTGACTCTAATTATTGTTATTATTTTTAGTTTTTCATCTGCAATTGATTTCAAAGACCCGATAAAATATACATACCGATATTCTGATGCACACGATATTAAATGAGGATAGCTTTGTAATGCGAGCTTGGCTCTTTTTGTTATAACATTGCATATGTGCGTATGTTTAGGTAAATGTTTGATCATCAACCCCCATACGAACCTTACCAACCGAAACCTTACAACAAAACTACATAACGAAACGAGTTTATCTGTGAGTCAAAACACAAGTATTGACCCCTAATGCAGTAATACAGAAATGGAATTTAATATCGTTTAAAATGACGCAAACAAAATACTTGGATATATATATACTTATTATATTCATTTATTGTGAAATTAATCGTAAGAGGTGGACTGTGAATGTGTGCGTCAGCTCAGTGTATGCACAATGATACCAACTTTGAAAAATATAATTGATTTTAAAGATTCACGTAGAGTTTAGAAAATTTAAAATCTTGAATGAAGAATGAAAGAAATGATATTAGAGTTAAAAAAGTTCGTAATTTAGAAATAACTTTTACTGGTGGTAGGACCTCTTGTGAGTCCGCGCGGGTAGCTACCACCACCCTGCCTATTTCTGCCGTGAAGCAGTAATGCGTTTCGGTTTGAAGGGCAGGGCAGCCGTTGTAACTATACTTGAACCTATATCTCAAGGTGGGTGGCGCATTTACGTTGTAGATGTCTATGGGCCCCAGTAACTACTTAACACCAGGTGAGCTGTGAGCTGGTCCACCCACCTAAGATATAAAAAAAAAAAATTTTACTTTTTAAAGTATAGTAGAGCTTGCGATCCACCTGCTATTGAACATTTACTATAGGTGATACAGCGAGAGTGCGGTGTCAATTTGGAGATATTAGGCCTGTCTCAGTTGGAGGCATTGTATTGGAGATATGGCTCTTCCGCCCTTACAAAGATACAAGATACAAAGTACGGTAATCTCGAGGCATAATGATACACGGCGATTGTATCCAATGGCAGAAAATCATAATACACTCTACCAGTGCAGGTCTTCAAGATAGGAATTTGACGTAGAAGAAAGCAGTTGAGAAATTACTGCGATGATAATGTAGCGTAAGTGAAATAACTTAATGGACTTAATGGAATAACTGAATGGAAGGTTTTTTATTTGTATTTTTTATTGCATAGTTTTGTTGAACGAGCTCACAGCTGGGCGACTTTATAAGGTCATCGGAGTTCATCCGCAATAGAATATCAATGCCGCACTCACCTCAAACATAAGGTCGAAATCTTAATATAATTGTTTAACCGCTCTCGCACCCATCAAACCAGATGTATCATTACTTCACGGCATAAAGGTGGCAATGTGAAGAAAGTATAATAATAACTACCCATGCAGACTTACAATATGCCCTACCGCTAGTAGATTATACCAGGATGGCTATTTTTATAAAAGAACTTACAAAAATCTTGTAAAATTCGATTTCGATAAAGGCAACACCACCACTTAAAACCGGACGGTCCGCTACGCGCTCATTGCCTAAGCGAGTTCGCGAGCGGGTACCACACATGATCCACGTACTGTTCGCCATAATGTATTAAGAGCAGTACCGTTAAACTAATGTGAACACAAACAGAGGGCAGGTGAAATATTGTGAATTAGTTAGTCGGTGAGTAGAGAAGTCTTTTCATTATTACATAATACATACATAAATAGATAACATACATTTTTTTTAGCTTTTGATTAATTTATATAATCAGAATCATCTTTAGGTTATTATTATGTTATATGTTTTATAAAAGAAGTTGCCTGATATAAAATCGCAAACCATCATCAAATTTGCGGGTGTGACCAACCAACTAACTCGTTGCTCGCAAATGCAGAGTGTAAATGTATAGACGTATTCTGAAGATGAGTCGTTTCCTATTATTCAGGGGACCAGATTATTCAATAATTACAAAGGTTGCTTATCAAGTATTCTTGACTGAATATCAAAGTGATACAAATGAGTATTTCTGGACGCGGGCAAGTCAGCGTAGGTCGTTGTGACGAGTCTTAGGAGAGACCTGTCCAGCAGTGAACATCGCTCTGCAGACGATGATTCATATAACTGTAATTTTTAAATCGGATATAATTTCTTTTGAACATTTGTTACCCAATAATTTAAATTATCCCTTACATAAAATTGCTTTCAAAGTCAATAATATCGATTTTCCAAAATACGCCAATTCATTGACGACAAATATGACGACAGAAAAAAGAAACTTACTAGATTCGATTTTTTAAAAATCTTATCACTCAACGGATATAGATCTACACAATAATCATCGTAGGTACTGTAAAATTTCGAAAATCAAATCACAGTCGTGAATGGTAAAAATAAATTTTAGATCATAATTAAATTTTACTGTTCTAAGTAATTATTTCATAAATAGTTTCCATCAATTGATATTCCTCAATCTACTTCAGTCGCCCTCCCTATCACCCATCCATAAGGACAACAACCTCACCAAGTACATTTTCTTATATTGTCTGATATAGAGGACATTTAAGTATCTAAGGTAAAGTAAGGTGATACAAAAGGGTGGTCACGACCCTCAGCAATGAGGAATACGACGCAAGGAGGAGGAGGAAGGTAAAGTATGTAAAGTAAGGCTTTTATGTCGCTATTTCTACGAGCCTGGTGAGACGTTAGGTCTTCTGTTAATATTATTATAATAAAAAAGAATCAAGACTTCTGGCGGTATGGAGTCAGTCTAGAATAACACCACTCCATCTCTTCCCATGGGTGTCGTAAAAGACAGCAAACAGGTTCATACGAGAATGAGCAGCAGCGTTCTCTAAGTATAATATTAGATACTAATATTATTAGCGTACCGCGGTCCGCCATGACCTGATACTGTAAGGCACGCAACTGCCTATTTCTGTCGCGAAGTTCCAATTTAAAGGGGTTACTGGGGAAGGGAGGACCTACTACTACATAATTGAAACATTGGTCTCATGTCTCAAGGCAGGTAGCGTTATTCACATTGTGAATTTATAACCTCAATTATTGATACCAGATGAGTCGTGATTTCGTTCACCTATCTGAAGAATAAATAAATAAATAAAATAAAACTAGTTGATTCATTTTATTTAAATTCATTTTTCTTTTGCCTTCGTACCTACATCCAGTAGATATTACGACTTTATGTTTGTAGTATTATGAAGTTTAATTTTGTTTATTGTATTTACAGAAGCTAACCCTGGCACCCAAAACCAAGCAAGTCGGTCCCACTGGAAAGAGTGGGACCGGGCTGGGGAAAAATTCTGGAGGAAAATCGAGTATTCTGGACACGAGCGGCAAATCCTCAGGAGCCGGATATTCAAGAAAGAGCTCTACGTTGAGCTCCAAGCCACAAAGCAGTAACACCAGCTCGTACACAAAACCTAGTCTACCATCCACTTCGTTTGGAAAGAGCTACGTTCCAGCTTCGTTCAACAAGCCGAAGACCAAGCCCTCAACCTCCTTTAGCGTACTATGGATTCCAACAAAAAAACGCAACAAGAAAAAAGATATCGTTTGGAATTCACACTCTTACGAAAGAACTCCGACAATGTATAATTTGTAAGTATAATTTACAATACAGCTGTTACGTTATTTAGATTCGGTTAGTCAAAACTTCAAAAGAGAAAATTTACAACGAACCTTATTACGTGAAATGGCGCTGTTTTTTTCTCATAATATTAGTTTCTCTGTAAATTGTATACATTTAATTTAAGAAATAATTAAAAGAGTGTATCTTTTAACTAAGTGTATCTGTAATTTACGAGCATTTCGATTTGATTTGTTTGTAAGCTCGTTCCAGAGCCATTTCTACCTCGCTCATACTTATTTATCTTCCACGAAGTAAGATTAGTATACAAAGCGCGACTATATTTTTATTCTTCTAAATAAAATAGCCGCTTATTAAACAAATTAAGTACCAAATTCTTTATTTTCAATGAAACGCAAAAATATACTGATATTTTGTAGTAATTATCGTGCGAACTCGCTACGAACGTTGGTAAAACGATATTCAACCAAAAAAATGATTAAAATAAGAAAAAAATGATTAAAACTCGCTTCAACAGCAAGCTGAATAAATTATTAAGATCCTGCAGTACATTAGGCAACAATGATACAATTATTGTAATTTCCACGATCCTTGATACGTGTGAGAATTTTCAAGTAAATCTGCCTTCTTGCATTAGGTGAAAATTACATTCAAATGTTGCATAGTTAAACAGATATCAGATGCAGATAGGTAAAATTAGTGTTAGCAAATTCTCTCAGCCCGTGAGCTCACCTACTCGCTCGTACGAGAAGAGCCTCTTAGGCTACAAGCGATTAGGTAAGGGACAAAAAAACCTATTTTAATAAAAGTCAGTTAGAACATTGTTCTTTTTTCTCTATTTTATTTGTTTTTATTTATTGCTATGCATTCTTTCAAACAGCACAATCTTTTATCTATACTAATATATAAATCTACAGTGGTTTTTACGGATGTTCCGTTATAACCACTGAACCATGCATCCGATTGACTTGAAACTTGGTATCCATGTAGAAAATACATGTACTTAATGGACAGGCTAATATTTATATGAGTGTTGGACTCCCTAGTCAACTATAAAATTTTAATCTACATTTAGATTTTTGTCTTGACTATTTTGTTTGTGTGGTATTCAGTGTGTGTTACTGGCAATAAACTGACAATCTAAACTGTTTGGACTGCTGCCTTAATTTTAAGTTGACAGACAGCTCGGCAGATAAACAAATCAGTCAGTATACAAGAGCTTCAGGAGAGATGTGGATAGAACAATGTGGCCAGAGATGACCGGTTCATCTTTATTAGTGTTCTAAGAAACGGCACGGCAACGGAAAACTTTATCGCGCTTTAACTTTTTCGAAGGCCAAATGGACGAAACTTCGAGAAGTACGAGAGGATATATTAAACACAAAAACTGTAAGAGAAATATTGAAATTAGCCAGAGTAAACTTGTTCAAAGGTTGTGAAAACTGTCAGAGATCCCCTTCTTGCCAATTGCTATCGAGTAACTCGGATTAATTTTGCTCGCAATCACGAAAACTAGAAAAACGACATTTCGAGTCATGCTTTATTCTTAGGCAAGGCCAGATTTTTCCAGAAGTCAAATGATGGAGAATTAAATTTTGGGGAAACCCTGAAAGAAATTCATCATCATCATCATCTTAGGCCTTACAGCCCAGGGTGGGCCTTAGCCTGGTCCAGTATGTCTCTCCAGACTGCTCTGTTCAGGGCTTTCTCCTTCCAGTTCTTGACGCCGATATTTTTGAGGTCGCGCTCCACGCCATCCAACCATCGGAGTTTGGGTCTGCCACGATTTTTTGAAAGAAATTACCCTCAATAAAATAAGGTTCGAAAAGAAGCATATGGTGGAGAGTCAGTGGTATCGACACTTTTAGAACTCCACTTAATTGATAATAGATTAACTGAAATTTTGAAAGAAATTTAATAACATTTGTCACTTTTAGTTCAGTGCAATTTGCCCCCATGGATTTGTTTTCATGCTTGATAATTTACACCACTTTATTGGGGTGGATGTCGAATACTCGTACCTTCATAACGTTATAATAATTGTTTTGGGGTAGCCAGTGTTCTCGCCCAACATAAGCCCTATAGAGCAAAAATGCTTGGAAGAGAAAATAAGGTAAAATATCCCGCCCCAGCAATTTGTGATGACTTAAATAAACATCCAGAAAGAATGAAACGTAATTTCACAAGAATACACCTTTTGTTTGTGGGCTGAGGGGCTAAACCGAAAAAGTATAAAAACCAAAATAAATACAGATCTTTTTGCTGTGATTTTTGAGGCATTTCCCGATAACCTAGGAAACTGAAAATTTTTCTATCGTTTCAGCTTGCTGTGAATTTTAAGAGAAAAAATATGTTATAAATTTATTTCTTATATATAAATTTTAATAACAAAATAGTGTTAATGTATCGTTAATATTCCAGAAATTTATCTGCAATAACAACTTTATTCTCATTTAATTATTCACTTAATTATTTTATACAGGCTCTTCGTCTTTTCTTTCATAATTACAGTATAAGCACCAAAAAGAAGTTTATAAAAGAACTCCGTTCCAACCAAGTCCATATTATGATGAAACGTCGCTCTCTTTTTGGCAACTTTATTGCCGTGATTGATATGTTAAGTAGAAATTCGAAAAGCTATAGGAGATAACAATTATTACTTTGCCACATTCCGAATAATTTATGAGTAAAAAATCTTTATTTCCTTTATTTAGTAATTTGTTATTTTACAATTTGGTTTTTTTTTGTCATTCAACTGTGTTATTTTTGACGTTTCTAATTTTAAATTAGAGAGTAATAAGACTAAACCAAAATGTCCGGCTTAATATGTCTATGACTGTACTTTACATTACGTTTATTTAATTAACATTTTAATCGTTTTTCTTCAGTATTATAATTAGGCTTCAACTAACGTTAGGTACTGTTCAAGTTTACTGTTCATAATGAAGTATTTAGTTGTGTGCTGTTCTGGTTTTTACCGTAAATTTATTTTTTTGATAATTGGCTTAAATTTTATTTCCTTTTTAATACATAAAACATATTAATGCATAAAGATACAATTGTGAGCGAAACGAACACCTGTTTGCGTTCTAAGAACTTTATCGGACGCAGGAGGAATATTAAGAAGAGACATTTATTGTATGAGTAGGTTGAAATGTATTCACTGCGATCTGACTACTCCAAAGCAACAAATATTTTTAATTTTCTCATTGTATGACAGAGCAACACGATTTATACTTAAGCCAGTAGATAAATTCAGTAAGCAACAATTTTAGGATTGTTTTGGGTATCACGGCATTAGGTGTAAAGGGAAGTTTTCTAGTATAATCACATCGAACAGAGAATTTTAAAACCTGCCTGTTCTCGACTAACTGAGAAACATAACAGTAGAAAAGAGTATCACTCCGTATCTTGAGGCGAGGTCGAAGTCAGGAAATGTGTGGCTATAAATTGATAGTGACATGTGGCTATAAATTTTCCAAGAGTTCATTGCAATATCGAAAGGTATAATATGCCAAAATAAGTACCTACCTACCAACGCATGTACGCTAGAGCTGTCCATAAAACGGTACAATATAGACTAAAGAAAACGGAATGGTCGTTACGACATACGGTTTATTGAAAACAATGGCTATGCTGATGAGTGCGACAAGCTATGGCATTATCCAATGCTGCAAATTATTCTTTTATTTTGAAATCATTTGGAAAGAGGGCTATCAAACAAGTTTAGAGAAAAAACTGTAAAGTTGTTCTAAATTTCACGCACGCAATTTAAACTACGTTACAAAGACGGCTGTTGGCACTGGCAATATGATATTATCAAAACGGACTTTCACGGAGCAAATCCAAAAATCCCCTTGAAGTCTCGCTGAACAACCACCATTTTACTGTGACATTATCTCATTTCGTTTGATACGCTGTTTTTTCCTCCAAAGACTGTACAAATAGAGCATCTACGCAGGTACTTACTCTGAATCGAAGACAAACTTTCATCTGAAAGTAAATGTCATAAAAAGTACATTAAAAGCATATTGTTAAAAGACACTAAGCATTTTTATTAAGGATCTTAATCTATGAAATGCACTGAAGTAAAGGTCTATGATAAAATGTCAATGTAACGACAGTTTTAAAATCAAAAGTAGTGACTTGATTTGTGTACCTACCAAAAGAATAAAGAATAGCTATTTAGAATAGAGACCCGGAGAATTTAAAAATTTATAATATTTCTATAATGTTTAACCAAAATATTTCGTCTATATGGTAAGTTTTAGAACATAACTTGTACATGTGTAGTTTTTAGCTAGTAATATTAAGGTATCATTAAAATGAAAAGAGCATGCCACAGAGTAGATATTTTCTCAAAATGTAAGGTGGACTGGCAAGTGGCAAGCAAGGACAAATGCATAGATTATACAATAACAAAATGGTATTCAATGTAAACAACGTTCAGAGGTGTCATGGTCGTTTTTTTTCTCCCGATTTATCTTGTAATTGTTGTTATGCTACTTTATACTTTACGATACCTTTCACTATAATAAACTTAAGTTCATTGGGAAATACAAGTACAAAAAATAAAATAATACGAAAGTTTTCATTCAACAAAACAAAACAATAAAGCCAATTTCGTTTTATTTTACAAAATGCAAGAAAATAACAATTTCGAAACAATTATAACTACATGGCGTCGTTTATCTGGCGAACAAGTGGAAACAGCGAGCGTAAGGTGAATTTTAGTCGATCCTCCTCGTATAAAACCAATTTAAATGTCATTAAAACAAACATTATTTAAGCTATGTAGACACTGCAGATTCGGCTAATAAATTTTCACATAGTACTTGTGAAATCAGTTACCATTTTAAATAATGTAAGTAACAATTTAAATAGTATGTTTTAAATCCAATATCTTACTTGTTTTACATAGCATGTCTGGAGATTCGGAACCTTACAAAAAAAGGGAGCAAGAGGTGGGTTTATTGTTACCAGAGCGTTCAAAGGGACCTGCACCTGTGACATCTAGTACAAGTGTTGCTGTAGCTGATGCCGCTTTAGATACCAAGGATCTTGAGAACATTGATGAGAATCAGGAATTTATCAAATCTGATAAAGATGCTAAAGTAAGTTTTTTGTTCTTGTTTAACTTATCTTTGCACATTGATCATTCTACAATATTATTGAGTTTATAAATAATTTTGATATAATATGTATTTATCATTGACATTGCTCTTTGAAAATAATGGATAAAACAGTAAGACAGAGGAGAGAAATAATCCTCAATTTTTTTATCTTTGGCTTAATTTTATTGGAAAAAATTTAAATGTGGAAGTTGTTTACTGCAACTTATTTAATAGCGTTGTGAATAGAATAACTTGCAAAATTTAAAATTTCATTAATGATCATCAGAACTGGTAACAGTTCATAGTGAATTCTGTTGCCACATCTTGAGGCTTTGGCTAGTCTGAGAGAATTTTTACCCTATGCATCAAAATGAATGAATGTAAATAGACTTCTGCCAAACAGTAAATAGACTTCTTCTGAAAATAGACTTCTACAAAATACAATTTTTCACCCATAATCCAATTTCATATTTTTACTGCCTCAAAAGTATGAGGTAATAGTTTGAAAAGTAGTAACTTGTATTATTATAATTTCTGGGTTGATTTAGCAAAGAATCATGAACTTTGTATTAAAAAAATTGCTTCAAAATATAATGTAACGATAAATTGTTAATTAATATTATTAACTATGCATTTTTTATAAGGATGGCAGAGGAGATGCAAACGAAAAATACTCTGAAAACAGTGATGATTACCTTGAAAACAAAGAATTACACAACAAATCTCCAGAAGCCAAGTATGAAAAAGAATCAGGTGATAAAGTTGATAGTGTTTATCTTCGACCATCACAACAAAAACCTTTATCACCACCAATAGAAGAGGAAGAAGATTGCGGAATCAAATGTCTTTATTACACTCTACAATGCTGTGACTGTGTTTTGATGTGATCAATAAAATATTTACATCCAAGCATTGAAATCCAATCTGCATTTACCTTTTTGTAATATTTATTTATATTATAGTGTAATGATAATCTTACACAATACTCATTATTATAATGTTACTTATATTGGCAGCTAGATTTCGTTGTATTGTTTAAATTCAGTAGCAAAGTGTTAATAAAATCAACCTGGTTAGTCTTTCAACCACCATTTCATAATTAAATTTGTAATGAAATTTTACATTGAATTAAACTAAAATGTTTGTTATTGAACCCTGGTGGAATTCTCTGGTATGTATTATGTTATGCTTTGAATGTTATTTCAGCTGATACTTTAAGGACAAACATATACACAATGTATATTTCTTGGAATATATTTATAACCATTTTGTGCCAAAATTAATGTAAAGTAACAGAGCCTTTAAACTGTTATTATATGCTATAATTTACAATGCGAATTTAAGAGACATTAACAATACTATATTTTTTGAAAAACATATACAAAATATATTTTTGCATTCCATGACGATGAGTCAATCCATGTGATAATGAGATATTATATTTTTGTATGACTTTACTTACAATATTAGATATTAGAAGATAGCTATGGATTAGACTTAGATTAAGAAATATTATAGCTTGATCTGAATTGTATTAAACAGTGAATAGTGAGAAGCTTTTTATGAAGTTCTCAAGTTTAGATCAGCATGTTTGGAGTATGAGGGACGAATTTTTTTTCTCAACAGTATTGAAATGATTTTTTGTTTAGTTCACTATACTTAGTATAACGCATGAATGCAAAGTTTTTTTAAAAGTATATACATATTTTTAAATGTTGAATACATGTTATACCTAATGTTAAGTTCACCTGTTAACATTCATACTAGTTTATATAATATTTTACTACATTTGTGTAAACCTCATTAGCTTTATTTTCTTTAATATTCAAATTAGTATTTTTCTTTTTGTTAGTAGTCTGTATTATTAAGACAAAGGACTATACTACGTGTTTTGTAGAATGTAGTTTAAATATTTCTATTTTTACATTTAAGGACTGAAATTAAAGGAGTCAAATAACCATATGCTTGTTTTCTTTATTTTCCATTTAAATCCATAGTCGAAATATTTTATAACTAAACTACTTAATAAATGAAGTGGTAGTTTATATTAGAGATAAAAGCGATTATATAAAAAACCAAACAATGAAATAGTATACTAAGTTATAGTTACAACTAATAATTTGTGATAATATTATTGCTATTATGGTTACAGTATTAAATCTTCTAAGAAATACTGAAAGGAGCGTAGAATGCTTTTAACATAATAAATAAAAATATAAACAATCCAACAAAAAATTATTTAAACTTACGAACAACAAATAAATGCGAATTTTAATGATCCACTAAAATTTAATTACAAAGTATACGATTTGCGTATATAAGTTAATAGTCATTAATAAAAATAAAAAAATCTACAAACGCTCTTCGTATTTTCACTAACTATATTTAATTTTTATTGCAAAATAAAGTTTAATGGTTTTAGATTATTGTCCTATAAATAAATTCACTCAATATATTCTAATAAAAATACAACAGACATCTAAGTAATTTGATAAACATTTACAATGCAAATACAATAATATGCGGTATAAATTGAAGAAACAAACTTGAGAAAATGTAAAGGTCAATTTTGGATTGACTGAAAATTATAATACAGACAAATAACAACTAAAATTAAAATATTACTCTACATATATTGAATCTTTACTAAATACAAATGTATACGAAATTAATTATATTAAAATATAGATATTATGTTAAACTATCAACGAATTGCGTAAATGGACCGCATTTAACACAAGCGCACACTAGTTCATGGTAACTAATAAATTTTCTAATAACCATTACAATAAAATCTACACTACTTAACTCGCACACAATAATATATTCCAAATTAGTGCTCATAATAAATATATTTTTGTGACACTACCGACCAATTAATGAATTTGATAAATTTTTTGGTATACGTTATAATATATTACATACAAATTGTGTAAATGTTCACTGTGAATATTAAATACTTAATATCTAAAGGAGACTTAGTAGTTACTACGTTACAAGAAAAATGACTAAGAGATGAAAATATAATATCATTACTTTAAAATATTTATTTACATTTATAATCAAGGGTTGTTTTGCAGTAACCTTTTCAGATTAATGTTTTTATACGCAGTAATGATAATTGCAAATAATTCCATCAAAAATTATTAAAGTAGATATTAGTCATGTAAAAATACTTTTTTCTGTTACATCTACCTACAGTATAAATGCTAACATGTGTCTTTGTATCTTTAAATTTGCAACAAGTGATATAAAATTGTATTATCAAATTGCTACTGTGTGCGTTGTATTCTACATTACTTGAATTTCTAGCGAATCTTATTCTGTTTAATTACAATAGAAAAAATATAACAATTTTCATAATCATCAAAAGTGTACTACGCGATACTATTTTCAAAGAATTTGCACAATTCATTCAGTCGATTATTTTCTGCGAATTTAATTTTAAACACTCATAATATTATGTACTTGTAAGGCAACCAGTTTGAAATACTTAAATTGATTATATCTCACTTAATGCAAATAAACATATACTGTTTCTTTTATCTGCATAAGAAAATTAAGTTTTTCATTTTAACTCCTAACTAATATTTCAGCATTTCATGAAATAGGCATTATTTGTGTTTATAAACACATCAGTCTGTTTATTCTAATTTTTAATATTTTGGGCTACTCTTGTAACAATAAAAGTAGTGAGCTGCTGAAAAGGCAAAAGTTTAAATATAAATCACTTGAACAAGTTTTATTTAAATTTTTTTTTAAATACTCGAATGGTTCTCGATTGTGCAATGACTTATTTTGCTGAACAAATCCAAAACTCCGCAATAGGAATTCGCCAAACTTGCAACTGCAATTGCAAAACTCGCACGTTCTACATTAATAAAAACTACTTTAACTTTTTCAGCATATAACTACATAAATGCAACGTATGAGATAATCATACTCGAATACACAGAGAACATTAAGTCAGCTTTTATTGGGATCCATCGTGTTATCAAGCTATTACATATTTTTCAATCGCCTCTATAATTCGTCAACAATGTAATAGAGAAATAAATTTATTATTATCATTATTATTATTGAATTGATACAATACTTTTATTCAACAAGTCAATAAAATCGAACATCTACAATGTGTAAAGCTAAATGTAAATATTAATAGAAAAGTCTCACTATCAACAATGCTAGCACTAATTTGTGCAGAGAGATCGTTCATTTGATGTGTAAATAATTATACATGTTACCACTACACGATGGGTCTTCTAACGGACTTGGCCTTCATTTGAGTGATACTAAATTTAAAATTTACAGGCCGGATCATTCCAGAATAACCGTGTTCAGTTAAATTTTTAAATATTTATTCATCTCTATGTCTCTATAATTTTGTATCTTAATAAGTAAATCTTTATATAATTTAAAAGTTGATTTTTAATACACAACAAATGAACGTCTATTTTAAGTATAGGTAAATTTCTTAATACCTAAATAAATTACTAGCACGAATAACACTAAACATTTAAATTATTTTATTAAAGTACAATATAATTCGCTTATGTGTTTGGAAAGTTTTATGGATGGAATTTGAATAAATTGTGAAAGAATATAATTTCAACGACACAGACTAAAGCACCTCATTCTGATGATGTATGTGGAACCCATGGACAATATTAAAAATTATTCAAAACGTATATTTAAAAAGAACGAGTCTCCCCATAAAATACTGTAATACTTTTGTGCATTGCTGTACTCTGTAAATAAAATTGTTCCAATTTATGTAATGTGATATATGTTATTCAATTACAGCAACTGTGGCACAAATTCGATTTGACGAATAAAACGGTACGTCCTATTTTTCATCTAGTGGCATTCGCTAGCAAACTAGCTTAAATTTAAATAGAAAAATCTCACTGGTTTTATATCACGAAAAACAGCATGTTTTTTCTAGCCTTCTTAATATTCTTACGAATTTTTTGGCGCGTAACCATGGACTTTTCGACTTAATCTTTACGATATTGCTTGAAATTATCATGTATCGGTTTTTTTATAATATAATTACAAACAACACATGCATATGCAACAAATACATTCACGAATCGAGTCAAAATAAGTACTATACTTACGTATTTAATTTAATTTAATTATTACATAATAAATAATATTATTTAATATAATATTAAATCTAGTAAGTACATAATAAATTGCTTTTAGAAGAGAATTCAATGAACACAAACATTCGTGATACGGATGTTCAATCACGAAGCTTTTTTAAACTACCGCCACACAAACCCTAAACAATTATGGAATACAATTAAATATATAATAATTTGACGGTAAGACTGTTTATTGAAAAATCAGAAGTATGTTTTTAAGGAGAAATCGAAGGGAGTTAGTTCATTGTGCGTAAAACTGTTTAACTGTCAAATTTTATGGAAAGACAATTTTAATATGTCAAAATTGTAAATTGTACCTACTGTTAAAATAAAACCTTAACGCACCCGTCACGCATTAATAATAATTTGACTAATTCCGCTCAAACTAACATCCAGTGATAACTTTAGCTCGTTCTCCCTCCCTTAACGTATAAGGCATTTAAGTAACAGGCACGTCAGAATATAAATACTGATTGTAATTCGCGTATGATCACAGCTTTAAATTCTAAATGTTTAGTGACGAGTCCGTCAACAAATTCAACTTTACTGAAAATTACTGAATCCTGCAGTTATTACTCGAATGATGAATGAATTTTAAGTATGATAGTGCTCATTTGAAAATAAATATACAGATATATTAGTTGAGAAAAAAAGTGCGGCATATTTGGCTAATTGCGACTTATTCTAATAAATCATGAGATTTAACGAATACGTCTTATGTTAAATAAACATTAACGTATTATTATTACTTTAAATCTCACTAATTTTTATGTATAGGTAAAGGGTGCGCTTCCGAATTGACGACATACTTATTCAAATCGATGAGAAAGCGATCGTCACTCAATAATAAGTACAAGTACTTAAGTGTTTCTGACAGAAAGAAAGATTCCATCATGTCACGTGGTATTGGGTTTTCAGATTTCACGTTTGTTAAAGACGAATAGCCGTTTGGCACTTTGGCATATTTTTCGAAGCCCTGAAAATTTATTAGACATTATTAATATTTTTTTTTTATTGCTTAAATGCATGGACGAGCTCACAGCCCACCTGATTTTAAGTGATTACTGGAGCCCATAGACATCTACAACGTAAATGCGCCACCCATCTTGAGATATAAGTTCTAAGGTCTCAGTATAGTTACAACGGCTACCCCACCCTTCGAACCGAAACGCATTACTGTTTCACGGCGGAAATAGGCGGGTACCTACCCGTGCGGACTCCCAAGAGGTCCTACCACCAGTGATTACGCAAATTATAATTTTGCGGGTTTGATTTTTATTACACGATGTTATTCCTTCGCCGTGGAAGACAATCGTGAACATTTGTTGAGTACGTATTTCATTAGAAAAATTGGTACCCGCCTGCGGGATTCGAAAACCGGTGCATCGTTACATACGAATGCACCGGACGTTTTATCCTTTAGGCCACGACGACTTAAAAGCACTTTGACGACCTTAAAATAAGCACTCAAATTTTAAATGTTAATATAATTATAATCGGTGTTATAAATGATGATTAAATATAAATTAATTTAAAAAACTCAGTTTAAGAATACAGTTATGTCCTGATTCGATTTTCGGTGAAGTTTCCAGAACATACTACTACATACCTACTTTAAATGTTTGTGTGACCATTTAAAAAAGTGAACTATGGTTATCTGCTAGTGTAGGTTTATAAAATAAATTACCTGGAATATCTGCCAGCCCCATTCTTGATAGGTAGTATTGCCAGTTATTTGATACATATACCATAAACTCTCAATAAATTCCGGTCGCAATAAGCTGTGAGCATCGGCCGATTTCGTATACATATCATCTGTTGTGCTCGCCTGTAATGAGAAAAAGAAACATCGTTATTTAAGGCCTCAGAAAGATAAGAAATGTATTAATATTAAACAAAAATACTAACGAGATTGAAATGTGTTATTTCTGGAGCTAAAAACGTTGGATGTGCAGCATAAGTTAAATAGCAAGTGTAGAGAAGTTCCTCGGCCATTGTCATGTGCCAGTCGGGGAGGCCATTCAAATGACCTAAGGCCAATGTTCCAGGCAAGAAACAGGTCAAATGATCCATTTTCGGATTGAAAGCCTGTAAAATAATCACAAAGTAAATTTAATATCAAGATAACATAGACCTTATAAATAAAAACTTTACATTTAAAGACGTTATTTAATATAATAAATTTACATTTACCTCTG
The DNA here is from genome assembly GCF_030267445.1 of Bombyx mandarina. Classification (NCBI taxonomy): domain Eukaryota; kingdom Metazoa; phylum Arthropoda; class Insecta; order Lepidoptera; family Bombycidae; genus Bombyx; species Bombyx mandarina. The sequence continues at coordinate 8,039,617 of NC_143208.1, forward strand.
AACCAGCAGACAACTCCCCGATGAACAATCGTTTATTAGGTGATGAACGTTTTGCCAAAAATTCACGTACACCTTCTATGCCCGTTAAATAATCATCCAGTAAACTAGGTAAAAAGAAACAATACTTTTATCAAATAACAAATCCTTCCAATACAATTTGAATATTTTAATGGTTCGAAATATTAATTGCACTGAATGACATCGTCCGTATTTAGCAAAGTTAGCTCCCTTGTCATTTTTGCACCTACTTATGAACCTTGATTCAAATCCATTATTTTGGAAACATAATATTTTTTTCTTGGTGTTTAAAAATATTAATTTTAAGTGTTTTTTTAAAATAGGTCCCGTTTTCTATAACTATGATAATAAAATGAAGATTTAGTTTAATGTTAAAGAATCCCAAGACATTCAGTAAATTTGAAAATAAACATATTTCATTACCTCGCATTGACCAGAATACGTAATAAAAGATGTATATACGAAATAACAATAACAGCATAAAAAATGTGATCCCAAACTAAATTATACATTGTTTCGATTACATAGCTATTAATATTTATATCGGCTATTAATTTACAATGAAAAATGAAATACGTGTTGTAGTCCTTGAACGATGCTCACATAAATAATATTTTTATCATGGCTTAGAATGTGACAATTAACCTTACTGCCATTTAAATTGAAACAATTAGAGGAATCAACTGATGTATTCATAGCTTGAGTTTTAGATTTATTTGACATCTGTAGCACTTCACTTTTATATTATTTAATACGATGTTTATTTCAGTGTTATTAAGTTTTGAAATTTTTACAAACCTTCTAATCACTGTACAATTCAAGTATTGTGAATTTATTTTTGTTAGCTAGAAGATTTTCATACGTAAAACTTTGAAACAGGTAATGGTTAAATACATCAAAATTAAAAACATCGCCTTTGTCCGCTATTGCAAGTCACGCAATTTGTTAAGTCCTAATCGCATTAGCTTAATATGAAAATGGACTTACTAGTTGATTGTTTTCCCAGTCTGGAGCCATTGTTTTAGCAGGTATTCATAATAACTATCCCCTCTTGCTCCGAGAGTGATGGTGGCGTGAGGCAGAAAATGTCCTGTATTCGGATTAATAAATATTGGAACAAGTCCATGTTTTTTTGGTAGCTGATGAATCTTCTCGGAAACGGCTGCTGCTGCCTCCTGTAATGTTCAATATTATAAAGTATATAAATTAATTTAGCTTATCTCACAGTAATGATGATTTTAAGATAAAACAAATTTCTTTTTAATATCAAGGAATGGTCACCTCGAATATAGGGTTGCCACTAGCTCTGGACAGTTGCCTAAACTCCAACTGCACAGTAGTAACTTCAGCTGTGGTGCTGTAGTGTGACCATTCAGGAGCATGAGCAGTTCTAGCTCCCAAGTTCACATCAGAATATGGGATGCCAGATGGTGACGAAAATGCTGCCATGAGACGGTCTCCGAGGTCAATCTGAAATAAGTTTAAAATTTAGCCCAATATATAAAGCTCATCTGCCTGAAACAATCATTGGGTCATTTTACAAAAATTTTATTTTAGGTCCAAAATATCAATCTACCATTACTGTCATTATACAAAAACTTTTACTTACAGCTTTATCAAGAAATAGCTGGTCTTGAGTGAAATAATGATTTGTTAACAAGCCACCTAGTATTCTAATGGTGACTTCAAAGAAATTAACATCTTTATTTTTTGTGAATATTAGTTCTTCTTTGATCCATTGCTTGCCTTCCTCAAATACTACATGAAAAATCAAAATACAAATTGAATGGAATATGTAAAATATAATATAATAAATATCTTAAAAGTTCTACTATTTTTTTAAGACAGTACCATCAGTTAGTCCCATTATGTAAGCTGTATCCAAACTGTCAACAATTGTAAGTCCAAGAGAGAACCAGTCAGAAGCCATACCAGAGACTGGTTTTAGATTGTCATGGCCCCAAGCATGCTCCTTATACCCTCTCCATGCATGTCTAAAACTTTCCACCAATGCCCGTTGCCGATCATTTTTTGGTCCTAAAATAATGTTTAAAATTTTAATTTCATACCATAAGTTTGAGTAAATAAATGTTATATAGACAATTATTGAAATATATCCAAATCCAAAAGCTCACCTGTAAAAACAGGCCTCTCATACACTGTAGGATCATATTTTATTTGAACTGTGTTGTCCAATGCAGATTTGGCATTTAGAGATGTGTTTCTTAATTTTTCCTGAGAAAAGGTATGGGTTAAGCAAGCAAACAAGCAAGAAAATCAACTTCATTATTTAAAAAATGTTTTTTAAGAAAATGAAATCTATTTCATGAGTGCTGACAATAATTATTAACAAATATTTTTTATTTATGAAATCCTAGATCAATACTTAATTGTGTTCAGATATGTATCATTATTCACTATAAAATAATGTATAGAAAAGTAAATAGGCAAATTTAATACAGATACAGAATATTAGATACCATTAATTAATTATTATTTTATACCATTATCTTTGTTAATTTGATCAGCAGCAGTAGTAGTCCTACCAATAGATCCCGTTTCATTAATCATAATCAACAGCTTATCTGTTCGTAATCAATACTTTCAACCATTCCAGCCAGTGATTTCACAAAATAATTAATTACATTATCATGTTTTTTGGGTCTGGTTACATTATTCTGTTACCACATTAATTTCAATGTGTGGTAATAAAATTAGTATCATGTAAATCAAATAAGCCTACCATAGTCAATATAAAACTAAACTTTTTTAATGACAAAAGTAAAACATTCTCAAGACTGTACTATTATTTGGTGCTTCATTAATATAAGAATGACCTTAAGTTAATGTATTACTACCATCTTCACTTTAAATCATTAATTATTTAAGTTATACCTGAACTGAATCTTCATTGCCTCGCTCAATGATGACAATACCAGTTTTAGAAAAATACAGCAACAAAAGAGCTGTTGCAGTCACAACTAGCACAGCATACACTATGGATCTCTGAAGACGTGATAGACGATTCCATTTCTAGAATACAAAAATGTTGATTTTTTTTAAATACTATGACTTCATTTTTAACATAAGAGTAAAATGTGCACGCTATTGTGTTGCAAATAATAAAGATAATAAGTAGAAAGTTGAGTAGTAAGTAATAGGAAATTTTCTTAAAGATAATTTCCAGCATAGCTAATTTAATTTTTTTGATGTTTTAGCCATTTATAGAATATTTAACTGTAGGTTTCTTACCCTTATAATTTTAGTATGTGATATTGCTGGATCATTAAGTAATATTGCTGTCTCTCCATTGGTGGCCCATTTTCTATCATTAACATTATTTGTATGATTATTTATATTAAAATTTAGATGTGTCTCTAAGTTTTGCTGTCTCATATTGAAAGTTCAGTTATTTAAGGTTTCAGTATATTCACCATCATTTTGATCTGTGAGTTAAAAAATAGAGCTGTTACTTTGTTTTCAATAGACTTTAAAATTAATGGACCTTCATTTCTCTAGGTTAAATATGTTAACTAAATGTATCTACTGGAATTATATTCATTCATCATCAGCCCAGAGATGGCATAGGCCTTCTTCAAAGTACAGGTCGCTGTATCTAGCTTCTTCTGAATTGAGACATTTGTAGTTTACATACAGGATGAAAACTATTTGTAGTATTTAGATCTTAAACACATTTGTAAAATTGAATATGACTAATCAAGGAATGGCAGAATTTGTTTTTTATGGCATTTTGCTGTGGATTTGCATGCATGTATTTTCCTCACAAAGTCTATTTTTAACTTTTTAGTGATGGAGCTATATTGAGGATTGATTATGACATCGCTAGTGTTAAATAGTTACTAGACCCCTTATACATCACACTGAACATATCAACCCACCATGAAAAAAGTTCCGAGTCTCAATTATATTGGTGGGAGTCCCACCATTGAAATTGGAACCAGTGAATTATGTGCATATACACCTATACATTCATAAACATATTCATTAGCAAATGATTTAAAAAATTCAAAATGATTTACCCAGATTTGGTACTTTAAAAAATTCACAAAAGTGATGAAGAACTGAGCTTTAGTTTTTACTAATTATACGCTTATGATGTTGAAATGTAAACGTACTAAAGCAAACAGATGATTAGTTTCAAAAAATGTCATCCGCCTTAGTTCTGTATAAGTTCCACGTCCGCAGAAATGTAGTGGCATATACATTGATCGGCCAAATTTGTCTCAGAAAATCGACATGTCGACAATAATAAACTGCTATACTCACCCAGAAATGTATTTTTGGATTTTTAATAAGAGCTATAAATGTATTTATGTATATAGGTATACATCTAATATATTTAAATATTTATAATATATCCCTATAAATGTATTCATATATAAAAATAAAATTTAATACAATTATGTTTAGGAAAGAAATACCAAAGTGCCAAACGCGTGAATTAGAAGTAGATTTAGGTATGTCTTGCAGTCAGTGACACTGACAGTAGCCTCGAGAGCCGTACCTATGTCAAAATGGGGATTCTGAAGAGTGCACTAAAAAATTCGCACAAAAATTTCGTTGCACACAGATTTCTTTTGAAGTTGGTAGGTAACCAACCAGGTAAGATAATGTACCTACTAAAAAATGAATTTCAATTTTACAATGTAAGCTTTATGCTCTTTAATTCTAACTTCACTTTACTTCACTCTATGCTTTTATTCACGTTAAAACATGATCTGCAAGAGGAGTAACCTGTCAATTATTTTATCAGATTCTACAACTGTTGTTTGATAAATTTATTTGATTGTAATTAAAAAAAGTAGTTTTGGACGCGCTCAGGCTCGGCGGAGTGACGATCCATGCAGGGTAGCTGGCAAGAGCTGGATGAAAAAGGCCGAGGATCGTGCTGAGCAGCATGCAATTGAAGAGGCCTGTGTTCAACAACTGTGGACTGCTATCGGCCGATGATGGTGACGATGATGATGATGTTTATGATGATAATCTTAATGAAATTTATTTTGTTACGAAAACCTAACACAGTTTTAAAACATAATTTAATGAGTATGAGAAAGAAAACTTAGACAGAAATAAAAAGAAAAAGAGAGAAGAGTCATAGGGACATTCGGCTGTAACGGAGTTCCTTGTGCTATGTCTGTTTTATTTAATTTCTCTATGATTTTGTGATAATGATTAAAAATAACGATTTTTTTAAAGGAATTTTATGACCTCGTAACTAAGACTTTTAAGTCAAGTCATAATTCAATTTTTATTTTTATAAAAAATGATAATTTTAAATGAAATGAGATGAGATATATGGTATGAAATATAATCTCAGTAAAATGGTGGTCATTTACTGAGGCTTTTTCAGTGGATTTTTTGGAGGATCCCTAGAAGTTACGTTCAGCGACGTTTGGTTTTCCCACATTTGTGCACTTTTACAGATACTAAACAGTCAATAAACCACCGTTATTACACATTTAAATCTGAAGAAACATTAAGTAGACAAAATAAAACAAATCACACAACTTCACTCCTCGCGTTCCCGCCAAAAAGTCAATAAAAGAATCACATATAGTATGTCTGTAACATAGATATAACATTTATTTAGTATGCATTCAATTTGCATTACATGAACGTACATATTGGATGCTTTGGTAGATTGGGTATATACATTGGCTCAATCAGGCTGTATAATGTAACATAAAATAAAATTTCCCTGTACTTACTTTAAATTATCTTTAACTTCTTTAAATTACTTTTGTAACTCATTTTTTATTGACATTAATTACAAATATTTTATTTGCTGAATAACTGCAAGCTGAATAACTAGAAAAAAGTGTTAGATTCTAATGTGAAAAAAATCACTGCAAAAAGATATCGGTTTTGGGTGTCGATTTCCATTGTTACACTTTTTTCGGTCTAGCCCCTCAGCCCGCAAACAAATCTCAACGATAACGTGTAATATGAACGTTGAGGAGGGGGAGGGGGGCCATTTTTCTACGGAACTTTAGCTTAGATCCGTGTGGCGCCTGTGTGCAGTTATTACCATAGCGCCTTCTAGTAAGCCCACGGTCAAAATGGAGTAGGTACTAATGCAAGAGGTTAATTGAAAGTGCCGAGGCCGGCGCCCCCAACACTGCTACTCCCGTGTATAAAGTACACCCTGCACAAAGGGTAAAGCCGCCTCTGCATTTACCTTGTTCTTGTCTATGATAACACTAAGTAGGCCATGAGCTTCTACAAGCTTATAAGTAAAAAAAAATCCAAGGGTAGTTTTTGCTCACTCCCCCGGTGAAGGCCAAGGGGTGACCAGGGCGTCGAGGTCGCACGCCGCACTACCAGCACTCTAGTACGCTGCCAAGGAGTAATATCTTCGAGCTAAAAAAAAGCAGCCGGTTGGCGGTGTATCGCGTCCCGACCCGGCGGGTTAGTTTTCCGGGGTATTCTGGGACACCAGCGGCACCGTCTGTGCTTCCCGATGGGCTACCGTACCAAGACGGCCGACGTTTCAGAGCCTTCGACTCGCCTCGAAGGCTCCCTCAGCTGGGCGTCCTTGGGGTGAACTGCGCCATCTGGTTTTAGTGTTGACCGCGGTAACCCCTCATCCGGGTTGTATCCTCGGAGGGGATCGGATGCTTGGGCGAAGAGTGCAGGGGAGTCGTTTATTGGGTAGGGTCCTGAAAACATCTTTGGGCCCGTGGTTTCACTGTCGTGGATCAGTCCTACATAACCCACGCGCCCCTCAGGCGCGAGGACCTCGTAGGAGGTTCGGCCCCCAGGCCGAAAAAAAAAGTTTTCGCCCATTCTGCCCACATCCGTATAAACTCCCTCCAAATTTTATAATCTCCCTTGAGCTAGAATTCGAGGAGATCGGCGAGAGGATCTAAATCTGGCATCAGTCCGTAAGTATATGAAAATAGCGTTAGATCGCTGCGATGCAAAACCATAATCCCATTATTGTGTCCGCTACTAACTTAATTCAGCTCACGCACCAACCAACCACCGTTCACGCCCTAGACACGTTCTAGTGGATCCTAGTCCTAGTGGTCATTAAGAGGGCAAAGCCAAGTTGGCGTCCAAAATGCTGGGAGTCCTCAACAGAGCGATACTCAACGATACTTCACGTCTGGAAAGACTTTTGTTTTATAAATTACAAGTCCGGTCTCGCTTGGAGTACTGCTCCCATCTCTGGGCCGGGGCTCCCAAATACCAGCTACTTCCATTTGACTCCATACAGAAGAGGGTCGTTCAGATTGTCGATCATCCCATTCTCACGGATCGCTTGAAACCTTTGGGTCTGCGGAGGGACTTCGCTTCTCTTCGGATTTTGTACCGTATATTTCATGGGGAGTGCTCTGAGGAATTGTTTGAGATGATGACATCATCTTGTTTTTACCATGGCACCGCCCGCTAGAGTAGAGTTCATCTATACTACCTGGAGCCACTGCGTTCATCCACAGTACGTTTCCAAAGATCTTTTTTATACGTACCATCCAGATTAGGAATGAGCTCCCCTCCAAGGTGTTTCCCGAGCGCTATGACATGTCCTTCTGTAAACGAGGCTTGTGGAGAGTACTTAACGGTAGGCAGTGCCTTGGCTCTGCCCCTGGCATTGCTGAAGTTCATGGGCGACGGTAACCACTCACCATCTGGTGGGCCGTATGCTCGTCTGCATACAAGGGCAATAAAAAATAAAAAAAAACTTGATGCACTCCCCGTGAAGCTGAACGCTACTAGTTCTAATGCAAGCAACAGTCAGAGCATAGATAACCGTATTCGTCGAACTCGTCGAAGAGTTTTAAATGACCCTTAACGCATAGTATCAGCCCGCCGAGTTTCTCACAGAATCTTTCAGCGGGTTGCGAATCCGATCCTATAGCAGATGCATTCGCCAAGCAGTTGCCCTTAAGCAGTTGTGTCCTTTAATGGTACACTTGCAGTTGTTAGAAACAACCCTCTATATCCTCTCTTCGCCGGCTGACCCTCGAACCGCTTCGCCCACCAGACCTGTTGAAGGTAGAAAGTTTTCCGAGCTACAAATTCTAGGCTAATAATTCGTAAATAGATGTGATATAATAATAATATCTGGATAATCTACATGAACATTTTAGACCGTGCTAATAAAATTACGGTAATCTTTAAATTTTAGAAGATGAAGAATTTTAAAAGTCACTTCTTATCATAATTTACGATTAATTGTTTCGTTTGTACTTTTCTTTCGGTACTTGTCTAGCTCAACCATTACCTATGAACTAGTCTGACTAGAACTTTTTACTAGCAAAACCTAATAGTCTCATTTTGTAGAAATATTTAAATGATCTTGATGCAAGAAGTTTAACGCCATTATAAAATTGAAAAGAAGTTTTTTATTTTTTTATTTAAATGGAAAATAGAGTTGCGGCTATTTTAGTGTATTATCGTGATTCAAACTTCTGTAATATTTGATAATATTATGTACTTGTTAGATCACAATAACAAAAGGCACAACCTGTTAAGCATTGTTTTTACTTCGTAATATTGTAAGCAAATTTTTTAGAACCTTCTAAATTAACAACAAACATTTTACTAACACCAATTTCAACTTTATTAACTATGACAATTTAGTTTATTAACAGATGACGTTATAGACCTTTCATATAATGCAGTCTTTCTCAAAGTGGGTGATAACGCTACCTTGGGGGCATTTGAAAGCTAGAGGGAGACGTTAAGGGGCCCAGAAAAAATGGGGGGCGTTGATGGGGTTTATGTGGGCGATGTATAATTTGTAATTTCATTTACTTTTTATAGTATTTTAAATTTCACTAAAATTAAAACCCACATACTACACCTACACATAATACCGAATAGTTAGTTTATATTTCTACCCTGCACGATGTTATAAAAACTTAAAATACTTATTAGATTTCGTAGGATAGCCCGCACACCGTACGCAATCAAGTTGTAACAAGTTTCTGCGGATAAAGGAACATGATCGATGAAGTTAAAAAATTAGAGCAATTTTACCTAAATTACATTGCCCCAGAAGTTATTATAAGCATTAAGAAAAAAAAAATACCATGCAGAGTTTTAAAATATTATACATACGTAAACTAAAATATATTGAAGTTTTCTTTACTTTCTTTCTTGTTTTCAACATAAGGGCATTTTAGAGCATTTTCCTAGCATTTTATAAGAAATTACTGATGTAAGAATCATAAACTTTATATAAAATGGAAATACGTATAAAATTATTGTTCAAAAAGTTGTGTTACAATTTTTTTTACAATTAACCCATTACCGTCCAGTGTCAAATAGTATAATAAGCCTAAACAGTTTACTTATTGTAAACGTCGTTTACTATTTCTATATATTATAAATATTAAATATTACAAATAATAAAAACGCTGGCTTAGGCGGTGATTTTTATTTGAACCAGTTCTAAATTATGGACTAAAATTCTATGAAAAATTACCCATATTTATCTATAATGCAAAATGATACTAATTTATTTTCCGTAGTTAAATAAGTTATTATTGTTAGTAGTAGTATTTACTGGTCGAAATTTTAAAATTTTAATTATCCTATAATGAGAATCTTATCTTATATTAATGAGAAAGATATTCAACAAAAATAGTTTCGTTCTAATAAATTAATACAATAATAGTACAGTAAAATAGTAATGTATATTGGTAATTCTGAATTTAAACGAACATATTGATGAGATGAATTCATTTTTACTTTGCAAATGTGTAAATACACGCTCTGTAGCAATGTTCGTACATATATGAAGAAACAATAATAGCACCTACAAATACATATTATGTACTATGCGGTACTACATTTACTAAAATGAATACAACATTTATTAATTAAATCAATGAAATTGCGGTTTTTAAGTTTTAGGGGTGTATAAAAAAAATTAGGGGCGCTGAAAAATAATTGATTTTCAAAGGGGGCGGTAAAAGAAATAAGTTTGATAATCACTGATATAATGTATCTAATAAAACGATGCATATTTAAATGGTGTCTTTTATTTTATATCTCAATAAGTTTTTGCACAAGTCTTTACTGAAAGTTTTTCTTCATCCTTCTTTTTGGCAATGTAATCTGTCATTCCTCCTTTTCTTTTTCGACTTCCTCTAAATGGGTCGAAGTCTTCCTACCTAGATGTTGTATTGCCTTTTTAGTTTGTTCGCCACAACGTCCCAGATATCAATAGCTCAAAAAAGTATATACTATTTGTTAAAACTTACAAAACAAAACGTGCAGGCCTTTTTAAATTACTACTTATATAATATGAAAATTTCCGCTAAAGTAATTTCAAGAGATTTTTAAAGCGTTTTTATTTTCACTTAGCTGTTGAAATAAATAAATAAATAAACAGGGCTGGTTTTAGCTTAGACTGCGTCGTGACAGACGCATTGCACCGTGTACAAATTAATAAGTTTTTTAAAATGGGCAACATTACTGCCTTCTATGAAATAACACGTATTCATGATTGAGCAATTCTGAATAATGATACGTAAGCATCTCTTCAACTTTCTGGAACCTTCGCCACGATAGCGTCTCAATTGCTCAGTGTCGTTCATCTACTCCTGACTGATTGTTATTTATTTTTGCCCTATTTTATGTAGATTAAAAGTAATATATACTTTGTTTTTTCAAGATAGTGAACTCCTACGAGACGTTGCGGCCAAATAAGCGGTGAGGGTAAGTAAAATTCTATCTAAGGACCCATTAAACGACTCCCTTGCACTATTCGTCCAAGCGTCCGACCCCGCCCAGGACAGAACCAGCGGAAGTACGACTGTTGTCAATAGCCTCTTCCTAGACGGAAGTCTGGATCACTGAAGGTGGCCGCCTCCTACAGGCGCTAGGGCTGAACTTAGCCTCTCCTTATGACTCCAACTCAAAAGGGGTAGACCCATGCAGAGATAGAACAGGTTTTCTTTTCTTCCTCCACCGTGAATTTGCAGAACTCAAGAATCGCCTACCAGCACGTGTTGCTACCAACACGTGGTGCTACCAACACGTGGTGCTACCATTGTAACCATTACGGTCGATACTGACAAGTTTGATTCTATTTGAGTGACATAGGCACGCCGATCTCCTCCCTGGCAGAGTGAGCTTCAAGTTTAAGTTTCATCGTGTCCTCGTCGCTATCGATCGTCGGCTCCTTCCCGGCGACAAGGTGCCGGTAGCATCGAAGCAGCTAGACCCGTGACCATTAACATCAATCAGAAGGTGAGGCATCCTCTGCGAGAGCCGGGCGAACTACCCCGGCAAAAAATTATTGCAGATATGTAGGTACTTAGGCAGGTAGGATATTACGTAGACATTTTAGAAAATATCAAAGGCGCTTTCTGTCGTTGCCGATTGTTCTGTAAAATGTACTAATAAATGCATGATTAAGCCGTAAAAGGGTTTTAGGTAACTTTATAAACCTCTTTACGTAAAACTTACCAACCTATTTGTTGTAAATAAATGAAAGTAGTTGTTGTTTGTTGCATATGAAAGAGAATTTAATCACGACCATTTCAATTATTTCATGACGCTGTCAAGCACTATATATGTTATTTTTATACTGAGATTATTTTCGATATAGAAATTTGTTACACGTGAAAGCATTGTTCACAACTCGGAAGTCTAAAACATTTCATTTTAATGACTCAAATTTGGCCATACTCAAGTATTCAATCTGAAGATGTCGAAATCACCGGAGGATCCATTTTATTGGTGAAGTTCTTCTAAGAATCTTGCAGTTGCATTAACGCTCGAGCTTCTTAGTATTCTATATTGTTTATGTTATCGAAAGTATCGATTACAGTAACGCAATCTATTCGTTGTATTTTCTGAGTTATTAACTGCATCTATATTTGATTTTAAAACATCGTAATGGATAACGATAAAATAATGTGGTAATAACGCGTACTTTAGGAGACATCTGAATTTGTAATTTACCTAACTTATGATGTTTGCTGTTATAGACATTAAGAGAAACGACCTCATATTTAAATTGCACGAATCGCAGGATTTACTGGTGGTAGGACCTCTTGTGAGTCCGTACGGGTAGGTACCACCGCCCTGCCTATTTCTGCCGTGAAGCAGTAATGCGTTTCGGTTTGAAGGGTGGGGCAGCCGTAGTGACTATACTGAGACCTTAGTACTTATATCTCAAGGTGTGTGGCGCATTTACGTTGTAGATGTCTATGGGCTCCAGACACCACTTAACATCAGATGGGCTGTGAGCTCGTCCACACACCTAAGCAATAAAAAAAAATTATTTAAGGGGGTATTAACTTTAAAATAATTATGTTGCGAAACAATTAAACTAATTCTTTCTTTAAGCAAAAACAATTGGGGGATATGGAAGGCGAAGTAAAAGAAATCCAGATGGAAATAGCCGCTATTAAACGTGACCGATTAGACGTGATGACGAAGAAACAGATGAATGTTTTTACGCCGGTACGTAAAATCGGGACAAGGTAATACATATAATTGCAGTAGTTTTCAACTTTATTATACCTCATACATCATTTATTATCCGAAAACGTTGTTTTTAAATCATGTTTTATCGTGTATCGCAATTTGGTTTTCGAGTTCCGCGACCACTTTAAATAGATAAATAAGGATCTTAAATCTTAGAAAGCTTCGTAGACGGGCAGACAGGCTCACGATCATTCCAATGACTTAATTATCGCTGTCCATGTATAACGTGAACGCCACTACTCCTTTAAAGAAGGTAGTCTGTGAAAATTCCATATTGAAATTATGGGCATTCTACCCTTCCAAGTTTTGTAATATTTGAGTACTAATATAAAATAATTACTATATTCTTTTGTAATACACACGATTTGTCGTCACAGCTCCAGAAGTGAAAGCGTAAATTTTGTGTCCGCATATTTATTGGAGCTTTATTTTAAGGAATCGGAATATCTTGAAAGTACAGACAGTGGCTTTGGTGAATCTGTAAATAAAGCATCGGAAGAGAGGTCTTGTAATTTAACACAGGTACTTTGGTTTTATTGTCAGAAACAAGTTAAACGTAAAGTTTGTACGGTCGTTTATTTGTTGATTTAAGATAACGAAACTTCGAGAAGAATTAATTAGAGCCAAAACCCTGGCTGAAGAAGAAAGAACTCGGCGTGAAAAATATGAGACGAAGTTGAAAGATTTGGAATTGAAACTCAGCGAAATATGTCATAAAGAGATTCCTGGACATAAAGTACGTAGATACTATGTGTAAATCGTAGTTACAATTATTTTTAATTTTTTAATTCAACACGTACCTATCCTTATATGCATATGTGCCTAAGTATTTTATTATCATGTACCTAGTGTTAGTTGACTACATGAATTTTTCACATCAGAATATGTTTAGTTTTGATTAAATAAACTAGGCAAGTCGTTCGAGTTTACTAATTTGGTAGGCTAAATACATCAAGTCGCACAAACTCGCCAGCACGTTTAGAAAATAAAACCCATAAGTCTAAAAATAACAAAAAATAGAACGTTTATTTTTTAATACACTACAAATAGGGTAGGCAGAGATAGAAGCCATTTCCGGTTTGAGCCCCGAGAGCTCACCTATAGGCTAGGGTAAAGCTGAAATAGCCTCCCAAGGCTATCAGCATAGGTAGGAGAAAAAAAAATAGAAGCCACCTTGCTAGGAAATGTTTACTTGTCGCCTATTAATAGCATAACGTGAATGCCTCTACCCTACGACGTGACGTCAAAGTCGCAATTGTATTGTATACAACGAATTAAAAAAGTTGAACGTTTATGAATTGATTCATTGAAAAAGCTATTGTTTAGTACTGAATGATTGCGTTTAATCATTGTAACAATAGGAATCTCGGAAATATACCGAAAAAGAGGTGGCGGCTTTGAAAACGCAAATCAGAGAATTGAAAGAGGAATTGGAGGAAACGAAAATGACTCTGAGAGAGAAAAATGAACAACAACAAGAATACAGATTGAAGGTAAGTAATTTTATTGTATTTTCCGTTAAATCTTTGATTGTTGTAATGTAATTAGAAATTAGTCATTATGCACGATTGCTCTATCGCAGTACCTACAAGCACAGCAAGAAGTCGAAGAATTGAAAAGACAATTGGATGTTATAGAATTTGACAACAAGCAAGTTTCTGATCAAATTCAGATAGAGATTCAAAAAGTGAAGGTAAGCAAATTCCGCATAGTATTGTCGTTAATACTAACATCTGTATACAAATAAACAACACAATTAGTGGATTGCCCGTATGTCCAGAGATAAGTAGGGCCGAGCATTGACACACGCGTAGTAAAAAGTTCCAAGATAAATACCTAATATTTTTAATGTAATTAATACACGAAAAAAGAGGGGTTATGCTATTTTATCATACGTTATAATTTTTAAAAATATGTAAATTAAATACACATTTTTAAAAAACGCAATTAATTGCTTCATTTTTATTCTAATAAAACATTTGAATATTCATCCTCGTTAATGTCGATATTAAAAGCCGAATCAGAATCATCTTGTAAATTACATTAAATTGTATGAATTGCATTAAAAATATAACTTGATCGATAACATCTTCGTATTTGATGTTAGCAATTTCAAATTAATTAAATTTGGCGCGCATTAGTTCCCTTTAAACTCCTGTTCGCAAATACTCACTAAACTCGATTCCGATTATAGATTGTATCGATGTTAAATATGTAGTAGGTAGTTACCACCGCCTTGCCTATTTCTGCCGCGAAGCAGTAACGCGTTTCGGTTTGAAGGGCGGGGCAGCCGTTGTTACTATACTAAGACCTTAGAACAGATATCTCAAGGTGGGTGGCGCATTTATGTCGTAGATGTCTGTGGGCTCCAGTAACCACTTAACACAAGCTGGGCTGTGAGCTCGTCCACCCAATGAAGCAATAAAAAATAAAGATTTCTGTGGACACAACACTGATCTTCGCTGGCTGTAAATACCTACATATTTCATGGAATTTATAATATTTTACCATGTAGCTATGGTAGAAAATTGCATGTCTGTGCAGCACGGGTCTAATTTTTTTAATGTTCTTAGTTTCTTTATTTGTTTATTATTTACATTTGTAATCGTATCATTTTAAACAGTACAACGTCGCATGCCCTGATAATCAATAAGAAGAAGCAGTGATTTGTTTTCTTCAAACATTCAATATTATTTTAATACTTTAATTTTTATTATAGACTATTACATTTTAATAGTTTTACAGTATTAAAGGCTAACATTTAATGTTAGCCAGCTTCTTACAGTTTTTACTTTTTAGAAAACGTGCGCTCATTCTGTATGTTATTCGAATAAAATATAAAAAAATTAAATTTCATCAAACTGATTGCAGACTGAAATAGTTAGTGAAAGAATCGCTAGATGTCTTAAAACATTTTACGCAGAGGTAGCTAACAGATGGCGCTATTTCAATTGCCCATTGCGTGCTTGTATCAAAATTTCGTTTTTTCGTTAAAAAAATACTGATTCATCAAAGCTCAGACTAAAAAGCTCAACTTATTTCAAAAGCATAATATTCTCATAATTAAATATTCTAAAAATCGACTTCAATGGTTCGCTGATGAATGAGGTATTTATCGTTTTATTTGATTCGGTGACTGTCTGCCCGATGGAGGGCTGTACTGAGAGATCTCTAGAAGCTTCGATAATTGATCCGTCCGTTGGGATCTTACAAGTGTAAAAGGGTTAATAACGTTTGTATTGCGCAAATATTTGTTCATACACGGCAACAAGATTATTGAAAATGAAAAAAAAAATTGTAGTATTTGGATGCCACCCAGGCAGAGAGCAATGTACCTATTAGCAAATAAATGTATGTATGTTTCGTTGTTTTTAAGATTATAATCGCCGGCAACAGAAAATAAATATTTAATTCGTACTCAACGATCGTACATGGTATGGGATATCTAAAAGCGATTTTCAAGTGGCTGTTACTGAAAATGTAATCGAAACTTTCGTTAATGTCATACAGATGCAATTCCAAGAGAAACTTCAGGAGCTGGCTCCTTTGCCGGATCTCTTGAAAGGAGCGCAGATACAATTGCAAGAGGCCAAACAGTTGCAGAGACTGGCTGAAGATAATTCGAGACAAATCTCTGCAGAACTTCATAGAGTCAAAGAAAAAGTAACAACAATTCAATAATTTCGCTTTTAGCCTAAGTTCAACTAAACGAGCTCTTGCAGGAAGACAATTCACAATTTTGATAGTTTTTTATTTGGTCCATCGTATCTTACTTACGTGCATTTATTTCTTAACTCACTTAAATTTCAGAATAATAATGTCGATTCCTATTTAAAAAAAATCCCAATTAGACAAAAATTTACGATTCTATTCTATAGGAGAATAAACACATAAGTCATAACAATTTTTTTTAACTCAAAAATTTTCTTGTAAGCCCATCATCATGACTCAAAACAGTACTAAAAAGATAAATTTCAACTTTTCAGCTCATTATAACGGCCAACAGCCTTGAACAGGAAAAAGCGATTAGAAGTGATTTATCAGAAGAAAATAAACTTTTGAAAAATATGATTTCTGAAAAGGGAAAAGAAATTGATGAAATATCTAAATCTCTAGATGATCATAAGTAAGAGTATTTTAATGCCAGTTTAAATTTTTTTTTTTAAATATGTTTGCTATATTCGCGATGATTAAAATGTTTTCTGTACTTTTAATAAAACATGTTTCGTTTAATACATGATTACTTAAGGAGTGTTGTAAGCTCACACGGGTGGGTTTCGCTATCTGGACATTTTTTGCTACGAAGCAGTCAGTCGTTCCTGTAAGAAGGGTAGGATATGACTGTTTGAGATTTTCAAGTTCAAAGTTCGTGGCGGGATTTGTTGTTATGTATTTAAAGTTATGTCTAGGGGGTTTTAACTTAACAGCAGGTGAGCTGTGCGCTTTTCTGCCCACCTAGAGTAATAAAATACGATCATCTGATATGTAATAGATGAAAATGACCAACATAAAGTTTTTGTTGTTTATGTCTGTTGTATACGTTCACCTTTCGTTACTCAAGTTAAGTTGATGCTTTATATGTAAGTTAAAGTTGGCATGTTAGAGAAGAATTTTGGCTCAAGACTAAGAGAAGTAAAAGAGAGAGATAGCAAAGAGCCTGCAAAAAACCAATAACGATTAAAGATAGTTAAAAATATATTTTACTAGCGACCCGCCCGTGCTTCGCCTCGGGAACTGTCATTTATTATTGATTTTATTGAATTTTTTATCTTCATCTTTCATGATATCGCGGATTCAGTTGTTTATAGTATATTCAAAAATATTAGTCCAAATGATATAGTGTAAAAGACAATGTTTGTATAGTTTAATTACCAGATGCGATAAAAGTATTTATTTTCATATATAAGGTTCAATTTGTAACTACCGAATGTACGTTTATAAATTATCAATTTTGATTGCATTCTTGGTTTACTGGTATTTTACTGGTGTTTCTTGGTATTTTGGCGATAATGGCTTACACTTATAAGAGAGATATATTCTGTCGCGGGCTTTTTTTTGTAGAACCATTTAATATAAACATTTCCACGATACATTATATATGTCTAACTCCAACGGAGCTCGCAGTTGGTAGATTTATTTCCTACTTACTTGGTTGGTTATGTTTTGGGTAATTCACACTATTTCTTTATAAATTATATTTGTTATTCTGATGTGTAAGCTATATTATTGTAAAGTTCAGTTAGTAGTTTAGTTTAAAGAAAGAGTAACCAGCATATACAGATGTAGTGAGAAATTATTTTCCTTCGGGAAAAATCGGATCTTTATCGGAATACGATGACACCCGAACTGTCTCAATGAATGATCGTATTAAATGAGTGACATTTTCAAATCCATTAATATGGAACTTTATTGTATAGTGTCAAATGTGAAAATGAATAATGTCATTGTACAGTATAGGGATGTTACAACTATAACGATTATTACTACATAAATATTAAATATAATTCCTTGGACTGGATTTTTTTAACCGTTTTCGAGGTTTCGGCATGGCTATACAACCTTTTTATAAGTAATCTGAAAATATGGTTAAAACTAATACGAACTTTACCGAAAAATTACGAAGGAAAGTCTTTTCTCACTATATCTGTACATCTATACATTCTTAGACACTTTCACATTTATAATATTAGTAGGATGAAAAATGCTATTTCTGTAATATCAAATGAGAGAAGAAAATTAAATTATTCAATTTATTGTCAATCTATGGGGCTTAACCGACTTCAACAAAAGAAAGATGTTCTCAATTTGAATGTCTTTTCTGTGTTACCTCATAACTTTTCCGAGGTGAAACAATTTGGATGATTTTTTTTATTTGTAAGATTGTGCTTTTCATGTGGTTCTATTTTAAATTTGGTTAAAGTATTAAGATCTGACTAGTAGTTTTTATTTTATCCTTAATAATTTATATGTATTTAATTATTGACTACATCGATGATATTCTTATATTTTTATTGAAATTGTTTAAGTATTAAATATATGCGTATCATTTATTTAATTTAATTTAATTTATTAACCTATTTTACGCATATATGTATGTATTTATATGACTCCCTCGGTGGTGCAGTAATTAGCGCTCCTGAGTGTTGCGCCGAGGCTCGTGGGTTCCCACATCAGGTAAGCATTTGTGTGATGAATAGGTTTGTTTGCTCTTTATTTGGGTGTTTATGTATATATTTAAACATATATATTTATGGGTATATCTGATACCCATAACACAGAGAATCCTAATTTGGGCCGAATGACTGCGTGGTATGTTCCCAGTTCTTTCTTTACTTATTTATTATCTATATAACGAGTCTGGCCATAAATATGCTTACATAAAAACTTTTCTTTTTTTCATCTTTTTAATTGTTTTGAATTTGAAACACGTGTATTATTTTAAAAACTTCTTTCAATTCGAATTTTTGGCGCCATTTCACATATTTTTTCATGTTCATTATCAAATTACGATGTGGAATGGGGTCTTAAATAGAATAGAATTGGGACTTTTTCATTTCATTTCATTTCATTTCATATCATCATTTTTCATAAAAATAAGAATATAAATTAAAATAAGATATGACTTAAAGGTCTTAGTTACCAGGTCATATAATCCCTTAAAAAAAAAGAATAGAATTGCAGTGATCGCCTTGCACACATAGCCATCGGCCATATTCCAAACACTTCAAAAGCTTGGTATCAGCCGTATGTTCGTATATCGTACTATCAACACATACAACAATACTTCATCTGTCGAAGACCAGAAAATTACGTGGCGGTCACAGAAATATCCTCTTTACCGACGAAAAAATTTTCACGATTGAAGAACAACTACATCAAGCAAAATGATAAAGTGTACGCTCACAGTTCTAAAGAAGAAGTGGTTGGAAAAGTAGAACGTGGTCATGATCCTGCGTCAGTGATGGTTTGGTGAGGCGTGTCTTTTTTTTTTTTATGATTGAAATAATCCAGTAATCCACTGGTGGCCCGGAGGCCTTTCCAGTTTCACCAGGACAGGTGGGCGAGCAAAGGCTCAGCCAGGAGGGGTAGGATTTGCTAACAGCTACCCGAGCGCCTCCGAAGGAGACCTAACAGCTCAAGAGTAGCTGCTTCGCGAATGAATCTACTACCGGATCGGAATCGCGACCCGCTGAGAAGTTCCGGCGAGAAACTCAGCGAGCTGATTCATGGGTTAGGTTGCACGGCGAACTCTTTGTCGAGTTCGACGAGTACGGTTACCGAGGTCCCTAAGCCTGCTCCTAGTGTTAGAGCTGAAGGCGTCTAATGCAAAGGTTATTGGATCTGATGGATCCGTAAGGACGTGTCTAGGGCGTCGACGGTGACTGGCTCCTGCGTGATCAGGATTCGGGGAGTAGTCAGCGGCGGCGATAAGGCGATTACCATGACGCATAGCACCGGGGCGTGTCTTATCAAGGAGTCACAAAGCTACATTTTTGTGAAAAAGGAGTGAAAACTAAAGCCAAAGTCTATCACGATACAGTCTTGGATCATGTTGTGAAACCTCTCAGCAATACACTTTTTATAAATATACCGTGGACTTTCCAGCAAGTTTCTGCCCCTGGTCACAGGGCACGAACTACCCGAGCCTGGCTTGAAACCAACGTTCCGGACTTTATAAGAACTGAAGACTGGCCCTCATGTAGCCCAGACCTCAACCCTTTAGACTTCAAATTATAGTCAGTTTTAGAGGACACGGCCTGCTCTAAACGACACGGCAAAATTGAGTCTCTTAAAAAATCTTTCAAGCAAGCAGTGGTGAAATTTCCCTTGGAAACAGTGCGTAAATCCGTAGATTCGTGGCTAAAGAGATTAAAGGCCTGTATAAAAGCCAAAGGTGGCCATTACAAATGGTTTTTTTTTGCTGAGATTTTAATAAATAATTATGTAGGTATACATTTTAATAATATTACATTGCTTCATTAAAACAATAATGCATTTTCATTTTTAACAGAACTTAGGCTGGACTAGGTATAGTTAAATTCAAAATTAATAATAATTTGCGGAGCTCATTTGCAGATCCAAAGTTCTACGTCTCGAAGAAAAACTGACACAGCAAGAAACGAGATTCACAGAAAAAGCTAATGAATGTTCGCAGCTACTTAAAGATTTGGATGATCTGCGACAGGAAAGTCAAAGGTCAACAAATCGAAATAAAGAACGCTCCGACTCGATGAGGAGATATATGCAAACGCAGATTACTGAACTCGAGAGGCAGTTGATACAGAGTCGGGCGCAGTGCAGAGCCTGTCAGAAGGAGCGGGATGAGGTATGAATTCGAGTGCAAATTGATAGAGTGACACAGCTATTTCGCTTAGCGTTTCTGTTAGTAACGAACAGCAATTTTAATTTAGACTGAGAGATCTCTTCATTCTAATAGAGATATATAAGCGCCCATTATTTCTTTAGCAGTTTCGAAACTAATTTTAATATTTCATCGGCTCATTACTATTTTTCATAGGCGGCAAAATAATGAAATGAAAAAACTCTTTTTGAATAATTAAGGTTTGAATGATTATAGTGTATTTTTCGGTTTTTGCTGTGACAACCCTGTGGGTGCTTACTTGTTTGGTGTCCTTGACTCACGATTGTTTTGGCTCGATTATTGTTTTGCCAGTATTGTCAAAATGGGTGATATTGTCTGATTGGGTTTCGGAGAGCCTGCCGGTTAAGAGGAATGACGGTTGAAATGCCGGTGACAGATGCCAGGGCGTCACGTGAGGCGAGCTAACGTAACGTCATACTTGTATAGTAACGCGCTATCTCGTTCCATCCGTCCAGTACTAGAGATCTTAAGCAGATTCGGGTTAATGACCATTTATTTATTTATTTTCCTTAAATATTGTTGTGTATAGTCGACCGCGATGCATTTGCAGACAGTGGTCTCGTTGAGAATTGGAAGCGAAGTTGCGAACAAGGTTTTATTTCGAGTGCGCCTAAATTGTTATACACTGCCTCCCGGCTGCCTCGTAGGTGTAAGGGTGACCTTCGGAAATTCTTATCTCGCCTACTTGTACGGGAATAAAAACGTTTAATGTGTCTAAATGTAAAAAAAACGCGTGTAGATACAATGGAAAGAAAAACACATTTCCAACAAACAAAGTTAAGTCATCCATTGTTTTTTTTTTCGAATACGATGGCAATTAGGTTATTTAACCTGTTCCACACAACTCGTTATAAGTCACACGATGTAGGTTAATTATGATTATTTTTAAGATTCAATTTTATGTTTTCCGTGATCGTTAGAAAAAAAAAACAATAGACCTACTCAAAGTACCATGTTAGTTTAATTGACTATGGCAAGTTTTTGTATGGAAATTTTAAATTTGGAGCCATTGATTTTAAATTACTTACAATAGCAGTACGAGATTACTTTAAAGTAAACGCTCAATACGCAGCCAAGAGTTATAAATCAATTGGTAATTTAAACTACTTCACGAGTCCTTTCACGAACCGAATGGAGTCTTGCAAGGATATTAAATGAACAAATGTTTTAGATCCGACAACGTATGCAGATTCAAATCAATAGCCTTCAAGAGAACTTCGAGCTAGTTGAGATCAGACTTCGTGCTCTTCAAAACCAGGTCACGTCACTAAAGAATAGTTACTCTGTCATTCTCGCCGACGAAGAGGATGGTAATGAATACAACAAAATCGCTACTGTTTAAAGTTTTTGATGTTTTTTTTTTCGTAATGTAAATGATTGTTTCTTTTAATGATTAAAAACGTTTTGAGCACAATTGCAGTGATGTTTTTCTTCTAGAACTTTTTTACCAATTGTAAAAACTGTTTAAAAGATTGTCTCACAGTTCAGTGTCCTGTACTAACGATTGACCAAAAATCTTAAAACAAGAATACTAAGCAATCTAAGGGCTCAGTTTTTTACAGTACAACTGCTGTCCCGCCCTTCGAACCGAAATGCATTACTGCTTCACAGAAATAGGCAGGGTGGTGGTTCCTACCCGTGCGAACTCACAAGACGTCCTACCACGAGTACTTAATTACGCAAATTATAATTTTGGAGGTTTGATTTTTATTAACCGATATGGAAGTCGATCGTGAACATTTAGTTTTGTTAAGTACGTATTTCATTCGAAAAATTGGTACTTGGTTGCGGAATTTAAACACTATTCCATCTCTAAATACGAATACACCGGCCGGCTTATCCTTTAGGCCACGACGACTTCAACGGTTTGTTTGGCCTCGGTTTGCTGCATAGTTGATCAGTCAACGTTTGACCCTAGTTTCTACCTATTTGATCAGGCCAGAGTTTGACCCTGGTTTGCTACGTATTTGATCAGGTCAGTGTTTTTTCCTGATTTGCTACCAATTTGATCAGGCCAGAGTTGGACCCTGGTTCGCTACCCATTTGATCAGGCCAGTGTATATGGATTCTCTTCCTTTTCGATTTTGTTGAAACATTAAATATCTCAAGTCTTTCAATCTTAATTCCTATAATGTTGATAGTCTATCGACGATGTAGGCCATAAATATCGGATTTAGAGATGACTTATGAATATTTAGTCGTCACCGTCGATCATGGATCGCAATGCTGGGAGCGCTATAAAATTCTGAATTCATAAAGGACGTAATAATATTAATAACGAAAAATACACGAACACAACAACATAATAAATCATTTAGTTCGTTCCACACAGAAAGCTGTTTAATTTTTAAAAGTAAATAAATTATAACAGAAATTGCCATAGGACGCAGCTGATGCTCTATGTAATAATGTATGTTTGTAATGACAATAAATTCTAGAACAAAAAACCTGTATATTAAGTGTACGTATACTAGTGCATTGAATTGTCAGATACAATTTAGTACCTATTCCTTTGTATGTGCTTGTATATTGTGCTCGTGCTAGTAACGTAATAACCGACAACGTCTAAATACGCCTTCGACCATTGGATTAAACATTACGTCTATAAATAGACAAAGATAATATAGCTCAGCACCTTTTGCTTTGTTTATCAGTAGATTTGTATCATAACTAATAATAAACTTTAATGTTGTCTATATTTTTTATTTTGGAAACGGCTTTTACCATTAACATAATTCTTGAGGTGCCAGTGATTATGTTCGGAGTTAAGCCATTGGGTGAACACAAGCTTTATGGAATTAGGACTTATCAATCTACTGTCTATCACAATGTGTCGCCAATCTGTGTAAAGCAATCTTATCCGTCGGTTTGAAGAAAAGGATCGCTGTTATTCTTATGGAATGAGGGATTTGATTTTATACTCCAAGCTGGACCGTCATGTCACATTGTGTCAAATTTCCTCAAAGCAAAAATAGGCGGGGTGACATGTACGGGTTCATAAGGTGCCCTACTATAACCAGTAATGACGCAAATATTTTTTGTTAGCTTTGATTGTTGACAAGAGTAGATCCCTTAGCATGATCAACAGAAATTCATCTGAAACTCCTATGTGGTTTATTTAAGTGTATTCTCAATATATTTATATGTGCTCTTTCTTATCAGCACACTTTTTCTTTTTTCACAGTGTACAGCTTAATTAATGAATAAAGTGTAAGTTAAACAAACTTGTGGTTTAATAACAACAAAAAAAAAACTCGCATAAATAGCAAACCGAACTAACAATTAAATTTATATAATTTTCTTTAATCCCGTTGATACCATTCAATATATTAGAGCGATGTTATATGTAATAATAAAAACGTGCAACTACTACCGCGTTTCTTTTTCACACGGTGCAACAATGCGATGCAGGCCATGATGAGTTTCAACATTCTAAAGATAAGCGAAAACTTTTAACAAACTGTTTAATAAATAAAGCTATCGCTTAGAATCACGTCTTAGCTATATAATACCAATTATTAAGTTGGGAATAAAATTTATTAGAGGATTAGATATCAGTACGCTTGCGGACAGAATCGCGTTGCAAGCGCGGCTCATTCGAATGGAGGCAGCGCCCTTGCGGCTTGCTCGACTTGAGGTCGTACCTCTCGACTGATCGCCTTGTTTAATGTCAACGCACAACGCCGACCTTTTAATTAAAAATAAAACGTTTTATTTTTATTCGTTTGCGCGTTTTCCTCGGTTTGCTACGGTTTTACTTTCGAACCCGGCGCGACAGGTTCTTCTTGTTTCATTTAGATGTGATCTTTGAAGAACAATTTCTTGGCTTCGATAGCCACTATTCAGTTTGCTGTCCAACAATGCATTTTATTTTGTTTTCTATTACTATACTTTGGATTTATTGGTCTTGTTTGTATACCCACTAAACGAGCGCTCAAATTGAACAACTGGCGATAAAATAATTCTTTTCATCTTCCTAAATATTGTCTTACTCCACACAGAAGCTATTATATCCGTTTATATGATTTCAATATTAGATTAAATCCATCGGGAAAGATTTTACAAAAGTATAGTCCTGGTATTTCTTCTCTTGGAACTCGGATTTTTTTCTTATATACGTTTTATTGTAGATTAATGTATGATATATAGAGCGTGTATGTTGCATACATAGCACTAGTAGAATTGATTAATCATAGAAAAAATAGGATCTAAAAGGCTCGTGCATAGGCACAGGCAAATTGTTCATGCGAACTGCCTCCTAGTAATTTATCATGGACCAGGTAGTTGATAACGTATAAAATCCGTTATGATAATCGCCTTATCGTTGTCGCCGCTGACTACTCCTCGAATCGTGATCTCGCAGTAGCCAGTCACCGTTGACTGCCTAGACGCGTCTTTACGGATCCATCAGATTCAATAATCCTTGCATTAGACACTTTTAGCTTTTACTCTAGGAGTAGGAAGCCCGGTAACCGTACTCGTCGAACTCGGCAAAGAGTTCGTCGTGCAACCTAACCTAAACATCAACCCGCTGAGTTTCTCACCGGATCTTTTCAGCGGGTCGCGATTTCGATCCGGTAGTAGTTTCATTCGCGAAACAGCTACGCTTGAGTTGTTAGGTCTCCTTTTAAGGCGCTCGGGTAGCTGTTAGCAAATTCCTTCCTAAGTGAGCCCTTGCTCGCCCATCTGGCCTGATAAAACTGTAATGGCCTCGGGGCCACCAGTAATCTCTCAAACATAATAAAAAAACATATAAAACCCAATTTTGCCTCACATAAAAGATTGTAAGATATAAAACAGTTTGTCCTTTCTATTAGCTTGCTTTAATTGCTTATATTCATCATCATAGTCGGTTGCTCTTGGCAGAGCAGTCGTGGTCATATAGAGTTCTTGTTTATTAAAGCCTTGGCAAATGTTTTCCATAGTTTCCGAACTGAGGCTTGGCGCACGCACTCGTTAAGTGGGGTTTCAGTAAGGTCTTTCACCTGATCAGTCCAGCGCATGGGGATTCGTCCACAAGATCTCTTACTTATTAAGATATGATAAGATACTATTATTAAGATTTTGAGCTCATCCACCCATCTAAGTAATAAAAAAAAAGATACATAATAACTATAATAAGATACTCTTATATTATTAAGATAAAATAAAGCCTTGCTAGATATCATAAATATTAAAAAAGTTATGTATATAGATCAATTATGCAAATAAACACGATAATAACAAAATAGGAAATGTTTATTTAAGACTCATTAATACTATAACAATTTATACAAAAGGAAGTTGAACAAGTTCTGTGCAAAATTGCTGTAATTGCTTTGTTTCAATGTCGGCATTGTTGCTGGTTTTTTTTTAAGTTTTGCTTAATTCCTACCCCGGTTTTGATAAATTAGAATATCCATGTTCAAGTTACCTATCGCATAAAGTTAGAAGATAAGATGTATCTAAAGAACCCTCTTCGCTGGGACCCTCGCAAATTTTATTATCGGCACGGATTCAACGGGAGGTGACGAAGAAGACGGTTCACGTTTCTCGTTTAAATTCCACTTGTTTTTCATTTGTAAAGTAATTGAGTTTAAAAAACATCAAGAAATGATACTAATTGATATAATGTATGAATATCAATCAAGTTTTTTTTATTTTTTTTATTTGAATCCATTGGGAATGGGTCATCTTCATATAAGAAGGAACAAAGAAAACAACAAAATCCACTCAAACTCATATATTCCGTTTGATTTTTTAACTTTTTGGTGCTCCATTTTTTATCTTTGTGTATTTAAGTTATAAATTAATACTAATATAATAGTAAAGGAGTCTCGCAATGTACACTTTCTCCGTAAATGGGCAATCGGAAAACCTGTGTACTTTCCGAGACCCAGGCAATGAGCTGGGCAAAATAAATACTACAATAAGGTACAAAAAAAGAATTCAACGAAGTACCATCGGATGGTTATCACACTTGTTCACACACGTTCCACGCACGCCAACAACAGTCTTACACCTATAATATCACTAGCTATACAGAATGCGGCAAGGCCGCGTGCACTGAACCACTGTTGTGTACTGTAAAGGTAAGGAGATCACTCGAAGTGTGAGCCCTTGAGCTTCTTAACGGCGTTGGTGAGATGCAACATCTCGGTGTTGAGCTGCCAGATGAGAGTTTCCAGCTTATCAACGGAGTCGAGCACCTCTACGCGCTCTGTGTGAGGGTTGAAGCGCACTTCGAACGGTCGCGACATGGTTGACACCCAGCGTCTAGAAACGGAAATTATATTAAAGACTATTAATAAAAGAAGCTGATATCTGTTAACTAGTGCCAGAGCAAACTGTACGCCACAATGGCATGGAATGCCCACTAAGAAAATGTAAGAAGATCTCAAAAATGTAACAGAAAAAGCTATCGATTATTTCACAAACTGTAAATTTAAATTATAACCACGCAGTGTAAACGAATGCCATACGATAAATAAATAAAGTATTGGCTGTTAGCTGCTTTTACCTGAATTTGTCTTTGGCATCTTCGAAGGTCTCAGCTACGTAATAGATGGGCTGGTACTCCTGGTCTTGGTAGGGTTGCACGGATGTGGATGCAGGCTCGAACGGTCTCAGCTCAGGCTTGTCACTAAGAGCATGGAGCAGTTCTCCGATCGAAGACAAAAGAGCTGCACCATAAGCTTTCAGTTGCTGGTTCTCTTTGCACAGTCCGAACTCAACCGTAAACCAGTAGACCTGTTAAACAGCAAGACGTTCAGTATACTTTAACACCAATTGGCTGCTTACTAATCACAAAATTCGCTAATGCTTGGGCCCAAAATCAGAATTAACGAAAGATGCGCAAGAGCATTACTGTCAAAGAAAAAATGTTAAACTTATTAAAATGTTGAACTTACAGTAGATAGTTTTTCGATTTCAGAATCCGAAGCGCCGAGGGATGCAAGGCCAATTTCTTGCGAAAATTGGGCGAAGCTGGGGTCAGCCAATAATGGTATATGACCAAGAAGCTCGTGAATACAGTCACTAAAAAAAAAGATATCATTATAACACACGATTCATTAATCAATATAAGATTCAAATTGATCTATTTCCTAGTTTCTTTTTCCATATGATTTTAGAGATCTTGAATATAGTAGACTGTATGAAAACTAAAGAAATAAGAAAATTTTTTAATGAACCAATTCGTTGGGTCTCATTTTTAGATAGCGCCAATGGAGAAAAGCTGAGCGAAAGTGTTAAATAATGAAATAACGAGATTCTTTGACTGTACTCAATTCACACAGTATCTAGTAATGACGGCAATGCAGAATATAACTTAATTTAAAGAGCTGCACTTCAACTATTATATTGTCATCTTTGATACGGCTTTCTCATATAATATGCTGTTATTAAGAAATAAATTAAATAATATAATTTCTTATACAGCTTAAAATTAAATTTACTGGCACTAAATATTGTAAGGTTCACTGTTCACATAAATATCTACATTGTAATTGGCCCAAATCTTTAATCTATTTACGGAACTGTTTCTGTAGTAATAACGTCCACAAAAAAATTCAAGGTATTTCTCGTTTAATCTCGGAACTTAATTTTAATCAAGTTTGTCTTAGAAATTGATTGAATGGCAAGTTAGGATTCGGACAACAAATTGTTTTTTTTTTTTTTTTAAATAAATGTAAAACTCACGGTTCAGGTGTGTGGAAAGGCGAATTGTTGTGGCGTACGTATTGTGTCGATTGGAATACGCGGAAGGCAAGCGAGGCGAGGAAGTCACGTGCCGTCAGAAGACCAGCAGCCGGTCGCAGGGTAAAGCCAGTGTGCTTACGCAAGAAACTACTGACATCTTCCAGTTGTGGAATACGGTGAGGTACGAATATGTCTGCTGCCTGTAGTTTCCCGAACGCAGCCTTGTACTCTCTGCACGCGTGTTTGGGCATCAAATCAAGCACGGTGTTGAACACTCGTTGCCAAGTGCCGTTCTCGATTTCAGTGTATGCGATAGATGGAATCGGGTCACCGTATTTGTAAGCGAAAGCGATTTCCGCAATCTGTTTTCTGCGTTCCCTGTAATCTTTGTCCGCGAAACCAGGATGGTTCATGTCTAATTCGGGTTCGTACTTGGTCA
This sequence comes from Bombyx mandarina, assembly GCF_030267445.1. Taxonomy (NCBI): domain Eukaryota; kingdom Metazoa; phylum Arthropoda; class Insecta; order Lepidoptera; family Bombycidae; genus Bombyx; species Bombyx mandarina. Next base: position 8,068,608 of record NC_143208.1, read on the forward strand.
TGAGATGGTTACAGTTATCGAGATCAGAAGCGTGGCGCGGGAACCAAGGTGTCTTGCTCGAGATGTTATTTTCGGTCAGAAGGTTAACACCAGCAAACGCGGTTGACTGACGCAGGGATCTAATTAGCTGGATAAGATTAATACGAGTCATGCTGACTTTAACTAGAGCATCGAATTGGACTCCAGTGACTTGGGAAGGGCGAGTCTCAAGGTGCTGAACGCATCCTTTATAATTGTCGATGGTTTTCAGAATGCGTGCGAGGGATCCCATTCCATCGCGCATATGCAATAAAAGGGCAGCTTGTTGGAGAGCTTGTTCCGCTTCAGAAGATTCACTAGCAGCATTTTGCAAGATCACTTCTTCTTCGGTCAGCGTATAATCTACAAATTGAAAAGTTATTTTTAAAAAAAACTGCTCCTATTAAACCCATAAAAAGTGCGGAAAGTCATTTATTAGAAATACTGACCCTCGTCACCCTTCGCATCGTCATCGCCTATATCAGCATCAGCTACAAATAATAAAAACAAAAACAAATGAAAAACCAAAACAAAAACAAATAAAAAACAAAATAATTAAATTGAATCTAATAGAAAACAAAATGAGAAATTAAATAAAGCGTTTACCGAGGTGACCATTTTTCGTTTCATCTTGCTGGGTACCATCTTCAACGGTTGGAGAATTATCACCGTTACCAATATGCACTCCATCTTGGATGAAATCAGATTCCAAGCCAGAGTCTAAGCGGAATAAAAAATAAAATAAAATAAAAACAAATAAAAAATAAAATAAAAATAAAAGTATAAACTCCTTAAGATCGTTATAGACTGTATAAATTTTTTAAAATAAGTATTCGATCGTATGGAAGCACGTATTTTTTCACGGAAAACATCCATTTGTCATAGATTATACAACATTGATTGTTAGTCAATGCGGATTGGTGGTGCCATAGTCCCACTTATTTTTACAGTAAAATAACAATGCATTTCGATTTGTATTCCCTGTGCAGTATCTGTGACGTCAGATCTCCACTTCGGGTTTGAAGATGTACAATGCATTTATTATTTAATTTTAATCTCACCATTGGCTCGGGCGCGAGCCTCTTCAAGTACGCTCTGCTTGGTTTGTTTGACTACCAGTGTTTCGAAGCGGGCGTCATCAACCAAGGAACGACGGCGAGATGGGTAACCGTTCTGTAAAACATATTAAGTGTTAGATTGTATTTAAATAATACACTAATCTAAATTGTTAAATAACAGCATCTGTCATAATTGAGTTCAATGTTTATTATTATTTATTTATTTATTTATGAAAGTCGACCAATTAAAGTAATGGAAACAGTATTATTTTAATTTAAAAGTCCGACCAATTTCGGATTGAAATAAAGTAGGTATTATTCGTACGTTTTGATTTTAAATTTATCATTACTGAATACACAATATGCATTTTTTGAACCGAAATTGTTATCTGTTGAAATTTGATGTAATATGACGGAGAACCCTTCTCTGATCTGTAATCAAACCATCTGTATGACGGTGACAAATACCGAGTTTTTTTTTTTTAATTATCTACTAGCATGAACGAGACCGCTGCAAGCTCTTAGGACACAAAAAGGTCCTCGCAAAAATAACGTTGATCCTTCACGTCCTTATAAATATGAAACAGTCACATTCCGTTATATTTCATGTGCGAGCAGGAATTGCTTTTACGAAGTTTCTAAGCTTATTTCCTGAGCGTGGCCGGGCGTAAAGTGCTTCCATTATATCCCTCACCCCATGCCGGATGCCGAGCTCCGCGACTGAGATCTTACAAAGAAGCTAGAGTTTCTAGATCATTGCTTCTGAATGAAGTGAAGTTATTTGTTACAATTGCGTTGAGACGACGCAACGTCGAGACAACTGTGCACGGATCGAACTTCGAACCGCATTCGCGTTAAAGTCTTTACTTCTGCTGTTCTATTTCATTTAACATTTAAATATGTTTTTTTTTTATATTTAGGATAAAAAGACTTAGGTAATAACAATGACAATTTTTTAATTGAGTGCTCTAATATATAGTATATATGTCTAGTGCATAAATGTCAAAATCCCTTTGTATTAAGTACACAAGGAATGAATGGTCGATAAGAACCGATTTCTCATCTTAACGAATCCTCAATCAATCAATTGAAGACTCAGTTGATTTGATTTTCAATATTGACTGAAAGGGCAATTTTGCACTGACCTATATTTTCGTGGTTACAATTCCGCGGTGAGACGTTTCTCTAATTTTATTGATGTGCATGATGCATCTCGTAAAACGTCAGACGTAGTGCAAATAGAGAAGGTTGATTTACGCATCGGATTGTAAAATTTGTAGTACAGTAAATAATTAGATCGAATTATTAGGGTTGTAACAGCTTCGCTTCCAGCTATTGCAGTTTTAATTACTCAGGATTTTAAAATGTGATCACGGAACGGAGTACCTGATGATTTTTTATTATTTATCTTTACTGGTGGTAGGACCTCTTGTGAGTCCGCACGGGTAGGTACCACCACCCCGCCTATTTCTGCCGTGAAGCAGTAATGCGTTTCGGTTTGAAGGGTGGGGCAGCCGTTGTAACTATACTGAGACCTTACAACTTATATCTCAAGGTGGGTGGCGCATTTACGTTGTAGATGTCTATGGGCTCCAGTAACCACTTAACAACAGGTGGGCTGTGAGCTCGTCCACCCATCTAAGCAATAAAAAAAAAAAAAAAATCTGATTTTTTAAATTTTAATCACAGTACTCCGTAAGATAAATTTACGATAATGAATAGTTGTTGAACGACATACCAACGAGCACTAATCTGATCTAAATACTTTCAACTGTGTATATCAAGTATTCAAATTATCTTTCACTCGAGTTCTAATACTGGGAAACCCTATCTGTAAACATGTAGGTTTTAACGCAATGAGGTTTCATCCATTTTTCCTCTTCGAGTTTATCCGCTAACTTTGACACAGAGATGTGAATGACAGCATAATTTCCGTCACGTAACGCAAAGAAGCAGGGGGCCGGTGTGCGGGCGGAGTAGTTTCCACTAGAGTGGCCCTGCACACCTATGTATGTCAAGGGTTGCGCTAATCACTCACTATTAAAACCCTACTCCTGAAATTGTCGAATACTAAATTGTAATTACAGATTTATCAAATCAGTTGTTCGCATAAATCGATATCACGGAAACGGTATTACTTATCGAAAAGGTCCGCGTAACTGGAGCAGGATTCGAAATCCGGTTGTTTTAGCCTTGGTACGCCACTTCACCATTCCAATCGGTCGGTGAGTAATTATGTCAAACTGGAGAGTTTGTCCCGACCTGCGTCCACCCCGAGGTTTGATTGATGGACTTTATTGTTTAGATGTTGATTCGGGCTTTATTTTATTCTTCGGATGTCTCGAGTAAAATGCTCTATACGATCGATGTTTCATCTTCTAAAGTTTTATTAATATTTCTAGAGAAACTAGTTTTTTCAAGCAAAATTCTTATTCAGTCGGAGGACGTCAACAAGTTACTTTATATTCATATTAAAAGAGAGAAAAAAAACTTAAAATTGCTGTGAGCAAGCTAAAAATGATAAATAATGATCAAGTCGAACCTCAAATGGTCAAGGGCGGAACAGAGTGACCTCGAATTGATTATGAACAGCTATCTTACAATTGTTTGCGTGACTTTATTTAATTAATAATTTTAATGTCAATAATTAAGGCTTTCTCAGAATAAAATCCTAAATAGGTCATCGATATTGAGTGAGTTAGATCGATGTAGCGTGTCTAACATCACAGTTGACCGACAGACGGCTAGCTCGTGACATGACTGAATTTAAAGATCGGTACCAGCTGCTTCGGACCGGTGAACGTTGCCTTGCATTCCGACCTTCGATGGTCAAGGAAATCCAATCGTTCAGACGCCAATTATAAAATACACGCTAATTATGACACGTTAGTTACAGACCTAGTTATCGCAAAGCGCATTATGACTAAGTAAACAAAAAAATAACAATGAAATAATCGCATCGCTGTTGATTATTAGTATCTATCTCTTTCATGATTTCGTTCAGATATTTGTGGTTGTGACTTGTGGAAAAATATTATTAGTGTGATCGGTAAGCAAATGATATTTCGCATGAGCCGTCTTGGTTGGTACAAACATGAGGAGTGCAAAGGAAAATGACTACTTAGAACTTAGAAGTGATCGTGCCGTAATTGCTACAAAATTGTTGACATGAAGTAACGATTAAAACTCAGTAGTACCTTGAATATTGACAATGGTAATTAATCTCGATGTAGACAATGATGAGACTCATTGCTGGCGGAATATTTTACTGCAACGGTAATGCGTTGAGCGAAATATCCGGCGCGTGTTCACGGACGACGTATTTACGCTTGAGTTTTTATGCGGCCGTGTAACTTGCGAACAATGAAATATTTAATTTTAAGATTATTGCTTGGGGAATATTGCGCAATTTGTCACACGAAATCGTCGTGAAAGTGCATACTTCGACTTAATTACGCTTCGAAATAATAAGATTACGCGGTGTCGGGCCGATTCGATCTCGCGTAATGACGCTCATTGAACTCGCTAGCTTTTGCACAATTAAACATATCTTTTCACGAGTGAAAACATAATGTATCGTTGTCAATACAACTGGATTTATCTCCTTATATACTGCTTTCACACGATTTCTTTACTGACAATTCAACAATGTTTCTCAAACGGTTTGTCTTGCTGTTGTAAAACAAAGCGATATGAATGATACCTACCTAATTATAATAAAATTGTTCTGTTCAGTGACTTGTTGATCTTCAGTTTACAAATTAGGGAATTTGTTTGTTTTGATTCTTTTTTATAAATATGATCCGACGAACGTTGATTTTAAATTGTTTTGTATGAAATTCTATGACAATTTTTTTTTTTTATTTCTAACGAAAGAAATATTTGAAGATATTTGTAACAGGCATTATTATTATTATTATTATTATAAATTTTGCCTATCTACAAATGTCTTGTAAAATTGTACTATCACTTATTCTTATTTTAGAAATATAAATTTACGCAATATATTATTTATTACACAATATTAGTTAATTTAAAAAAACTCCTAAACTCATTATGAATATCAATTTTTATATAAAAAGTTGTTTCCATTAACTTTGAGTGGGTAAATATTAAGTTTAGTATACTTAACGAAACTTTAAAAATACAATTTTGAAATCGGTATTGTATGGTCACAAAAAATATTACTCAAAACTAAACAACGTTATAAAAGTTAATTTTCTTATAAAATGACAGGACGAGGATCCGAAATACCGATCACAAAATAGTGCATTAGATGATTTTATTTTGTTAATAGACAGGCAACGGGAAGGACCAAGCTAACGTCCAGGTTTGCCGGAGACGAGCTGCTCACCTCGATACTGTAGGATTTCTTGATGGCGAACATTTCGCGGTTCTTCTGGGCTGCTGCGACTGCCATTGTACTCTTTTTCTTCTTCTAAGGACACACCACTGGGATCTGAAGGGCCTGAACGTGAGGTTCACTGCGCGTTTAGCTAGTTTATGTCTGCGAGAGCTTTTGGTCTCGACCACGGGCTTGTGCCTGTCTGTCTGCGACTCGAGCTGTCGTATTACTATAGCTAACTAAACTTTGGATTGCAAACAGACCAATGCATGATGACCGTTCGTAAGAACAGTTTAAATAGTGTTAGGCGCGCGCCTCCCACCCCGCGTCGCCTTTCGTCGCGCATGCGTCATTGTCTTGAACCGCGCGTCCCTCCTGCCCCCGCAACGTTCTGCGCTCGACCACCAGCAACCCTCAACCCTTACCACTTACCATTGTACCACTTCACATTATAATCCCCCATGAAGAGGTCCTTAGCACTACGAAATGTTATTACCTAATTCAGTCTTAAAATTACTTTATATTTCGATAATTTGAAACCTAAAGAAATGATATTACCAATTTTATAAAAAAACAAAATTCGTTATATATTTTAAGGATGATTTTTTGTTGGTTTAGCTTTCATTTAATTGATTCTATTCATTGCAGTTGCTTTTTTTAGAAATTGGATGTAAGTCAATAAAAAAAAGACTTAATTTAAAAATGATGTTGTAAATGAAAATTCTAAAATTAATCTTTAATCATGACTGTAGCTCTGTTTTTGCAATATAGATATAGTAGGGAGATTATTTAGCGTAAGATTATCAAGTGTTATTACTATTTGAGTCGGTTCAGGTAACAAGTGATAAACATAATTAAGAACGGACCAAAAAAATAAGCTGTATAATGTCTTCGAAAATATCTAATTTAAATTTAATTTTTTTGTATGAAAATTAAAGCCTAAATAATACAATTTAAAAAATATGTTTGCAAGTCATAGAGTACAGAACTACCGGACCGTTTTGTATTCAAAATCTAAAAATGTTTTTTTTATAATCGCCCGTCTTATCTCTCTTGAGACGTATTGTTTGGATCGTATTACATATAAATAAATATATTGAAAATAATATAAACTGAAAATCATTTATGAAAACATGGAAAAATTTAACCACTTATTTCAGTGGATTATTTTTTAGCAATATAATATTATATAGTTAAATGGATTATATACTACATTTGTTTTGTTTGAACTTTTCGCACTTAGAATTAACCGAAATGTACCTAAGTTGTTTCAAATTGTTCTTGAACAACTTGGGAAATAAAAATTAACATATACCCATGAAACCACAGAGAAAACAGCTTATCCATATTGATGACAAAATTAAGGCAATATACGAAAACTTTCATTAGTAAATTAACTAAATGACACAATGCGATATTGCACTGCTGCCGGAACAAATCTTCATTCATTAATTTTCGATTGTTATATTATATTTAGTCGCAATAAATTATCTATTTGTTTGATACGGTCCATAATTTATTAGTATACTAATCTCTAAATGGTATTATTTTATAAAATTTTATAATAATATTATACGATACAACTAAATTAGAATTCAATTAATTACATATCAATTATACATCGCGATAATGGAATGTAACGGTCTCAAATGCGTCATTTATTTGGATTTACCGTTTTTTCTTCATTTCAAGGCCGCATTATAAAACGCATTTTAAATAATATACACGTCACAAATATTCCAAGAGTTTCGGGGAAATCGTATGTAATTGAATACCAAAAAAACAAACATCCAACCTGTTTCAGAACAGCACAGAAATTTAGTACCTTACCAAAGTGGAATTCGTCATACAATTCTCGTTTGATTTTCATTCCGATGAGGTAAAATACATGTAAATCAAAGTTTTCCAGTTTTCGTTGACACGTGCTCATGTGCAATGCAAACACTTGACTCGACGTTCAGTATAAAGAAGCACTTACTGTTCGAAGTGATTTCGGTTCAGCCATAAACATCATTGAAAACTATTATTATAGAGTATCCCGGATTTCAAGGCGTGGTATTGAATAATGCAATGTAAATGTTTAGATATAAATGTATATAAATAAAAAGCTATTAATTAATCTTGATACCTGAATGAAATATCAAAGTACAATAAAATGAATGAGTAAAATACAATGATAAAATACATATCGCGAAAATGAACGCTTTTGGCCATTCTATGTAATATTTAATTGTAAATGTGACAACACCTATTTCGATGCAGGTAAGGGGGTTTTACTTATCTAGTTCCGGGTAAATATTAATAACCATAACGTCATTAACAATCAGGAAGTATGTCTCTTGGTTTTTTTAATTGCATTATAACAAGTTTTATCTAACAATTTACAGGAAATCAAAATACGTGTAGTTGGTCATTTGAGAATACCCACAAGAAGTTAGTCTCGCGTTTGGGCAAAAGTAAAATAAATTATGAACAGGTTTAAACATTCACGCGGTAAATGTGTTCGGCTTAACCCACGTCACCATTCATGTGTTTATTGATAAGTATCCTCATTCTGTCTGTATTGTACAACAGGTATACAATTTATCACACTGCCAATAAAATTTACTTCTTCATCGAAATTCATAATATGTGATAAAATGGAAGCTGATTTTTGTCGCATATAATTGTATATTTTTTTGTCTAAATACTATATCTAAGTTTTAAAAATGAGAAACGATAATCGAAATTGTAGTAATTGCCATTTTTTGCAGGTTGCTTTAGGTACACGGACAGTTTTTTGTTTTATTTTTTTAAATTAACTGTCGTTAACAATCATTTAAGAAACCTTCAAGAATTGTGACACTTTTGGATTATACACGCTAGTAAAGGACTCCGTACTAAGACTAATCATAAAAAGAGTGAGATTGCTCTAAGCATAATACGAGAACGATATACTGGAAAAATTATATGATTTTTTGGGGGTAAAGAATCTATGATTAGAAGATGAAATACATCATCAGTAGATCGACGACAGTCCGTTTGTTGTGTTTGGAACTTTAATAGATTTGAAGATTTCTTGACATTATTGTTAATGCGATCACGTTTTCTTTACTTTTCGATATTTACTGCTACTTACCTTTTTTTTATAGCTTAGTTGGGTAGACGAGCTCACGAGCCCACGGGCAGAAATAGGCGGGGTGGTCGTGGTGGTACCTACTCGTGCGTACTCACAAGAGGTCCTACCACCCGTAATTACGCAAATTATAATTTTGCGGGCTTGATTTTTATTGCACGATGTTATTCCTTCACCGTGGACGTCAATCGTGAACATTTGTTAAGTACGTATTTCATTAGAAAAATTGGTACCCGCTTGTGGGGATTCGAACACCGCTGCATCGCTCGACACAAATGCACCGGACGTCTTATCCCTTAGGCCACGACGACTTAATCAGTTTTCCGGTCATCGTTCTCGTCGAACCCGTCGCTTGCAACGAAGGGCTCGACGAGTAAATTAACCTACAGACACGGCCCAATGAGTTTCTCGCCGGATCTGCTCAGTAGGTCGCGTTTCCGATCCGGTGGTAGATTCTGCGAAGCACGGCTCTTGCTAGGGTTCGTGTTAGCAACGCCGTCAGGTTTGAGCCCCGTGAGCTCACCTACTAGTTAAGGTTACACTGAAATAGTCTCTCAAGGCCTTTTATATTTATTATATTATTATCAGCTTAAATAGGAAAAAAAACAGTTTTTAATGTCATAACTTTCTTATAACATAGCTCAAAACGATTTATTTAAAATTAATTTACAATTATTTATAATTTTTTCGGACAATAATCAATATTGACATGACTTACTACATTACTTAATTCGAATCTCAAGGTCCCAAGGTTACATTTACAATAAAGAATGGTCCATAAACAGGCGTCCGCATAAACTATAATTAATATAACTATATAAATAACCCAATTTGACCAAATATTGAATTGAGCCGCTTTCGCTCTCACCTCGCAACGTAGTAATTTAACTCAATCGATTATTTATATCGCTGGCTTATTTTATAAAATTCAAAATTAAATTCAAAAACGTGTATATCTATATTGACAACGTGATACGATTAAATAAAGCAAAACGTTGAAAAACGCGAGTGCAACAATTTTTTTTTTCATGTTTTAAAATAATTGATTAGGTGTTTTTCATTTTTGCTGCTTCCAATTGACAGGTTAGACCTTTCGTGACAACAACATCTGTATATCACTTTTACTTTTTTTTAGTGACCCGTTGATTTAAAGTAAGGTCAGATTTTCGTCCTTGTTATGTTTTTGGGGTCTGAACTACGAATAATACTTATTATTTATTCGTAGGGTCTGAAACCCCGCAGCCCTTGACACAGAGTGACTAAATGACATGATAAATAATAGTTTGATTAATATCAGCGATACTGATTTAAAAATCATATGTAAAAGATAAAAAAAACTCCCGACACAAATGTAAAACAAAATAAACAAAATTGACTAAGAAATAGTTGTTATACCACAAAACACGTCAGTGGTTAGTAACAAAATATGCTAATTAATTGTATTTCATAAGGAAAAGCAGACGTATGATTAATCCATGGGAACGTACGTATGTGTATACATAAAATCATGCAGAACCAGTTTAACATGTGATCTGAGTAAACGAAAATATTATGTCATTGGCCTCATAATTTTAACTAGAGGTCCCGTAGTAGTCGAAATTCGACTATAATTAATAGGAATTGTAAGTTTGTACACTATTATGATTGTATTCTATACTTCTTTAATCACAAATTTCGCCAAGACTACACTATAAAAAATATTAACAAAGACAAACAATATTTAATCTATTCTCAATTTGACAACAGACGTCAAGGACAAAATAAATAGTATGCATGCGTGTGTGCGTCAAATACATGGTATGTAGTGTGTGTAATGTTTTCTTTATTGATTTAATGTATCTTTTATGCATTATTTTAAAAAAACATTAGCATTGTGCACTTCTTCTCTATATTCTCTATAAGTGTGGAAAATTTCATACTCCTCCGTCCGCGCAATTTTCGTAAAAAGGGATACAAAGTTTTTGCTTCACGTATTAAATTATGTAGATACTATCTGAGTTAAATATTAGCTAGCAGTTATAGCTAAAAAAAAGCTTTCAGTGATTTTATATAGCTTTTTTATTGTTATTGCTTTAGGATCGCACAGCATACCTAGCGTTAAATGATTATTGAAGGCAATAGATATATCACCATGTAGTATTTTTGCGGAGTTTCAATAGTATTATTATAAACAATTATTGTAAACATAAAATCGGAACACATAACGCTTTTTTACAAAAACAAACAAGATGGTGGTACCACTGGTACCCTATCGCTTAGGTCACAATACGCTCCATCAGCGGTAGTTATACGAATTTACAAGTTTTGCATGCTTAAACTTTATCGCGGAAGACGTTCGGTAAGAAATTGATTTGAAAATTTTGCATTTCGAAAATAGTTAAATATTTAATATCAGATCGACCTTTATCAATTGCGTACATAGGAGAAAATTAGTATAAATTGATTATTGGACTCTATGGAAATCGCAACGTTTACACCTCCATGCATCTTCCTACGTGAGGTTGGAGTCTCGATCGTATTGTATAACGGTTGCCCTGCCCTTCAAGCCGGAGCACATGATTTCCTCGTGTCAGAAATAGGCAGGACCCCGTCCGGGCGTAGCTGGAATAGCTTCTTTATATATATATATATATATATATGTGTGTGTGTGTGTGTGTGTGTGTGTGTGTGTGTGTGTGTGTGTGTGTGTGTGTGTGTGTGTGTGTGTGTGTGTTTGCGTTTGTGTGTGTGTATAAAGCCAATTTATAAGTCTGCCTGGCGTTGGTCTAGAATCGCACCACCCCGTCTCTTCCCGTGAGTATTATAAAAGGCGACATAGGATTTCACCGGAGTATGAACAGTAGCGTTTTCTGAGTACTATACCGGCGCATTATGATAGATTATATTATAGATTATATATTATATATCATATCTTCTATTCTATTACATTATAGACCGACGGCAGACATACTTGTAACTTGGCTTCGTATCAATCAATACTAACTGTAATTTTACTTCAAATCAAGTTTATTTAGAAAATGTTTAGTATAAGCTTGGAGTAATTATATTTTTTATTATTATTATCTAGACTAAGATCTTCTCAATCTGCGATCGATGACCGCTGTTACCTCGCAACGATATATTGTAAACGTATGAAATAAAACAAACAGAAAGTTTTGTACGAAGAGATCTTGGGGAATTCCTTTCGAGATGGAGGTAATGACGTCAATGGTGAATCAGTTTTAGAAGGCACACAGACACTCGGACGAAAGTAATGAATACAGACCAAGAGGAAATTTAAATTTGATGTAAATAACCATCGATAACGTCAGAGGTCCACGAATTTCCATGTTTTTTTTGTTTTGTTAAGCTGTATTCGGTTTTTTTCCCTCCGATACGTAAAATTTAATGACATAAAAACAAAAAAAAAACTGCTAACGAAACGATTACAGTTATTACTTAATAGTATTTTTTTGTATAAGATAAATATTTTTTGCACAGTTTGTTAAGGAACTTTTGGAAGGATTACTTTAGAATCAACTAAAAATGATATTTTGTGACTTTGTTACGCAATCATATTGAATATGATTTCGTAATTGTTGCTACAACAGGTTTTGCTGCATGCCTTACACTATACCAATCAAATATTTGTAGATTAATAACGTTAATAACATTTTCATAATTTTTCAATAATAACATCTACAAAATACTTTATCAAGAATAAAGCATTGTTCATTTTTATTATAATTATGGATTACACGAAAAATTTAAAATAAAAGCTTTTATTTTTTTTATTAATTAATTAATATTTATAATTAATTAATAATTATTTTATAAAATTAATATTAATACATAAAGGTGTAAAAGGGTACTGCATTGCAAGAAGCATTATACTAAGTACCTACATTACACACGTAAGTTATAATATTATATTTATTGAATAACCAGTGAAGTAGTCAAGGCTCAACCGGTGTTAAGTAATTACCAGACCCTACAGACATCAATCACAACCTGAATACCGTCACTGATCTATAGACATAAGATCTAAGTTTCAGTTGTATTAGTGCATTAGTTAGCTGGTCCAACCGAGGTGGTATGGGAATGCTTGATACTCTCGCGGGACTGAGTCGTCCACCACCCTCGTCTCCCCCCACATCATGTGGGGCAATCCCTTCAGGGGATCCACCCCACTCCACTTCCGTGAACGCTCCACTCCTCCGTTGGTCCACTCCCTCTTCTGGGGAATGTACTCATTCTCTCCTCGTTCCGCACTACCCCGAAAGGGAAGACCAGTTTGGGTGAGTGCCAAAAAAGTTAATGTTGCCCCCCTCTAACTTGTAAAGGTGGGGCCACTGCATAGGGTCGGTGACAGGCTCCTTGAGTCAAAATTGACTTTTACGTAGTTAGTAATTAGTTAGTTATAGGTAGTAAATATAAATTGGGTTTAAGGGGAACAAAAAGAAGAAAAAGGACAACAGGATGGCGCCGGTAGAAGGCTGATGCCGGGCCTCATTCGACCCAGACGACTCAATATTATTACAGTATTAGTATATATATGTATATCTGTTTTGAATTTAGATGTTTGGGACTGGAAAAAGGATAAGATTTAGGACTCACTCTGTATTTCGTTGATGCACTATTAAATTTTCTCACTGGCGAGAGTTATATGTGCTGATTGATCAACAAATCACAATTTTATTGTTTTTGCACCGGCACCATGTTTTTAGTTTTTTTTACACACTTCGCGCCATTTTCATACGCGCGTAGTTTTTTCTCGTAGTGTCAACAGATGGCGTGGATAGGGGATTGAGGAAGGAATAAGGAAAAGGAAGTCCCAACATTTCCCCCCACTTGAAATCATTGGAGGATTTCAAAAGATTTTAATAAGATAATAAGCTGTGGTAACTAAGGTACCTAGTGAATTAGAGATAATAATATGCTAAGAATAAAGTAGTAATTAAGATAAAAATAATAATTATGTGAATAAATAAACTATTATATTAAATTAGATAATAGTATAAAGTAAATTATAAAGGTTACAAGTTTTCGTGAATTGGCAAAGGACATAACTTTGTAACTGGTCGGCGCAGCAGACCGTGAGCTGTTTGGACAGTGACAACTCGTACCACGCCATCAGACCCGGGATGAATTATGCTAATTCTGCCGATACGCCATTCCAACGGTGGAAGGTTTTGATCCACGATCATAACTATATCTCCCAGCTTAACGTTACCGTGTTGTTTAAACCATTTAGCGCGTTGCTGTAATGTATGAAGATAATCCAAATGCCAGATACGCCAAAAACTTTGAGTTAGCTTTTGTAGCATCTGCCATCTAGAACGAACTGACATTTGTATATCAGCAAGGAGAGGCTCGGGTAAGCTCACTAGAGGGCTCCCTGTCAAGAAATGCCCAGGTGTCAATACGTCTACCTCGTTGGGGTCAGAAGAGACCGAAATTAATGGTCGTGAATTGAGAATAGCTTCGATTTTGGTAAGAATTGTTGTTAGCTCTTCAAAGGTTAATATTTGACTTCCGATTACCCGTTTCAGGTGATACTTCATCGATTTTACCCCACTTTCAAATATACCTCCAAAATGACTTCCGGTTGGCGGGTTTAGTTTCCATTGGATTCCCCGGTTTATCAAAATAGACTCAACTTCAAGATTCTTACTTAGCATTAATTGATGCATCTCGCTAAGATAGCGTTTAGCACCCACGAAATTCGAACCACAGTCCGAAATAATAGTACTACATAAACCACGACGGGACACAAACCTATCTAGAGCAGCAATAAAGGCCGAGGTGGAGAGCTCAGTTACCAATTCAATGTGAATTGCCTTAACCGCTAGACAGACAAATATACAGGCATAAGTTTTATATGTTTTGGCATTTCGTCTGCGACTTTCTTTCACGATAAAAGGTCCTGCAAAGTCGACACCTATATTTTGAAAGCAACGAGCTGCTTGAACTCGGATAGAGGGAAGATCACCCATTACAGGTTGAAAAGGTACAGGATTTACTTTAAAACAAGTGATGCATTTTGAAAGCCGCGATCTAATAAGATTACGAATACCTAGGATCCAAAATTTTCTTTGAATTAAAGATTGTAACGCACGAGGTCCACAGTGTAGAAATAGACGATGGTAATAATCAATAATAATCAGAGAAAGATGGGAGGTTTTTGGCAACAATAACGGATTTATAGCTGATTGTGGCAAGTTTGCATTTTTTAATCGTCCCCCCACTCGTAACAGACCCCGTTGATCTAGAATTGGCGCTAACTTTATTATAGTGCGAGAACAGGATTTTCCACTTTTAATGGCACTAATTTCGCTAGCGAATGTAAGAGATTGAACATGTTTTACAATGGTAAAGAGAGAGTCTTCTAGTTCTGTAAAAGTTAAAAAAGATTTGATACGTTTTTCTGGCGGACGAGTTGCGTTTGCAATAAAACGTCGACACCAGGCAAAGATGCGTTGTAGCCTCAACAATGAAGAGTACTTCTCAATTAACTGAGTTAGAATACTATCGTCGGATGACTCCAAAAGAACATGGCACAAGAAGCTGGATTTTACTTCGGCTAATTCCTTTAGATAAGGTAATTTTTCAGACACCGGCCATGTAGAAGAATTCGAGACTATCCATTTGGGTCCTGTCCACCAAGTGGAACAAGCCACAAGTTGAGAACAGGTAAGACCACGACTGCAGTAATCGGCTGGATTATCATACGTTGGCACATGATACCAATTTTCGACAGACAAATTATCTAACAGCTTCACGACACGATGTGCAACGAAAGTTTTAAGACGATGAGGTGCTGTTTGCAGCCATGATAGTACAGTTGAGCTATCAGTGAATGCCCATATCTTTGAAATTGTTATGTTTGAGGTTTGAGTTTCATTTAGTAAATTACTAATATGCTTCAATATTTTTGCTAGTAATACAGCACTACATAGCTCCAATCGGTTGACAGTAAGAACTTTTAATGGAGCTACTTTAGATTTTGCAATAAGCAAGTGAGATGTAATTTCACTGTCGGTAGTTATACGTAAGTACACAGAACAACCATAAGCCTTGGTAGATCCATCACAAAAACCTACAAGTTCGTATGATTTTGAATGAGGAGGAACAATTAGTCGAGGAATTTTAATATCCTTCAGATAGTGAAACTCAGATGTAAATAGATGCCACTGAGACAACATATCTGACGGTACAGTTTCATCCCAGTCAAGCTGAAGGCGCCATAGTTCTTGTAAGGTAAGCTTAGCTATTAGAACCATTGGGGCCAACCATCCGAGTGGATCATAAATTCTGGCGACGTTTGATAGAATAGCACGTTTTGTATTCCCTGGAGCGAGTTCTGATAAAGCATAAGTGAAGTTATCATCAGCTGGATCCCATTGGACTCCAAGAATCTTGATACTTTGTTTTTGTTTTTCATCACAAAATGTTTTAGGAACTTGACAATGTTCCGTTGGTATCTGGGTGAGGAATTCGGGTGAGTTGCTACTCCATTTACGTAATTCGAACTTAGCACGCGCTAACATTTGTATTAACTCTTCTTTATGTTTCAGTGCACTTTCAATAGATGTAGCACCAACAGTGATGTCATCCATGAAAGTATCATGACGAAGACTAGCAGCTGCTAAGGGCCACTCTTTTTCGTAGTCAGAGGCTAATTGATGCAGAGTACGTATTGCCAGATAAGGGGAACTCGTAACCCCGTAGGTTACCGTTTTCAGCTCATACTCAGTTACAGGATCAGAAGGAGAATCGCGCCAAAGTATATGCTGCCATTTTCGGTCTTCTGGCCTAAGTTCGATGTTTCGATACATCTTACTGATGTCGGCAGTAAAAACAACAGCATGCAACCGAAATTTTGTAAGTATATCTCCTATATCGTTTTGAAGTTTTGGACCAGTATATACAAGATCGTTAAGAGATTTGCCATTGGTAGTTTTGGCGCTAGCATCGAATACAACCCTAAGTTTAGTCGTTGTACTTTCCGGGCGAATGACACAATGATGAGGAATTATATACTGCCCGATTTTATTCGAGTCAGCGCTAGGCTCCATATGCCCTAACAGCTTGTATTCGCGCATAAAGGCGGTGTACTCTTTTTTCAACTCTAAGTTTCGATTAAGGCGTCGTTCTAGGTTAACGAGCCGAGAGAAAGATTGGTTGAAAGAATCGCCTAGTTGACTGATAGGTTCTTTGAGAAGCATAGGTACAACATATCTGCCGTCGGGATTACGATACGTTAGATTTGAGTACATTTGTTCACATTTAATATCTTCAGGGTTTAAGATAACCTGACTTGGAGGTTCTTCGATCTCCCAGAATCGCTTGAGTCCCTCGTCTAGAGAACGTGTGGATTGTTGGCGGAGGTAAATGGTTTGTATCAAGTTTGCCGGTGATGACCCAACCAAATACGCTGTGTAAAGCTACCGGTAGATCATGACTGGGCTGAACGCGTTGACCGTCATAAATACTATGGAACAGTTCTGCGCCGAGTAGTAAATCTACATTTGATGGTTTATCAAAATTCTCATCAGCGAGGACCAGATGTTTAAAAGATTCACGAAGATTAGTAGGTAAGTTTGTAGCAGGCATTTTACTCGTTATAGTATTTACTACGATAGGATTAATGTTGAAATGAGGATTTTCTGAAGTACGAGAAAGTACAGTGCAAGAAGTAACTCCAGTCACGTGATGTACAGCATTTTGACCTAGACCAACTACGGCTAATGGACAGCGACGTAATGGTAAGCCCAAACGTTGACAACATGACTTGGTAATGAAACAATCTTGAGCACCACTATCAATCAACGCACGTACAAGAAATGATTGATTAGTACTGCGAGGATGACGAACGCGAACTACACAAGTACCCAACAGAACTACCGAGCGACTGTAGCCCACATACGCATTAGTGGAGGCTGCAGTGCTAGACTCGAAGGTAGGATTACGTGTGATCTCGTCCGGGCGTACGTCAACTGTGACCATGCCACTCACAGCTGTATTGACCTCATGGAGAAGCGTATGATGTCGTTGTCCACAAGTAAAACAATTTAATTTTGAATAACACTTGTTAATGTTATGATTTGGGCGTAAACAGTTTTTACATAAAGATTTTGATGTCACTAAATTAAGCCGGTCTTGTATGCCTAAAGCTTGAAATTTAGGACACTTATATAGATTATGTTGTTGTTCACAACAGCTACACGGTGCGCCGGTGTTGACACTTGAAGATATATTTGAATTAACGGGCAATGATGTTGATTTCAAATAAGGTTTTTTAGAAAAACATTCATTGCGAGGTGCACTCTTATAATTTGTGAGTTGTTTATTAGTTTGTTGTATACGTACAACAGATGACGAGCTTGGTTCACTAACCTCTAGTATCTTAACATAGTTTTGTAAAAAAGTTAGTAAGTCGTTTATAGTAGGTAGGTTATTTGAATTTTCCTGTAACTGTGATTCAAATCTTTTACGAGTATCACTGTCTAAAGTACGGGACGCCAAATAGAATAATATAAATTCACCAAGATTAGGAATGTTTACTGCCTTGAGGGCATTGACACTTTCGTATAATAAATTATTTAATGTCAATAAATCATTAATGTTAGAACTTTTTAATTGCTGAAATTGTATAATTTTGTCTAAATAAGATGTAGCTAATAATCTTTTATTTTCAAATCGACCCACTAGTGCGTCGAAAACTATTTGATAATTATCAGATGTAACAGGTACCCCTTTGGCAATCGATAAAGCAGCACCCGATAGACACGATATTAAATAATGAAATTTCTCAATTGCTGTAATATTCTCATTCTCGTGTACAAGCGACGTAAATGTATCATAAAAAGTCCGCCATTGCTCAATTCTACCATCAAACTTGATTAAATTAATTTTTGGTAAACGTACTTGCTGACCAAACGGCTTGGGTGAGACGTAATGCGACGCGGATGCGCCGGCGTTGCCGGGGTCGGCGTTGGACGCTTCCGATATCGCGTAATACATGTCGTCAAATGCCTTAACAACTTGCATATCGATTTTGTCTTTAGGATTAATTTCAAGTTTTATCGCATTTATTTGATTAGTTAGATCTAAATATTCTTGCCGTAAAACATCTAGACGTTTGTATCGAACATTGAATTGAGATAATTTTGACGAATCTGATGCAATTTGTTGTGATAAGTTATATAGTATTTGTATGTCCTTAAAAACATATTCACGTTGACTTGTTAGGAGTTTTAATTTGAGTTCTGACATTATAGAATACGTAAATTATAGTAAATATAGAAATATAATTAGAATTTGAATACAAAAATTATGATGCAAATGAATTCTATTTTTACAACCGAGAAATTTTTTGAACTACCTACGTCACTTGAGATTTATAAAAAATATATTGTTATTTTATGCTTTAAATAGTAAAATAATATTATAAATTATAGTTATATTGTTATTAGGATAAGATTAAAGCGAAATGAAATGTATAACTAGAGTTTTCTAACGAATATGCCCCTAGTTACCATAGGTTATTCGCGCTCGAAACGGACCACTAAATATGTTTTGAATTTAGATGTTTGGGACTGGAAAAAGGATAAGATTTAGGACTCACTCTGTATTTCGTTGATGCACTATTAAATTTTCTCACTGGCGAGAGTTATATGTGCTGATTGATCAACAAATCACAATTTTATTGTTTTTGCACCGGCACCATGTTTTTAGTTTTTTTTACACACTTCGCGCCATTTTCATACGCGCGTAGTTTTTTCTCGTAGTGTCAACAGATGGCGTGGATAGGGGATTGAGGAAGGAATAAGGAAAAGGAAGTCCCAACAATATCGATGTAGCTGATGCGGCCGTAAACTTATAACTCTCCCCACATTCGCTTCGAGGTCTCCGTCCCGTGCCTTATACGGCTGCCTAACGACCCGGTTATCCGAAAAATCTATCCATCGCTGACTTTCTGTGATTTTTAGTACATCTGAGTCCCAGATTATCGTCAAAATTCCGAGTCGTGTAGTACTCTTCAAACTAGAACGCATTAGAGGTTTGCGGTGGAAGTGGTACATACAGGACGGTGATACGTACTCATGCGACATTCCTACAAAGCGTATGGTAAATCCACCAGATAGTCACCAATAAAAAAATAAAATCATTCAAATTAATATTTAAAAAAATTAATTATGCAGTCGTAAATTATATTTTATATTCGCACGTATAGATTAATATTATTTTACATTTTAGAGTAAAATAAAGACAGAATATGGTCGAAATAAAGGCTTTACAAGCAGCCGCTAATATTTATTATTGAGAATTCAACGGTTTTGTTAATATAACCTTTTACTGGTGGTAGGACCTCTTGTGAGTCCGCACGGGTAGGTACCACCGCCCCGCCTATTTCTGCCGTGAAGCAGTAATGCGTTTCGGTTTGAAGGGTGGGGCAGCCGTTGTGACTATACTGAGACCTTAGAACTATATCTCAAGGTGTGTGGCGCATTTACGTTGTAGATGTCTATGGGCTCCAGTAACCAATTAACACCAGGTGGGCTGAGCTCGTCCACACATCTAAGCAATAAAAATATATATATATAATCTTTAACAAAGATTAGTACGAGTATAATAGATGTATTATTTACTCTTTTAACATCATTCACAATTGTTTGTCATGTCAACAGATATCTACGGTGTTTTGTTATGAATCTTTTTAATGTAACTATAGACATGTTCTTTATCACACAAAACAATGATAGTTATATAATGTAACATTTAATGTTACTTAATATAAAATCTGTGTGAACTACGCATTTAATTCAAGATAAAAAAATATATATGTAAAGTAGGGCTTCAAATGGCAAGAACGATATATGGGTTAGGTACCAGAAATTAATTCTAAAATAATAAATCAATAATGGACATTCACTTCAGTCAGCGATTTCAAATATTCGAACATCTGCCGCCTACGTTTCTTTATTTAATTTATTCCAATAAGACATATTTTTAAATAAAACACTTTTGTTTTATACGCATCAAATAGCTTGTTCGGTTATTTCTTTCGAAAACCTTCTCCAGACTTGTGGGCGCACAATGAAGAATTCATTTTTTAAAATTCTCATATGAACAATATTTCTTCAAAGACAAAAATAAATGTTAAGTTAAGATTCACTAAAAACATATTATATTAGATAATGGAGATTAAGATTCAATGCACAATAATAATATTATACAAATACCAAAAAAGTTTTCAGAAGTTATAAGTTACCAAAAATATTGTCACACTACGTAATTAATTATGTCAATATATATTCAATTAATATATATTGTTCTTATTTTTCTATAGTATATTATTACATTTCCTTCGTATATACTACATGTTTTGAAGACATCGATGATAAATTATGTATGTACGAATAATATTCTTTTTTTATGATTTTACAACCGTCTGAGGCATTATTCTTTCTCCCTTTGGTTTGTTCATTTTGTATGCGAAAAGTTAAAAGAATAACTGTAAATTGCGAAACTATTATAATATTGGATAAACTGTGTGTATCTAATATGTATATAAAATTCTCGTGTCACGGGGTGCGTGATTGAACTCCTCCGAAACGGCTCGACCGATTTTCGTGAATCTTAGCGTGCATATCGGTCAGGGTTGAGAATCGAACAACATCTATTTTTCATCCCCCTAAATGTTAAGGGTTTTAACTAAATTCAATTTTTTATTTTTTAGACAAAAAAATTTGTTTTTATTTTTTTATGATACAGCATACAAAAATACATAAACCTTAAATGTTCACCCCTCTACGATCAAACCTTATTTTTTATTTGCTAATTAAAAACTTTAAAATTTTTTGCGAGAATTTTGTTTTTATTTTGTCATGACTTAGAATAAAAAAGTTCATATTACTCTGAAATTTTCACCCCTCTACGATCAACCCCTATTTTTTATTTGTTAATTATAAACTTTAATTTTTTGGCAAGATTTATTTTTATTTTGTCATGACTTAAAATAAATAAAATCATATTACTCTCAATTTTCACTCTTATACGATGAAGCCCTATTTTTCCATCCCGATTTTTATTTTTTTCTATTCTATGCACAGATCCGCAATAAGGTTGCAAGATGGCACTCAAATATTTTAATTGTAGTACGATAAATTCTTATTCAGAGTTTATAATTTCAAGTTCCTTTAATTATGTTTTTTTTTAAATTCAATTTGATCTCCCGCCCTCGCCGGTCGACTACTGATCAACTATCAATCGATCAGTTATCCCCGCCAGGTGTACCACTCATCCAGCAAACATCACGTAGTAGGGATGAGGACGAAGCCGGTCTCCTGTCTTACTTACTCACTATACATCATAGATAACACACTTAATATATTTGAGAGCTATACAATACTATACATTTTTCAGCCATGTTTTTTTGGTTTTATTTGTGTATATTGATACACAAAAATAGATACAGGTGGCCCATAAGTCCTTTGATATGAAAAAAAAATTATTAAAATAAAACTAATTACATTATGAATTAAATTTTTATTTACATAAAAAGCTTAAAAAACGGGAATTATTTTTTGAAAATAACATCTCCTAAATGTAATCCGTTGCGATCACGGCACTCTTGCAAACGACGTCTAAAATTGTCGATGACTGCGCGGCACGTCACTGCTGAAATGCTTGTCATTTCTCTGCGGATGTTTTCTTTTAGGGCCTCAATTGACCGCGGGTTTGTGTCGTATACTTTAGCCTTAAGGTAGCCCCACAAAAAAAAATCCATCGGGGTCAGATCTGGACTACGTGGAGGCCAGGAAATGTCTCCTCTCTTAGAGATAACTTTGCCAGGAAAAAGTTGACGGATAACGGGCATAGCAGTGTTAGAGGTGTGAGAAGTGGCCCCATCCTGTTGAAACCACGTCCTGGCATTAAAGCCTGAAAAGTTTTGCAATTCTGGTATGAAAAACTCTTCGATCATAGCCACATATCGCTCCGACGTAACAGTAACTGCGCGCCCTCTGCCATCCTCAAAGAAGTAAGGCCCTAGGATACCATGGGCTGACATAGCGGCCCAAACAGTCACTTTCGGACTATGTAAGGGCTTCTGATGCTTAAGTTTTGGATTGATGGGGCTCCAATAGCGGCAATTTTGTTTACTAACATGCCCGTTAAGATGGAAATGAGCCTCGTCAGAGAACATTATGTTATTGAAGGAAGTAAACCGATTCAACATTTCATTCGCATAATTTTGTTTTGAATACCGTCAGTTTCCTTTAATTCTTGAACCAACTGAATTTTGTAAGGGTGCATATGTAAATCTTTCTTCAAAATCCGTTGTAACGATGTCCTGGATACGTTTAATGCTCTGGCGCGCTTACGAGTTGACTGTGTCGGATTTTCGCGAATAGACTGTGTCACTGTGTCTATGTTTTGTTCCGTACGTGACGTCCTTGGGCGACCCAACCGCGGTTTATCTAACGTCGAACCGGTCTCCTCGAACTTAGCAACCCAGTTCTTAATCGTTTGAAGAGTTGGAGTGTCGTCAAAGTTGTGTAAACCTTTGTGTTCTCGAAATTTACGCCGCGCAACGGTTGCCGAATTGTCGTTTTTATAAAACTCGCGCACACAAAACGCACGGTCCGCTCCGGTAAAACGCTCCATCGCGACTAAATTCCCAGAAACCGAAGTTACTCCCCCCGCTTCCCCTGCACCGCTCACGCGTGCCCTGTTCGTTTTATTCAAATTTTACTTTTCAAAGGACTTATGGGCCACCCTGTAGTAGCCGATTCGCAGACTTACTGAACATACGATTGAGTATACATAGTTATATAGTTATAACATAACATAGTTATATAGTTATATATTGAAATATAAAAAAAAACATAAAGACTGGTGAAGCAATAGCTTTAAATGTTGATTCTCTTTATAGAGTAACTCACTTTGTGCTATCGTTTTTTTTCACATCATATAATATATATATTTTATTTTATTCACATCAAAGTAAAGTTTAGCTATATATATAATATATCCCATAAATGTTTTAATATTTTCTAACGTTCCTTCTTCTTATGTATCAATATTCAAATTACCATTTATGTCTCTTTTATAACGTATCAACCTCTTTTAAAATTTATGTCATAAAAAATAGAGGTCACATATATTTAAGCGCTGTGCCTATAGCATTTATTGCCGCTTTTACAAATCGTACTACTTATTTTTTTAATTATTGAATTAGTCATTATCAGTACTTATGAAAAGTATATTTAATATTTCGGAAATTTAGTAACGACAATTTTCGACTTAGTAACAATACGATTTTTTTTTAATATGGCTATATTTTAAAAAAAATATTGAAATGTTTTCTAAAACTAAGTTGAACAACTTATATATATAGTTTCTATAGGTATATCAGGATTAGCATCAACGAAAATGACCAAGTAGACACGATCATTAAATATTGAATGATATAAAACTATAGAAATGTGTTTTTTTTAATTGGACGATTTTTAATTCCTGTTTTACAACTAAAGCGTTTTTATTGTCCATAACGTGTAATATTAGGCCAAATGATATTACACGACTATATTGATTTAAAAATTATGTAAAGTGCATGCTTAGCATATTATTTAAAAATGCGCATTTTTTTAAATAATTAACGCTACGGAAATGTTTAGGCCTACGTCGTAGAACTACCTGTTTGTGCTAAATATATATTTTATTGGTTCACTTGTTGATGACGTGTATTTTTTTTTTTTTCAATTAAACATTACTGAATACCGGAACAGCGTACTACACAAGTCTGTTACATTTATTACACTAACATTATCGTTTCCGGTTCTGAGATATTATTTTATTAACTATCCTAAGCATGCGTGCAATTAAATCATGTTATAACTCGTTTATAATGTAAGTATTGAATAGGGTTTTCTTAAATACATATTGGAACATTTATTTTATCTTATCAATCAATGTAATCAAATAAATGTAACTATACTGAGACCTTAGAACTTATATCTCAAGCTGGGTGGCGCATTTACGTTGTACATGTTGTCTATGTGCTCCAGTAACCACTTAACACCAGGTGGGCTGTGAGCACGTCCACTCATCTAAGCAAGAAAAAAAATCACATGACTTTCTTTTATTGCATAGGTAAGTGGACGTACTCAGCGTCCATCTAATGTTAGTGGGTGAATATAAATGATATAAAGATAAATATGTAGAATAAGATTATTTCTGAAAATAACAAAATCATTCTCTATTGCAATAGCCCGACAGAGGTGCTTTTTTATGAATAATCTCACCTCTAATATTCCAATATCGAACAGTAATATAAAAAAAAGTAAATTAATAAAGTGCATCTGCTTGTTAACTGCCTTTTAAAATATTAATTGTGTTTTGGTGTGCAATAAAGTGTAATCTCTCTCTCTCTCTCTCTCTTTTTTTAAATTAAAAAAGTGTTTTAATGAAACAATACGTATATGCTGCTTCTAACTAATCATTATATTGTAAAAGCTGTATGAAAATTCGTTCAATAATTCCAGAAATATGCACGAACAAACAGATAGAAAATATTTTTGACTGTCGCTTAGTTTATGTTCTAGAATTCTTCGGTAACTAAAAGAGGTTTTTTTTTTATATACTACCACCATACCGGATTCTACTATACATTATTGACAATAATAGCCCACTGAGTTTCTCGCCGGATCTTCTCAGCGTGTCGCGTTTCGATCCGGTGGTAGATTCTGCGAAGCTGCTCTTGCTAAGGCCAGTGTTAGCAACACCTCCGGTTTGAGCCCCGTGAGCTCATCTACGCACTAGGTTAACGCTGATATAGCCGCTCAAGGCTATCAGCATATGAAAAAAGAAAAAAAAGATAACAACATTTACTTTGGGACTAATATGGAATGCTATATAATATAATAAATGTGCATGGCATTTTATTTATGAAAATAAAGAAAATAAACGAATGCTATGAATTCGTAATACACTAAAAAAAACCTGCTTAAGACTGATTTTAAATTAGTGACTTATGTTAAATATATAAAAACGAAATGCTTAATCCTGATTCAAAGGTGTTTTTCTAGTAAATATTGCTTAGGACCACATCATAGCTAAGTCTGCATATTTTAAAGAATGAAATTGATTTTGTTTTGATTTATTTTTTTAATAAATATTATTAACATATACTTTAATTATGTACGTCAGCTTTATATTGTAGATATTGTCAACGGTTCTTACATGGTCAAGAAGGCAACGTGCTGCTGCTCTAGCTGCGTCTTCCTAAAGAGCAATCACTTTTATTTCGATTTATATAATTATAAAGACTAACAAAACATTTATGGTGAAACCACTTTTATTCTTAGTCATACTTTTTTTTTAATTACCAGGTATACTTCTTGTATATTACCTCGTTGGTCCATTTGTAAAAGATAAAAACTTATTTACTATCAATTTATGAATTGTTTAAAAAGAACTCTTTGTTTAGTTTGTTTAAATAGTTAACATGTTATATAGATAAGCACTTTATATCATCCTGATATTTAATTAAAGTTTTAATAAGTATTCGTGAAACCGTAATGTAGAATTTTTTCGTGATCTGAACCTATTTGTTTTGATACAAATATAGCTATTATTTTCAACGCCTCTTGATATTTATGCTATATTTTCAGAAACCAAATCAATTCACGTTCAATATACATACATATTGACTTTGAAATAAAATTTTCCGTACAAGGAAATCATTAATGTTTTCTTATTAATTTATTAACAACAAAAATATAAAAAAATATATTTACATCAAATAAATAATAATCTCCGGAAATTATTCAATACCCACACTATTCAAATACACTTATACTTTTAGAATATACAAAATTAATTTATTCCAAGGAAGCTTAACAATAAAATAACAATGTGTGACAAGTTAATAACGGATAAACATCATCATATACCTAAACCCTAAATGAGGTCAACAAAATCATTAAATCCACAGCACAAGGGAAATTTACTGCAATAGACTATTTAGCTTCCTAAATTAGCTGGGTGATGTTTTTTAAGAAGAGTTTCAAAAAAATTTTGAATACCCAAACGAAGCTTAAAACAAGAAAGATAGGAAGGTTTAGAATATGCGATACGAATTCATTCGTTGGTGTCAATCGCTAGATTCAGGCATCTGTCAAATATTTTGGGTCGTATGATAGCCGCCGACAATACTATAAAGTTAAAGTATAATTATTATTATTTTTATTGCCTAGATGTGTGGACGAGCTCACAGCCCACCTGGTGTTAAGTGGTTACTGGAACCCATAGACATCTACAACGTAAATGCGCCACACACCTTGAGATATAAGTTCGAAGGTATCTGTATAGTTACAACGGCTGCCCCACCATTCAAACCGAAACGCATTACTGCTTCACGGCAGAAATAGGTGGGGTGGTGGTACCTACCCGCGCGGACTCACAAGAGGTCGTACCACCAGTAAAATTTCAATAAAGAAAAAATACTGTGAAATTTAAGAAAATGTGAGAAAATGACAGTAAACAGGATACGCTAAGAGCTCACATCTTTCCATGAAGATTTCTAGCAACTTTGGAAAAATAAAATACAGGCTACAGCTGCTCTTAAAGCTAATGAATTAACCGGCAGCTCCAATACTAGAAATCCAAATTTTCAATCTAGGATCAAAACCAATACTGCATTCGTGTATGGGATTTTCTGAAAAAAATACATGGCAAGATTACATTGCATTCTACTATGTGGAAAACTATCAAAGATGTAGTAACTATAGCGGTAGAGAGCAGCATGACTGTGCCTTGATATTGTTGACATCCAAAGCTCAGAACACCATCAAAGATACAAGTTTTCATTCAACTTGTATTCATTGTTGTTGAAATGTGGAACAGCTATAGTTGTAAAGGTCAATGCAATAAAATTCAAATGCTTGAAAAATAAGAATTAATTCACATAACAACACTAACCGACAAGGTGCTAAGTGACTCGTTTTTTTTATTATAAATAATTAAGTTGCCCTTCCATTAAGATCTCGAGGTGCATACATTTTGTTTCCAGAGAAAAAATGTTTTATTAATACACTTTCGTTTCTTTGTAATTAAAATTATATAGTAACAGGTTGAAAAGAAAGAAATCATCGAAATATTTAAATGTGTTGCAATGTACACAAGACTTTGCGTACAAACAGTACTAAATTAGCATACTTGCGTGCTTTAAAATTCTAGATCCCCAACCGGATGCCTGATACCTAGACTGAAATGGCAAGTTTGTAAATTATAATTTCGTCTACAAATACGCAGATCAGGTTCACGTCGGTGCGGCCGTGACTCTGTTGTTTCCTGATGACCTTGCTTTTGGTGCAATCTTCTAGTTAATTTCTTATCCTTGGTTGTGCATTTAGCTCTTCGTTCTGTTATGATATTCACTGTCCCGAAACTAAAATCCAGTTCGAAAGTACCAAGTATATTTACGATAGAACTCATTGCCAAAAAGAAATATACCTATGAAATAAGAGGATAATAACTGAAATTAACCAGGTAATTGCCATTTTGAGAAAATAAACAGGTACGGAATTCCTGTTTTATCTAACACGTCCTTGAACTCGTTGCGTCGTGATGGTGATTCAGGATGCTAGACAGGATTTCCTATTATGAATAAATGCTCTTATTCTATCATAATGTTAATTTATATAGAGTATTTGTTATTGGACAGTGTTATATTAAATATGACGTAGTTTATCGGTATCTGTCGTTAATATATGTATTTTTTTAAATTTACTATTGTTTACTTTATCCCCGCACGTAAAACTTACATTACCAAAGATAAAAATTGTGTCTGATAATCTTTCTACGTATGTATTTATTGTTTCATAATTCACAATTAATACTGACGTAAAGAATGAAGACGTTTAATAGGACCAGAAGACAATTTAAAACACATGAATATAGACGTCAAATTTCATTATTTACCGGTGTTTTCGTTAAATAAAATGAATAAACTTTTCGGAGTCCGAACATGCTCGGACTATTGTTTTATTTGTACTCCAATGTTGAGGGCAGTACATATTTTTTACAATGGTTTGATTTGGTAATCTATTCAAATAAACATAAGATTTTTCACTGAAATACTAAAAAAATAAACAAAAAATTTCAAAACACAAAGATACAGATTGATGAAAAATGTAACAAATTTGGAAAACTAGAACAGTTTTTACTATAACATTTATAATCATTACGTAAAAACGCTTCGTTCCCCTCAACGGCATCATAAGTTGGACGTGATGCTTACGCAACACCCTGTATATATTAAAATAAACGATCAAAATTCAAACTAAAAAATATTATATATTTTTTGTATCAACTATCGTAATCTATCTTCTTATTCTAATAACAATTAGCGCAGAGAGGCTTGGTCAAGATCTATTATAACCAATTAATAAATTTGTTTATAGTCATTTTAATGCAAATTAAATAATTTAAAATTATTTAGTATTATGAAGCAGGAACTCACTTTTACTCGCACAACATTATTTAATCCTAATACTTGATTTACAAATTATGCGTATGCCTCGGCCTTCTGAATTCAATATGGTTATCAATTTGTGTTTAATATAATAGTATAATATTATATTACTACGGACTCTGAAATTTACCAAAATATAGTACGTTTTAGTGGAAACATTTATAGACATTAATTTTTATAGTAAACAATAAAAGTGGATAAAGTATGACTACTGAAGGTCAATTGGCTCCAGAGATTTCATAAATAATTCATAATTACAGAAATATGCGTCACACAGCAGATATTTTAATTCTTAACAGTTGTTCAACACTTTATTTATGATCTGTAGGGACATAATGGTCTGCTTTGCTCTTTTCTGATTGAAACTAAATCGGTAAAAAGTTAGGCTTTTCAATATTTCCCATTCCTTATATATGCTTTTCCCCTCTGTTGACGAACTCTTATCACTCTCAATTAGATTGTTTATGAAACAAAATTGTATTTTTTTCTGTCCAATAATGACATCGTGCTGCTTTTACAATTATACTCAGAGCTGATGAAGTCATTCGTTGTTCCATTTGCTTTCTTTTTTTTTACTTTTTCCTAATTTATTTGACTTAATTTTTGCTTTTCAGAATAATTGGATTGAAAATATTGAAAATTTTTAGGTACGTTTCTCACGCTATAATGGTGTCTTTATTTTTTATTGTATAGATATTTCATCCCACCTGGTATTAAGTAGAATAGATAGTAGACAGAAACATTACAAATCACAATCTTTTTTGGCCGTCTACTTACTTATATGTCTATTTTTACAAGTTAACAAGGGTTCGGATAACATAAGATGAAGGCCATTTCCAGCCAACCTTAGGAATTGAAGTAGGTTAAAATCTCAATGGCACAATACTAGTAGCTTATAGGTAAATTTATAACAATTTTATAGAACATGCCCTATTTGTTTTCTTGTCTTTTATACACGATACTATACTTTCATTGCTAAACCGTTCGTGTCTACGACACTGGTATATTTATCATTCGAAAAAAATTATACATGCCACAAGATTCGAGCTTTTTTTATGATTGAAAGATTACTGGTGGCCCGGAGGCCTTTCACCAGGACAGGTGGGCGAGCAAAGGCTCAGCCAAAAGGGGTGGGATTTGCTAACAGCTGCCCGAGCGCTTCCAAAGGAGACCTAACAACTCAAGAGCAATTGCTTCGCGAATGAATCTACTACCGGATCGGAATCACGACCCGCTGAGAAGATCCGGAGAGACATTCAGCGGGCTGATGCATGGGTTAGGTTGCACGTCGACCTCTTTGTTGAGTTCGACGAGTACGGTTACCGGGGTCCCTAAGCCTGCTCCTAGTGTTAGAGCTGAAGGCATCTAATGCAAAGGTTATTAGATCTGATGGATCCGTAAGGACGTGTGGAGATTCGAGCTACCGCTTAATTGTATCCTTTAGTACGACTATACTGAGCATCTAATTTAATAGACCATGAACACTTATTGCGTCTCATAGTAACACGAATGACCGATGATTATGTGAATCATTATTTTCATAAACTCATCATTCGTAAGTTTGTTTTTTACTAAAGCGTATTTAAACGTTAATTTTATTTGTGTAATCATAATCAAGCACTAATCGTAAGTCCGCGTCATTTAGTGAGGTTGATTTGTTGAAGGATTATTAAATTTTTAACGAAGTCATTGCTTGCGGTCTGCACGACATATTTATTATATTGGGTACGTGGTTTTTTTTTGTAGCCAACGTTTTTTTTTTTTTTTTTAATCTTATTATTTTGAAGGACCCGAGGTTTATGTACTTGAGAATTACGTACATCGAATGGCGGGACCGGTAGCGGTTCACATATTTTGTATACGTCCAGTATAGCTGCCGTAAGCTATAAACATCAACAATGTTGATCACGAAATATAGAAAATTGCATTCAATCATACATAAAAATCGATTTTTCTTTAATAATTAACGTAGTTTTACCTACGTTACATCATTATCTAATTTAATTGTGATCAAACTTAATAGGGAATGAACAAAAATTATAACATGCAAAAATTTAGATATTAAATTATATGAATAAGTATGTCCTAAGTTCATAATATAAATAGATAACATAGTCAATACACAAAGTGATGTGGGTCAACAACCCAGGCGATGATATCTCAATCTGTTGGTGCGACGAGGAACTGCATTCAATGGCCGAAAGCGTGAGTAACTCTGTAATAACACAATATACCAGTTTACTTTCAAACAATAGCCTCTCGCAAACACATCGACCAATATTATTACAATGCATCCCATTAACGTGATTTTCCAACGGCTTCGACCGGCAGAACCGACAACTAGAAATTGCAATGGAAAATCTTTGTGTATTCAAAAGAACAAATTCGGCATGGATGCTTTCGGGATCTTTTATTCTATACTAGCTGACCCGGCAGACTTCGTAGTGCCTCAATCGATAAATAAAAGACCTAAGCTTTTGTATAAAATAAACTTAAAACTAACAAAAGGAATCCGTCCGACGGGGGAGACATCAAAGGGAAAATAAAATTGTCATTTTTATTTAATTCCGAACATTTTCATATTTATCTACCTTTTAAGCCTTCTCTGGACTTCCACAAATAATTCAAGACCAAAATTAGCCAAATCGGTCCAGCCGTTCTCGAGTTTTAGCGAGACTAACGAACAGCAATTCATTTTTATATAGGTAAACTAGCTGACCCGGCAAACGTGGTCTTGCCATATATAAGATTTCTAGAGAATTTCTAGTGTAGAAAAAAAATTACTAACTTATTGGAAGTGTATAAGGATGTGGAATATTAGTGAAAAAGGCCTGGAGCGCTGTGAACGATGAGGGAATGTTGTTAAAAATAACAAAACAACAAACATAAAAAAAAAATTAAATCAAAAAAAGAACAAAATTTTTTTGGTGTGAACACCCCTTATCACTTAAAGGTTAGAAAAATAGATAGTAGCCGATTCTCAGGCTTACTGAATATGCATAAAAAATTTCATGAGAATCGGTCAAGCGGTTTCGGAGGAGTATGGGAACGAACATTGTGACACGAGAATTTTATATATTAGATAGATATTGCGTGGACTAGTGACCGACTTCAGGGGCTATCTGGAGTTAATTGGTTACCGTAGCCTATAGACATCACAACGTTAAGGCTGACACTCCCACCTTGAGACTTGAAGTCTTTGTCTCAATTACTTAGTAATTATGCAAGTAAAATAATTCGACCACTAGCACAGTCACGTCACTTGATACGAATGCACCAGGACTTTTCCTCCAGCTCGCGACGCCATAAGATGGGGGTCTATTGTAAAAAAATATAAACATATTTTGTCGCAACGAACATGTTTTCGTTCAAAGCGTTATTCTGACCGAAAATTTCTTTATGCTCTCAGAACCCTTGAAACATTTATTTATTTCAATTGTTGCATTCATATTCATTAACAATTTGAACTCTCGAACTGTAATACTTTTCCCTCAAATTAATCACAATTTCTCAGACATTTCAGTAATTAATTCGTTGATAAAAAAAAGTTGAGGAACATAGTCCAAGCAAATTGAGTGCTCCGTAAAGGTCATGACCCTCAGTTTTTTTTCCTACCTATGCTGATAGCTTTGAGAGGCTATTTCAGCGTAACCTTAACTAGTAGGTGAGCTCACAGGGCTCAAACCTGACGACGTTGCTAACACGAACCCTAGCAAGAGCCGTGCTTCGCAGAATCTACCACCGGATCGGAAACGCGACCCACTGAGAAGATCCTGCGAAAAACTCAGTGGGCTGACCCACAGCACTGAGGAACACGATGCAAGGAGAATGAAAGAAAGTAAAACACTATCATGATCAATTCTTAAACTTCACATTTAATTTAATTCATATAAACTACTTAAACATACGTATTATACAGAGAAACACAATCATGTTAATTTACGGAGTACAATCAACAAAGTACTATCACATTTAGCCTACAATTAAATAAGGCAATAAAACGATTGCGAAACACAAACACGCTGCCAGCTCAGAACTTGGTTGTGCAAAGACAAAAATGTCTTTATTCGTTGGAGTTGTCCATAATTACATCTTTATTTTATTATATCTATATATTAATACGTGAAGCAAAAACTTTGTATCCCTTTTTACGAAAATTGCGCAGACGGAGGAGTATGAAATTTTCCACACTTATAGAGAATATAGAGAAGAAGTGCACAATGCTAATATTTATTTTTAAAATAATGCATAAAAGATACATTAAATCAATAAAGAAAACATTACACACATTACATACCATGTATTTGACGCACACACGCATGCATACTATTTATTGTCAAACTTTTGTTCTTGACGTCTGTTGTCAAATAGAGAATAGAATATGGTTTGTCTTTGTTAATATTTTTTATAGTGTAGTCTTGGCGAAATTTGTGATTATAGAAGTATAAAATACAATCATAATAGTGTACAAACTTACAATTCCAATTAATTATAGTCGAATTTCGACTACTGCGGGACCTCTAGTTATTATTATTTATCAAATGTGGCGTCGAGACTCGATGTATTCGTATCAAGCGATTCGACTATTCCCTTGTTTAATATCCTCCGCAGATATACACTAACGCTTCCAAGGAAACACGTGCTAAGGTAGTGCACGAATGCCTTCCACCATGATTGAATAATATCTAGTAAGTAGGATGACATTTTGAACTGGCAATTTTGTTTCGAATTTGCTTTATTACTGGTACCTCGTTTAGGTAGATACCATGATCCTGCCTGTTTTGCTGTAATTATGCTTTCTGGCTTGAAGCGTGGGGTCTAACTGTTTTACAATGCAACTGAGATTTAAACCTCTCAAATAAGGTGACAGCATTCACGTTGCGATACTGTTTCGGTAAGCGCTAGGCCGATCAAAGAAATAAACAAAAATACAAGAAAATTTTTTTTTTTTTGTAATAATAATTGAAAAAAATCTTGTTCGCCGGCCGTCTGCATAAATCTACCTGTTTAAACGTAAAGGTCACGCACACCGGGTAATTATAGTCATGATTTCTAAAATAATTATTTATAATATTGAAATTTATTGACAATTATTAATTATTATTGGTGTAATGTAAAACGGTTTTCTTTGTAAAATGTCTATACCGCGTAACAATTAAAACGGATTCCGTAGGGCTATCGTGAGGATTCTTAGTTTCGCAAGGCTGCCCGATCGCTCGTCACGAACACAACTAACCATAACAATAGTCCAAGCTTGCTCATTACGTCAAGATACCCTTTTTTCGCACGACATCAAAATTCAATTTATTACGAAATCAACCTTCGCTCTTCGTAAATTAGCGCGAAGCTAAAGTCGAGACTTTTTATAGAAGAACAAAAAAAAAACGGTGGTACACTTTACTAGGTTTGTCGCCGTGACGCCGTCAAATAACGTTCTAGAACGTTTTCATACATAACTATTCTTTGTTTTTGTTCAGAGGTAATTCGCGCTCTAATTTGACATAGCGAACGTTACGCTCGGACTGCGTTAAATTGAAAACACTTCTTTTGATACCGGTTAAAGATGAGAAACAGCTCAATGTCACGCTATAAATTGCCTAATTTGAAATGATCAATTGAATCTGACATAATTAAAACAATTATTTAAGACATTATAGTATGATCTCGTGAGCAATTGAACCTAAAATATTATTATTGAGCGTTGCGTGATGGTACCTACGATTATTTCAGCGCTAAGTAAACAATATTATTTAAACAATGATTAATTAACGAACACTGGATTAATGAAACTGGCTCGACTGGTTTTAAATTAGGTACTAACTGTAAATGAAGTTGTTATTTGTAAATAAGCAACAAAAAGTGCTCCATATCAGTGTTTAGGTTCGGTTCCTATAATTAATTAGTTATGGGATTGAAGGCCACCAGGAAATTGTCGCGAATTTCTTCCATTAGTGATTCATGTAGTTGATGTCGACTTTGTTCGTCGAAATCATTGAGTGCGGTTCGTTAAATTATTTGTTTTCCGATGATTTCCTGTTGGTTCACGCTGTGGGCGTTTGACGTATATTTGAGCGGAATAACCCTATCGAAAACATTATCATTCCGCGAAGACATCATCATAAGTATGTTAATCAATTCATTAGAGTCCAAAACAGTGAAAATGTTCTTTACCTGAAAAAACCTGAGCTCGTAGAACATTTTTTATAAATTTTTTGTTCATTTACCTTACTCATTAAAAAATTAAAAATAAAAAAAACTACGCAGTTTAGATAGTTTATAAAAAATGATTTCATTCAAATTTCATTGCTTATGTATCTACCAACATTAAGGCTGCGTGCAAATAGAACCGAGCACCATCATTCGTTTAATACGGAAATTGACATAAGGTCAGACCACACACAAAATACGCCCTTCTACTAACTCCTATTCAAGAACAGAATTAAATAATAAAATAGAAAATAAGCTGACCCTTAGTACTAGGACAAATAGCTGTAACCCAAAGAGAGTGAAATCTCATCACTGCACTTGAGTTGTGGCCTAATAAAATATTGGTGGTAGGTAATACTGGTGGTAGGACCTCTTGTGAGTCCACCGCCCTTTCAATTTTTGCCGTGAAGCTGTAATGCGTTTCGATATGAAGGGTGGGGCAGCCGTTGTAACTATACTGAGACCTTAGAACTTATATTACGCATTTACGTTATAGATGTCTATGGGCTCCAGTAACCACTTAACACCAGGTTGGCTGTGAGTTCCTCCATCCATCTCCATCCGCGGATTGCGGACTTTAGTAGACTGTATGGTATTTCTGTATTACGAATTTAACGAAAAAATAATTACTGTACGTTTCTTTATTAGAGGAAAAACATTTTCGTCTAAGAATATCGAAAATATTTGTATGGGAATTAAGTAAGTTCACCTGCGCGCAGCTATGAAGTCAAGAATGTCTAGACGCCGTACAATGGTGGTACGCCTACTGGTGGTAGGACCTCTTGTGAGTCCGCGCGGGTGGGTACCACCACCCTGCCTATTTCTGCCGTGAAGCAGTAATGCGTTTCGGTTTGAAGGGTGGGGCAGCCGTTGTAACTATACTTGAGACCTTAGAACTTATATCTCAAGGTGGGTGGCGCATTTACGTTGTGGATGTCTATGGGTTCCAGTGACCACTTAACACCAGGTGGGCTGTGAACTCGTCCATCCATCAAAGCAATAAAAAAAAAATTAAAAAATCAAAAAGACAATACGAATAAAAACTAAAGTCGTTAATTATTGTTTTCATTTTTGTGAATTATAAACTTTGCCGTCAACGGTTAATACAATTATAATTTATCTTAATAATAAACTGGCCAGCGACAAGGTTATACGAATAAATATAATTAGAATATTATGTTGATTGAAATTTGCGAGTCTAAGCTACTGCAGGCAGTTGCACACAAAAAAATTGAATTCGTTTTTGGTGCGCAGAGTAAGACAAGTTTTTAGGATTACGTATAATGATATGATACATTTAATGATTTCCGTGCCTGCGTATTACAATAAATAAGCTTATCCGAAAAATTAGAGTAGGTTTATTTAAAAAAAATGTATATCGTCAAAGATAGGAAACGATGGCGCAAGGTTTTAAGGGAGATATGTTCTTGGTAGGTTGAGACCACGACCCTCAGATATGAGGAATCCGAATCGCGTTAAGAGTATTATTAGCTCAGTAGTCCCAATTTCAGTATAATCACTAACACTTCATTATTATTGATCAGTTTTATTATTGATAGTTTTTTCGTGTAATATTGGGAAAAAAATGAGTTGTTTCCAAATTTGTTTAAGACAATGGCAATTACAAAACAAAAGAAATCTCTTGACAAACAGAAGCGAGAACGGTACTGAATTATTTTATCTTTGCCTATTTACATACTGATTCATAAGGATATTTGATAGTTTTATACAATACTAGTGGTCCCGCAGTAGTCGAAATTCGACTATAATTAATTAAATTTATAAGTTTCAACATTATTATGGTCCTATTGTTACAGATTTTGCCAAGACTATACTATAGATAAATACTCGTAATATTAAAGATAAACAATACTAACCTATTCTCAATTTGACTACAGACTTTAAGCAATAACAAAATTTTGACAATCAACAAAGAGTATATGTATGTGTGTGTGTCAAATACATGGTAGTGTGTGTAATGTTTTCTTTAGTGATTTAATGTATATTTTATTATTTTAAATTTATTTTAAAAAAATATTAGCATTGTGCACTTCTTCTCTATATTCTCTATAAGTGTGAAAAATTTCATACTCCTCCGTCCGCGCAATTTTCGTAAAAAGGGATACAAAGTTTTTGCTTCACGTATTAATATATAGATAACTGAAATAAGGTACATCCTTCAAATACATCAACAAATACTATTAAATTAATTCAGAATGAGTTTGTCACGGTGACCCATTAAGTTGTTTATGTTAGAAGCAATTAAACTTAGTGCTTATAACATTAATGTAAACGAAATATTTTTATTGCGTTCAAATCAAGTATAATTATGAGTAATATAGATTATGTGTGTATTTAGTCCGTGTACAAATGTAGATTTATGATTAGATAGAATTCTTTGATGGTTGAACCTTGGCAGAATATTAATTAAATGCAGTAGCGTGCCCATCTATTTGTATTATGTTTGACTAATTATTGTTAAGAATACTTTATGTAATCAACAATTATTTGAACATTGGTTTTATTGGTGCCCCTCCGGCCGAGACATACGTTCTGTTCTGTAAAATGTTTATGCAATACAATTGAAGTTTAGACTCTGATGATACTAGGTTTTATTATCTGTGGACGTTTTATATTTTTTACTCTCGGCGGCATTACATTTAGGTATAAGAAACGAATTACCGCGGTATATTTTAATCTTCTGCTTAGGTTAATGCACTCATCAACATTGAAACACAGGACGACTGCGAAAATACTAATAATCACTGAAACATACACATACGATTTTATTTGTCAATGTGTGCACGAATCTAAAGTTTTCAACTTCATTCTTCTATTAACAAATGTTATGATTTTTATCCACTGACGGAGTTGGAAGCGATAAACGGAACCCTGTACATTGTTACTTACAACGGGAAAGCCTATTTTCCGTTTCGAAGACTCACGGTCTGATGACGATATAAATTGTAGACTGAGGTTTGTTCGATTGATCATGCTTAACAAACGTACACGAAGTGGAAACAGAACGCATAAATGTGGGCGATGACTGTATTGGGAATTCTTCAAGTAATACTGACAGTACAACTTACCACGATATATAATTTCAATAATATAACAAGCGCGACCATATTGTACATTAAATCGCTATCGTATTTTCAGGATTTGCTCAGGTTCCCCAGGTATTCGCTATGTGTAAACAGTCAGTCGCTCTAGGTTTTTAAAACCGTAATATACTTTTTTCCTTACCTATTAACTGGTAGCCTAAGAAACTATTCCGGCTACGTCCGTAGGTGAGCTCACGGGCTCGACCTGAGAAAAAATTGCTAACACTAGCCCTAGCAAGAGTAGTGTTTCGCAGAATCTACCGCCGGATCGGAATCGCAAACCATTGAGAAGATCCGACGAGAAACTCAGTGGGCTATGTCTATGGGTTAATTTACTCGAGCCCTTCGTCGCAAGCGACGGGTTCGGCGAGGACGGTGACCGGTTGAATTTATGGATTAGCTAATAACGGTTTACTTATGACGGTTTTGTTGCAATCAAAAATAGTATCTATATACTAAATGGTAAATCTGTATTTAAATTAAAAATCAGTACATATTCAGATCCTGAAAATATTTTGTTGTATAACTCGAATACAATAACGTTCGGTCTGCACTATAAATTAAAGTCGGTTCACAAGATTCACAAAGGATACAAAGCGATCATAAGCATTTATAGTTGTAAGACCATTAAGCAATTAAAACATTATTTTATAATCATGAAGATAA
The DNA here is from genome assembly GCF_030267445.1 of Bombyx mandarina. NCBI lineage: Eukaryota > Metazoa > Arthropoda > Insecta > Lepidoptera > Bombycidae > Bombyx > Bombyx mandarina. Next base: position 8,107,645 of record NC_143208.1, read on the forward strand.
TTATGTGGTACCTATTTGTTTTACCCGCTACTTCTTTAGTAGAATTAACGCTCTATAGTGATGGTAGATAAAAAAAGTAAAAATCTTGATAATGTTGAGATTGAGATACATATTGCGTAATTAATCGCAATACGATTAGTATGGAGTGTTTTTCCTATTAACATTTAATTAGTTATTTGGATCCACATATACTCGTACACAGTACAACTTGGGTACACCCCTGATTTTTCGATTCAATCGAGACTGTGTCTTCATCAGAAAAGCGGGTTACCTTTTAGACACATATACCTAGTCAGGTCATAAATTCTGTCACATGTTTAATGTAAAATAATTGAAACAAGTTTATTCATTATGTAACCATTCATATAACAAAATGAACTTAACGAAACATAGATTCTTATGACACTAAAGTTTATTCAAAATGACCTCCGTGATTTTGAATACAGGCCTTCAATCTGCGCGGCCAGTCGTCTATCGTAGCACGAACGAGGTCCATGTCAATATCGGCGGCTGCCTTAATCAAGGATGTCTTGAGTGACTCCAAATTGGGATGAGGCTTTGAGCACGCCTTTTCCTCCAAGTGTTGCCATATCTTGTAATCTAACGGATTCAAATCTGGACTGGAGGAGGGCCAGTCTTCGTGCCGGATGAAGTCGATTTCACGCGCCGCCAGTCAGTCTTGTGTGCTCTTCGCTCAATGAGCTGGCGCCGAATCTTGTTGGAATACCCAGTGCCTGTTATTGAACATGGTATGAGAAACAGGTTCCACAAGGTTCGTCAGGACTGTATTTTGATACACAACTGCCTTCGTTTTTACACCTTTCTCACAAAAATGTACCTCTGTTAAGCCCCAATAAGAAACTCCCAACCATACCGTGAGCGAGGATGGAAAATGACCTCGTTGGACACGCGGAATACGGGTGCTCGCTTCTTCACTACTGTGTGCGTACACTTTATCATTTTGTTTGTTGTAGCTCTCTTCTACGGTAAAAATTTTTTCATCCGAAAAAAGAATTTCCCGATATTTTTTTCCCGCGTACCGCTTCAACAAAGCGCGGCATCTCTTCAGTCTCAGGTCCATTAGACGAGCATTCAAACGATGTCCTGTTTTTCTTCGATATGCCCGAAGCCCTAAGTCTTCATTTAACACCCTTTTCACCGTGGTTCTGCTTAACCCCATCTAAAGGGCCAACAGTTTCTGCTTACGTTTGGGATTTCTTTGAATTCGCGCCTTCACAGCTTTTCTCACTGCTGGAGTCCTAACAGACCGAGGGTGACCACTTCTTGACCTGTCATCTACACTAGAGTCTTCATTGTATCGTTTGATGGTACGATAAACGAATCTTTTGGTTATATTCAAATTTTTCAGTATCTTAAAAATTTGAATTGGCGCGTAACCACAACGGTGCAACGCAATAAGTGCAACACGGTCTTCTTTAAGCGTCCACTCCATATTTAAAAATGAGTAAAATTCTAAAAGTATACATTTTTATTTTCATGAACAATTCGAAATTCGAATTCAATAAACTTTTGTTGTGGCCAGCATTCTAAAAGAAAAGTTTTTACTGTGTGACAATACTTATGACCTGACTAGTTATATACGCATATATGCACCATATATATGCACCGTGGGTTCATTCACTCATCTAACAAATAAAAAATAAATTTCCGTTTTCTTCTTGGTAATTTTTTTATTTATTGCTTATATTGGTGGACGGGCTCACAGCCCACCTGGTGTTAAGTGGTTACCGGAGCCCATAAACATCTACAACGTAATTGCTGCCACCCACCATGAGACATGAGTTGTAAGGTCTCAGTATAGTTACAACGGCTGCCCCATGCTTCAAATCGAAACGTATGACTGCTTCACGGTAGAAATAGACAAGGCAGTGGTACCTACCCATGCGGACTCACAAGAGGTCCTACCACCAGTAATTACGCAAATTATAATTTTGCGGGTTTGATTTTTATTACACGATGTTATTCCTTCACCGTGGGAGTCAATCATGAACAATTGTTAAGTGCGTATTTCATTAGATGAAATGGTACCCACCTGCGGGATTAAAAAACCGTTGCATCGCTAGATACGAATGCACCAGGCGTCTTATCCTTTAGGCCACGACAACTCGAAATGGGATTTTATTATATTAACAGATATATCTACATCTACCACTGTTATATACTTTTTATTAAACGAATTATGAGAAAACTTAACTATCTACATTATAAGTTTAAAAGAAAAAAATACTGGCAAGGTCGAAGTTCCAGTTGGTATTTTTTGAAAAATATATTCGTATCTGTCCAGTTGTGAAGGTCAAAAAGTTATAAAATATCAATTAGAATTGTTTCGAATGAATAATTATTTCTAACCGCGCCACGGCAAGCCCTTTGAGCGAATTTTTTTAAGGACAGAATGTACAAATTTATTTTAAAACCAGTTCTACAGATAACTCGGTACCAACGTTTTCAGTTAGAAGCATCCACGTGCCACTTGTCAAGGAACGAAATCTTCCTCTTTTGTTATAACCAATTAGTTTTAAGATTTTATTGTGCATCGCAATAGGTTTGATAGGCAATTGATTGAGGGCGACTTGATAAAAATTTACAAACATACTTACCGTATTATTGTAATAGATTTTCCAATGCCTCTCATTCTGTTTATGTTACATACTCCAAAGAATTCTGATTACTGAAATATCTTGTAACATCTCAGGCAAAACAAACAAAAAAACAGTAATGTAAGAACCGAATATTAGAACGGTAAGTTTTGGCAAAAACCATCATAACTTAGTAGCATTAAACACGCAGAAGTATTTTGAAGAACAAAAAAATTACTTAATCAGCACGCCAGAAAGTGTTATGTGCATTTTAACTAAATAATATAAATAAACTATACGAAAGAATACAAAAAACAAAATAAGAATAATAATTATAAAAATTATAAAATTTATATTATGAAATAGGATTTTTTTTACTGACAAACGATTTAGGTCTGGCTATTTCAATCGTTACCTACATTGAACAAAATCAACATAAATAAAAGAAAAATTGTAAGTTACAAATTTCTCTATGAATATACCAATTAATTTAATTTAGGTTCATTCTGATTATTTTATGATCGGAAAATCGACCCTAAGTAACAATCAGCAAATATTTTCGTATCATTCATTCTATCATAAATTCAGGATTCATGTCAATTGACATGGTAGTTGTCAAATTTAATTTCTGCACTCTATTTCTTATTTACATTTCCTTTTTGAGCTTTTTCAAATAAATGTTGTTTATCTTACATACTTGCTTGAGAGCTCTACCGCTTCTTTTACCAAGTGTTAGTAAAAGTGGTTCTTGTGGATTTTACCCAATAATATGATGTAATAACATGCGTCACTTTTAGTTTGTCTATTTACAGCTCAATTATTTAAAAGATTTTTTTTTATTGCTTAGATGGGTGGACGAGCTCACAGCCCACCTGGTGTTAGGTGGTTACTGGAGCCCATGGACATCCACAACGTAAATGCGCCACCCACCTTGAGATATAAGTTCTAAAGTCTCAAGTTTAGTTACAACGGCTGCCCCACCCTTCAAACCGAAACGCATTACTGCTTCACGGCAGAAATAGTCAGGGCGGTGGTACCTACCCGCGCGGACTCACAAGAGGTCCTACCACCAGTAATTACGCAAATTATAATTTTGCGGGTTTCATTTTTATTACACGATGTTATTCCTTTACCGTGGAAGTCAATCGAGAGCATTTGTTTAGTACGTATTTCATTAGAAAAAGGTCCAATGATTGTGTATTTACGCAGGATATAAACGTAACGCAAGTGAGTCGAACCATAATCTAAAAACCGAGCTAATTTGAAGAAATTAATAGTAATTCCTGTGTTGTTATCAAGTATATTTTATATTGCCAACGGGCCCAAAGTATGCTGTAATTGGAAAGCAAAGATTTTATATGACAAAATTGCAACGTTTCCGAGTTCCGCTTAAGCCAAGAGTGCGGCCAGCTCAGCAGCTGTGCGGAATTGTTCGATCGTATAAATCACAACACGTAGGGTTGAATTAGCGGCAGAATTCTTAAATTTAAAGAATTTTAAATTTTAGTAGGTACAATATATAGTAGTAATAGTACAAAACAAATTAAAAGTTTAGTTGCATGATACATGTCAACCAGATCGCAACCTCTTTTGTCTTAAGATTTAAAAAATATATTTGATTTTCATTATTTTATAATTTGTAACCGCTATATTCAATTAGAAAAATTTTAATATTAAGATTATTTGATGATTAGAAATTTGACCGTCTTTTATTTACTATCATACCAGAATGAATATCAAAATAAAAATAACTTTTCATTAATTCACTAATAATACTGCTAACACTATATATTTAACTGACGAAAACGGAATTTATTAAATCATATTCCTAAACGAAATTTAGAGTATTACAAAATGATCTTGATCCAAATATGTACACACGTATAGCCAATAGTGTCTTATTCAAAAGTAGGTCACGTATCTAGTTTAATGCACATGTACCATTAACAATCTTGTCAACAACAGTAAAGTCGTAAATCGCTGCAATGGCAACCCTGCAGGCTATATACAAGTAGATATGACAGCGGTATTGCCAATAAGCCTCTCGGAGTAATAATCCCCCCGGCAACCCCACTCCGGACCTTGTAATATTGTACTTGAAGTACTTTTTAAAACGGATACTAAGTGTATCAATTTACAATCAATGAACCGGTTCGGCGAAATAAAATCCTTGACTGGCAGCAAACAAAGTCCTTGTTACGGCTTGTTATGTATCCGACCGGATATTTTAGATTGGAATTTTGACAAAAATTCTTACTTCCGACTAGGCTTAGGAAATACAACATTAACATAATTAAATAGAATTTTATTTGATTCACTTGCTATCCACATATCAAAGTTGGATCAAGTTACATTTACTTCGCTTACATACTTTTAGTATTAATTTTAATGAGTATCCGGATATTATAGCTAAAACAATGTATCTATATGATGTTTCACAAAGTATTTTATTATAAGACAAATTTAATAAAATAATGTATGGAGATTAATGTTCATAAAACGATTATTAATGATAGGCCGGACGGATTAGTTCGGCCAGTATTCATTTAGAATCACCAGAAATTCTTAAAGAACACGCTATTTACATATTACCTACATAAATATGTATTATAAAATAAAATAAATATATATATGTATATCTGTTAAAAATCGTCATACAAATTATTCCACATACGTTGTCACATTACGCCGTGATTTCGCTATTAATTTAATATCGGACGTAACGTACATAGGTTGGCCGTGTGCTGTAAACTAGCTTAAGGTGGACAAGTAATCGATCTTGCGTAATTGAACAAAAGGGGATATATGGACCGAAATGCAACTAAATACAAGGTTGAATTGTAATGACCTCTACATGTTCGCCAAAAGCGGAGTGACATGAACTACTTTGATTAAAAATTTCATTGCTATGTATTTAGTTTGTGTAACATTAATGTGGAGATTTACGAGTAAAATATATTCAATGATATCTATTATATATTATATATATATTAGATTATAGCACATGATAAAAGAGTGTCCTATTTAATTTGTATTTTATAGAATGAGATACTTAAATGTAAAACTAATCACGAAAGAATAATATTAACGATACTTTATTCATGTATCCTGTTTCGCGTCATTTTTTAATATAATATATATATATACTTTTTTTTGTTAATCAATATAATTTATGACGACCAAGACCAGAAAAGCTTAGTATTTTTGTATGTTCAAATTACCTACTATACGTGAATTTAGAAAATTTCCAAGTGATTTCATAGAGATAGAGCATTACTTATTGGCCTCTCTCGGTAAATATGCATTTTGAATCTAAAGTAGTAAAATTTGTCTTAACTGATAAAAAAAAAACAAAAACACTGCAAATATGGAGTTCTTGCTTGCATCTTATACTTTCTGATCCTCCCGATCCACTAACGGTGCTTTTGGTTACCTCAAGCACCGATCATCGTTCTCGTCGAAGCCGTCGCTTGTGACGAAGGGCTCGCCGAGCAAATCAAACCACAGACACAGCCCAATGAGTTTTTCGCCGGATCTTCTCAGTAGGTCGCGTGTCCGATCCGTTGGTAGATTCTGCGAAGCAGTGTTCTTGCTGGGGTTAGTGTTAGCAACGCCTTCAGGGTTGAGCCCCGTGAGCTCACCTACTTAGTTAGGCTACGCTGGCATAGCCTCTCAAGTAGGAAAAGGAAAAAAATGATCTTATTTGTGCCTCCCGTCTGGTTAAGACTTGTAACTAAATGTTTATTTTTTTGTTAAACGTTTATTGTAATCGTGGAATATTAACATACCAGCGACCCGCCCTCGCTTCGCTTCGGAAACTGTAATTTATTATTGATTTCTCCACTATTTAATGGATGTTATTATACATATAAATCTTCCTCTTCAATCACTCTATCTATTAAAAAACCGCATCAAAATCCGTTGCGTAGTTTTAAAGATTTAAGCATACATAGGGATATAGAGACAGAGAAAGCGACTTTGTTTTATACTATGTAGTGATATTACGTATACCGTATAACCGTTTGCTTAAACTAACCGTAGGCTTCCGATTCTACGTTGAATGTATTCTACGGGAAAAATTCCGTGCAATGCCGACAGGTTGATATGTATTGAAATAATTTAACTCTTTCTATATACTCTTACCTTCCTTCAGCATTCGGATTGTTGTCAAAGAGCTTTTGTTTGTTGCTTAGATAGGTGGATGAGTTCACGACCCACCTGGTGTTAAGTACTTACCGGTTACTACAACGTAAATACCGCCACCTACCTTGACTGTTACACTACCTACACTGTTATAATTAGAGACATTTTGATGATTTGAAATGTAATAACAATTTGTACATGTCAACCACAAAGGTTAACAATAGTTATGTATATGATTAATCAGTAAATTATGATCGCATAGTGAAAATAATCATTCAGTTATTCAGTCTTCATTAATGATTCAGTTCCTTTTTTCTTTCAGTTAAAAAATAACTTGCTTCAATGTTTTAGAATTGTGGTCTTGCAAAAGTCAAATCTATGAAAACAAGATGGAAGTGAAGCGAAAACTTGTCTCAGAGGAAGAGAAAACTAATTTCAGGCCAATATCCGTCTTGTAACAGCGAGGCAGCCCGAGATCAAAGCATCGATAAGTGGCCTAACTTGATTTCTGGCCTATACCCGGCGAAGAGGCCGTGATACTCCATTGACTTTAATTTGTCGTGAAAACTAATTTTGTAGCTTTAATAGCGTCGGGAAGTGTGTCCTAATTAGTTTTAGAATATGCTTACATGTTCTAGATTTTTTTTAATTTCGAACTCTTGAAATAGATTAGGCGATCGTTATAGGATGAACCGACGTTCATCCGTATAATAATATTTGTTTTTCTTATTATAGTTATGAACTTATAATAAGAAAAATAGCCGGTTCCATTACTGTTTATCCCATAATTATTTTTGTTATCTAACTCTTTAGTCATTAAAGTAGATAAGATTTTTCTATTAATTTATCGATAAATTAATATTTAATGAACACTTATCCTTGTATTCGTTTTGTCACGAAATTCAAATGTTATTATAAAATATTATTTTACTTTATTTGATCATTTACCAAAAAAATATGCAGACACTAATTGGCAGACTACCAATGTATAATCAGAGAAGTAAGAAATGTTCTAGAAAAGTTCGATATAAAATTGATGATTCTCGAGACGATAATATCATTAAAATTGCAATCTGAAATGTTTATTTATGCAAATCGTTTTCATTTGGATTAAAGTCCACAGATGTCATTACATGTGAGGCGTCTCTTTTCGTTAAGTAAAATGACGCTCGCCTGCATGTTTCATGTCAAGTTATCCTTATAGTTTTAAATGACAAGGAATCTTTCCCATCCGACATACAGTAAACAGGAATTCCCCAGTAACGTAGTAAATTGTCAACCTTGAAAACGCTTGTCATTTGTTTGTTTGTGTAGTTTGAGCCATTGGGTGTTTTTTACAGCATTGGTCATACCATTTTTTCAAATTTAGATTCTTTTGGATTTTTTTTCTTACACAGTTGACAAAAAAACGCGATCTACTATCTCAAAAATAAAATTGCATTAATCAAAGTATATTAAAACAAAAAATTCATTTAACTTTCTGGAAATACACTATGATTAATCATGTAAATAATTATTTGTAGCTGATCTGCATACTTGCAGATATGATTACAAGTACATTCATAAATTTCTTTCAATTATTATAGAATGTTAATTGTAGTGTCTATTTTCATTAATATCGTCTAATCCGAGCGTCACAGAAAAATGATCCATGGATTTATAATTCAACCGATTTCAACTTAATAAGCATTCAATGTATATTTTTTGATTAATATTAATGAACATCTTATTCAGTGCTTGAGTAAATGTGCTAATAAGCTTCCGCAAACGAACAAGTAAATTGACATTTCTTACATCTTAGTATGTATATGTAAGACATGTAACCAAATATAAAGAAATAAACAATCGTTGTAATGTTAAGATCGATAAACGTCGTTTTGTCCTTAGCCACATATCAATTCTAATTATTGACATGAGGAAATTAATTACAGTACCATACAAGAAAATACGCGACATGCTTTTATATCTATATCATTTTATTAAATACACACTAATGAATTAAATTATATACATATCTAATATATAACATTCTCGTGTCACAATGTTCGTTTCCATACTCCTCCGAAACCGCTTGACCGATTCTCGTGAAATTTTTTATGCATATTCAGTAAGCCTGAGAATCGGCTACTATCTATTTTTCATACCCCTGAATGATTAAGGTTGTCCACCCCTAACATATATTTTTTTTTATTTGGACTTTTTTTTTGTTATATTGAGGTATTATGTGGTTGAATGAGGTTTTGTTATTTTTATTATATATTCCCTCATCGTTCACAGCACTACATACCTCTTTCACTCATTTACCACATCCTTACACACTTACAATAAGTTTTTTTTTTTTTTCTACACTAGAAATTCCCTAGAAATCTTATATATGGCAAAACAATGTTTGCCGGGTCAGCTAGTAAATTATATATAATTGTATGAATTAAAACAATTTTTGCTAACGTAACGTAATTAAATATGGTTTAAAGTGATAACGAATAATATAATATGAAAAATAAAATTTGCAAATTAATAGTTTCTTATCTTTAGCAAAACGGATTGTAGACGGATACGGAAATATTTATTTATTTACGATTTAATTAACCAGTTAAATCGTATAGGACGCATTCGTTAACAGTAATTAATGCAGTTTGATATTTATTGTGTAGGTTTCAGTCACGCCGAACATGCAGCTCATTGAAGATTTTATATACAGGGTGTTATTTATAATTAAACATATTAACTGACAGCGGCCCACTCCGGCTCCGCTCGGGTCTTTAACAAAAATTTCAACGATATTTGACGTTGTTTTATTTTTTTTAATAAAAGAACATTTATTGCGGCATAACTATAATAGTTAGAAATTATAAACTATAATAGTTTAGAAGTCGTCGTGGCCTAAAGGATAAGACGTCCGGTGCATTCGTATATAGCTATGCAACGGTGTTTGAATCCCGCAAGCGGGTACCAATTTTTCTAATGAAATACGTACTTGACAATTGTTCACGATTGACTTCCACGGTGAAGGAATAACATCGTGTAATAAAAATCAAACCCACAAAGTTATAATTTGCGTAATTACTGGTGGTAGGACCTCTTGTGAGTCCGCACGGGTAGGTACCACCGCCCCGCCTATTTCTGCCGTGAAGCAGTAATGTGTTTCGGTTTGAGGGGTGGGGCAGCCGTTGTAACTATACTGAGACCTTACAACTTATATCTCAAGGTGTGTGGCGCATTTACGTTGTAGATGTCTATGGGTTCCAGTAACCACTTAACACCAGGTGGGCTGTGAGCTCGTCCACATCTAGGTAATAAAAATGCCGTCGCGATGTAAATAATATTTTAGGTAATTTCTTACACCGTGGGTTATTGAAATTTTAGTAAGGATCCCTAATTTTTTCAAAAAAGATTATAGTTTATGTCACTCGGGAATAGTGTAGCTTCCAAACAGTGAAAGAATTTTTCAAATCGGTTCAGTAGTTTCGGAGCCTATTCAATACAAACAAACAAATCTTTCCTCTTTATAATATTAGTATAGACAAACTGGAGTACATATTAACCGACGAACTGGAGTCTACGATTTAAAAAAAAAACAATTTTTTACTTTTAAAGAAATTTAATGTCTAACAGCGTCATTACATCTTGACATATTTACATCTGTTTTATATAGTCAGATAGTTAACCCAAGAAATATTACGTATAAGCTTTAAAGAAAAGGATGACTTTATTTCGGTTATAATTATAAATAAGAATTTATCTTAAGCATTAATCAAATAAGGAATGGTTTTTTATTAAGGAATTTTAGTTTACAGTATTATTATACATTTAAATTAATCTATACAAACAAATCTATTCATTTTACAATTGCGCTGTTTGAGTGAGCTCATAGCACACCTGATGTTTCATCAAAGCATTAGACATGTTTCAATAATGAGTAATGTTTTAGGAACAAAAGCTAGGGAAATCCTTTACAATGCGGTGTTACTTTAAGTCTAGTGTATTTTTTTAAACAGAAGCGTAATCTTCGGAATACTTATCACCTGTATGCAGATGACTATTTATCTACAGGCAGACTTAATATATCATTAGGTATGGATTTATGCATTGTACTGTAAGATGTTTTTTATAAGCATTCAATTATTAAAATAGATGCCTACTTAGTTATTTTTACTTACTTACTTAGCTAATAGAAATTAGTAATCACTTAACACACGACGAGTCGAAAACTTTACCCATCGAGGTCAATAAAAGTTTTTATTTTATTTACTTGGGAAACTATCTGTACTATAAATTCTGATGGCACATTCAAGATAGGTAAATAAAAATCGAACAAGTTTCCACTATTAACATGACGTATGAGAAGATGCAACAGGATTCCCTCACTCCATATAATAAAAAATAATACGTTTTCCTTAACATAATGATTGGAGACACGATTGATTTTGAGACATAATTAATCAAAGCAAAAATTTAATTTCGTAATAAATTTAATTTTTGACAGTGATTATTATCATTAGACGTCATTGCTTTTTATTTCGTTCGTTTATCGTTTATCCTTGTTATACAAGGAAAAATAATTCTAATAAAATGACACGATTTATGCAAGAAAAATAAATATGAAAATTGAATATTAAATAGGTTTTTCCACGTAATTTTGTTACAGGGAAACAGAAGAAAGGCATATAGCCTTGAAAAAAAAAACGGTAATGACACTAGACACAAGTACAATTCCATTAATTGCTAAACAAGGCTGTCGAATGAATGCTCAGGCTAAACTTAGGCAAGCACAGTTTTATCTAAAATAACATTTAATATATTATATACCCATATTTGGAGTTCGTTCTATATAATTTCGCTAATCAAAGCTACATGTTTGACTCGTATTTAAACAACATACTCCCTGTTAGATTTTATTGAGACGAATTATTTGAAATACTAGAATTTTCAATCAGATCACTGTCGCTTACAGCCCTTCCTGGGAAATGACATTCAGTTTCTAAAACTATACATATACATACCTGTGTTACTAATAAACACACCTGCTCATTAAGGATTGAAAATAAGACAACATCGTTGCGTTTCGGAATATGCTGAATTTTAAATTGTATATGCGGAGGTCAAGGTGCACCTCAAATTTATTTCGGACTATTTTTAATAAGTTACTTTTACTTAATAATAAATACAAACCTGTTCGTGCTATTTTTAAAGCACGATCTTAATGAATGACTTAACTTATTTTTAAAACTTGGAGTTCAGTTAAAAATTGCCCCTGAACTCTTTCTGAATCAGTTACTCTAAATCATTAAGCTATCTAACAACTGAATTATTATTTATGTAAGTGAGTTTATTCATTTTATCTAATTGACTTGTTTAATTGATGTCATCAATCATACCGGTTGCGAGACGTTTACTACGAATAACGGGCTTCTGTGTGCTTTGTGCGAGTTTTTTAACGTTCTGGATGGCGTGAAAGTTAACTCAAAATTGTATGGAGTTGGTACGTTTGCCTACGCTGGCCTACATTTGCCGCCAGGGGCACTGTTCCAACTGCATACAAATTTGAGTTAACTTTTACGCTATCGAGAACGTCAAAAAACTCGCACTATGCACACTGGTACACTACACCTCCCGCGTGACTAGTTAAAACCTGATGAGTCTTATTCTTTCTGCTACGATTAGCTTCTTTACTAATTATTTTGAAAAACATACATTTTATCGAATTTCAAATAATGGTGGTAGGACGTATTGAGAGTCCGCACGGGTAGGTACCACCACCCTGCCTGTTTCTGCCAAGAAGCAGTAATGCGTTTCGGTTTGAAGGGTGGGGCAGCCGTTGTACTGAACCGTACTTTAGAACTCATATCTCAATGTGGGTGGCGGCATTACGTTCTAGATGTCTATGGACTCCAGTTACCACTTAACAACAAGTGGGCCGTGAGCGCGTCCACCCATCTAAGCTATAAAGAAATAAAAAATAATAGCTGCTGAAGGAAAAATTTCAAAGAAGTCAAATCAAATCATAATCTCATTTAATTGTTGTCTCGACGCACATTAGTTCCAGGAAATCTCAGGTATTTTTTTTAAATTTTCCTTGAAGTTTTTCGGTCGGGTAATCGCGACAAATGCTCGACTAACTTCATATGTGCCATGAGTCGCCTTCTTTTCTTTATTTCTTTTCTTTCGTGTCTTTGTTGTCATCGTACCACCAAGAAACCAAAAACATATTTAATTTTGACAAACCTGCGAATATCTTAGAAAGTACTTAAATGAAATGTCTCACGCAACATATTCGAGAAAACACAGACACGCTAAGCTCTTTATAGTGTAAAATCTAGGCTAGTATCCGCGGATACATTTTAAATGACCTGTCATTATTTTTGTTTATCTTTCTTTTATATTTGTCGGTCGAAATACAAGCCCGTATGGTTCATTAGCATGTTTTTTTCTTCATAAAATCAAATGGCGTGATCGAGTGGATGCTATTATCAAGTTATTATTTGCATGAATGTTATGTAACATCAATCAACAACAAAAGTTGGTTCTAAAACAAAAACCAACAATAATAGGCAGCGAGACTACGAAACAATGACTAAAGTGACTAAACATTAATTTAAATGTGTGATATTTCAAAGGATCTGTATGCAACATAGGCATGCAAGACAAGTTAACGTTGTAGATAAATTAAACATGACAAAACCATAGCTTTCTATGAGCATAGTTTTGAATCAATATTTGGCGTATTTTGAAGCAAACATTGATGTGTGTTTGTTTAATCGTGCCGTGCTGATAATTTGTTTGTCATTTATTATTACAATACAAATCATTATTAATCCAAATTGTGCAGTAACAATAAATGTAATATCAAAATTATACGTGCGACAACTATTGCTCAATCAGCATCCTAATTTAATGATAATACATTTATACATTACATAATATTTTAAATAAAACTCGTAGCATGTATCTAATATGTTTATTTAATTGTGTTTACAAAATCAAAACAGAACAAGGTTCATAAACTTGCGCATTTTTTTATTTCCGGCAACCGTAAACCACTTCGTGTTTCCTGTTCCAAACTGGGCTTGTTTATTTTTTTCACTTTACAGGTGTCATAATATAACGAGCCTAAAATTTAGTGTAACCTTAAAGCTTAAAACGACCGGCTGAATAATTTTTACAATAATTCTTGAAACCGCCGCACTTCGAATATCAGAACGAAGAGCAAAATGAAATTTCTATTTAATTACGTTAATACTTCGCGATAAAATCTCTAGAGGGCAAGAATTGAAATTCAAATATCGAATTGGAATCGGAAAATCGGATTAGAGGCTTTTTGCCGGAGCGGTTTTGTACCGGTCCATTGTTGTATTGTAAATTTGTTGGTGAGCGAGAGAAGGAATAAACCGGTAAGGCGAGCGAGCGTTTCCTGGCCGCGCCGCTAGCCGCCAAGCCGCCGCTCACGGCTGCCGCTGCCCATTGCTTGGGTCAAGGCGATGCAGCGCTCAGCCGTATTGTTAAATTGCAGCAATTTATCTCATTTGCTTTTTTAGAATCGCGATTACCATTAGGTAAGGTTAAACGTAATTGTTTAAGACATTGTCTCTTCAAATGTTCGTTTATCTTACGAGTATGTATCGCAAACGTTTTTTTGGAACGGAATTCCTTATGGGACGATGCGGAGGGGTATCCGAGAAAAGACGTCCGTAACGTAAGATTTTTATTAATAATGCACACAGTGTACGACTTAACTTTGTAATAACGTACAAAAAATAACATATTTTTTATTATTATATTTTTTATAAATCATTGTGTATAAAATAAAGTTGATAACTTTGTAAAGTAGTTTTTTTTTATCAATAAAAAAAACCATAATAAAAAATGTATACCCGAATAATTATTTTCTTTATACCTCGAATAGAACTTAAAATTAATATTTTTATAATAAGAAACTTCGTTCCTATCCGGTGTCCAATGACACCACACATCTTTTTTTTTTGCTTTACTAATAAATAATATAAAATTGTATTTTAATTTTAGCTGTGACTCTTTTTTAAGATTTCGGGTAGTTTTGGGTAGAACAATTTTCCGTATTCACTCATTTTATTTTAATATCTTATATTTCATACTTCTTCTATCTCAATTTCCAATGTTAATTTAGTACAAAGCTAACAAAAATTTAAAACCCTAAAAACATTCAATAAAGTATGTATCACTGTTAGCGGTCCCCCAATGATGAAATTCGGCCCAAATAATAGACACCAATACATATGTAGGGATTTATCATATATTTTTATCACATTAAAACTACTCAATATACATAATAATATAAAATAAAAAAATAAAACAGAAAATCTATGAACAAACAGAGGAGAAAACATATTTAGCTACTTCGTTTGTAACCTATTTTTTATGTTACATGATACATGATATGATAATGTTTCATGATTTGCAACAAAAAAATTAACATTTAATTTTCACTACTCCATAGGCAGAGCGTCCATTTTGTTACATTACTAATTGGATTTTAAGGACTAGTAAAAACTTCAAAGTTTAATAATAACAGGGATCATCCACTCGTAAAAATCAATGCTTATGTCAGATTTGTGATATTTGTTTAATTGGAATACAGTTACAATATCGAAGAAAACCAAAAAATAGCTTGAGCAGGGAACAAATAAATCTACAACAATAAAAAAAAAAATAGAAGCTGCTGAGAAATCTTTGTCTAGCGTGTATTGCAACTAAAAAACCTGTTTAATTATTGGTTCTGCAAACTCTAGGTCTCTATGAAGAGTTATTGATAAGAACAATTACTTGTGAATGTAATAATATAATCTTTCATTAAACTATATTATGCATAGTTTTATCATAAGAATGTGCGGTCGCTTTGAAATGGTGGTCCACGCAGCACAGTCGGTGTTCAGTTCTACTCACAATATTTTTTATAACTTGTTACAAAATGGTTTTTTTTGAGTTATGTACATACCGTTACGTGCCTATATAGAAGAACTGGTGGTAGGACCTCTTGTGAGTCCGCGCGGGTAGATACCACCACCTCGCCTATTTCTGCCGTGAAGCAGTAATACGTTTCGGTCTGAAGGGTGGGGTAGCCGTTGTTACTATACTGAGATCTTAGAACTTATAGCTCAAGGTGGGTGGCGCATTTACATTGTAGATGTCTATGGGCTCCAGTAACCACATAACACCAGGTGGGCTGTGAGCTCGTACACACACACCTAAGCAATAAAAAATAAAAAAAAAGACAAGCCCTAAGTATCTTGTCGATTCTTCTCTGGAGTGAAACGGCATTGCGAATAGGTGTTAAACATACAATTTTAAAGCGCCTGTAAAGGTCTACCTGAATAAAAAATACTTGGATTACGACTTTTTTTACTATCAATCAAAGTTTTAAAAACAGTACGATTTTAAGACACGCTTACTACTATTGCGATATCAGGTCTTTTTTGCAATGTTTTTTTAGCAAGTAAAATATTAATTACAGTTTTTATTTTCTTCACAGATTAACTAAGGACCTTGAACTCTTATTGTTTTAGCGGGTTTACTGGTGGTAAGTACAATACAGTATTGCATTAGGTCCAAACCCAGGTAGATACCAGGTAGATCATCCTAGTGACGACCAGCATTGTAAGGGCGAGACAGCAGTTTTGCAATAGAATTGAGACATCGACATCTTATCAAGGTCAGTCAGTAGCATCATCCACATTCGAGATATATGTCGGTGGTAATGAGATGGACTCATCTACTTCTTGTTGACAAAAAACAATGGACACGAACCCAGTTTCTAGAGTCAAACGGAAATGAATTCGCATTGCGAGTTCGTGACCGGAAGGTTCTAGGGTCCTTGCTTTAGCCACGAACCTAACTTAAAACGACCCACACTTGAGTGTCACAATATACGATTACTAACGTCATTTCCTTTATTGATGCAAGCCCATTATTTTATTAAATACGTTTTTATATTGTCTTATCGCAAATCGATAGTACCAAATTTATTTCAAACTTCCTTCCTGTTTATATAAATGATTAAATCAAAGGCAAAACAAAACGTTCAATTCGAAGTTATTCAGTAATCGTTTGGATAGCTAATATTTTGAGTAAACTATTATTAAATTTGGGTTTTTTTTTTTTCATCATCATTTTTTACTGCATAGTTGTATGGAGAAGATAATTACCGACTTGGTGTTAAGTGTTGGAGGGAAAAGCTATAAAAATGAATGTGAATGCCACCATCACCATTGACATTGAGGCTGTCTCGCCCTTCAATCTGGAAAGCATAACTACCTCGCGGCAGAAAGAAAAGACAGGATGGTGCGGTAGGCTGGCGAATTGTATGAACACATATTACATCATGCCATACCTGCGTAGTGACGTAATTTCCTATGAAGGCTACATTTTAAAATTAAATGAAAGAGTGCAAGTAATATCGCAGTTTAATTGTGAATTTAATACTCGTATTATAATACTAAACACACTTACACTTTAAAACACCGTATTAACAATTTTATTAAATCAATAAAACCTCACCGTATTCACTCACGGAAGCTGTTAAATTGAATTCAAAAAACTGTGAAAATAGTATATGTATATAGTAATAAAACTTTAACTGTAAATGTTACAATTTTTTTTTTATTGCTTATATGTGTGGACGAGCTCACAGCCCACCTGGTGTTAAGTGGTTACTGGAGCCCATAGACATCTACAACGTAAATGCACCACCTACCTTGAGATATAAGTTCTAAGGTCTCAACTATAGTTACAACGGCTGCCCCACCCTTCAAACCGAAACGCATTACTGCTTCGCGGCAGGAATAGGCGGGGTGGTGGTATCTAGCCGCGCGGACTCACAAGTGGTCCTACCACCAGTAAATCAAATTAAACTAATCATGAGTACTTCAAATTTTAAGACGTAGCTTGAGCATTATCTTATCTATTTAAAGCGATGACAAGACTTTCATTTTTCGGTGGTCACGGTCGGTCATGGACATTGGTCGTTAAGTAGCTCATTGCCATGAAAACTCGATAATATCTATATATTAACACGTGAAGCAAAAACTTTGTATCCCTTTTTACGAAAATTGCGCGGACGGAGGAGTATGAAATTTTCCATACTTATAGAGAATATAGAGAAGAAGTGCACAATGCTAATATTTTTTTAAAATAATGCATAAAAGATACATTAAATCAATAAAGAAAACATTACACACACTACATACCATGTATTTGACGCACACACGCATGCATAGGTACTATTTATTGTCAAACTTTTGTTCTTGACGTCTGTTGTCAAATTGAGAATAGATTAAATATTGTTTGTCTTTGTTAATATTTTTTATAGTGTAGTCTTGACGAAATTTGTGATTATAGAAGTATAAAATACAATCATAATAGTGTACAAACTTACAATTCCAATTAATTATAGTCGAATTTCGACTACTGCGGGACCTCTAGTATAATATTATTACGGGTGCCAACAACAAATTATTACACATGCATGTATTAGTTTATCTAATTATATAATTGCATAATTATAACACTATTATAAAACAGAATATAGATATGCAGATAATTCATAGATATTATATTAATATGTGACTGTAAATACCAACTTCCGCGGTTTCTAACTAATTTTGCAATCGTGCGACATTTGTTGGCTTACTTGAATTTAGATCTTGTTAAATACACTTTGGTTTATTATACCTGCGAATGATTCGTTCATTATTGCTGATCAATTAATTAAATTTGCTCCTGCATTCTGTTACGGCACAAATAACCGATTAACATATTTAAAAAAAATATATTTACTAGTAACAAAAAATAATAAGGAAGGCTAAACTTCTTATGGAAGTACTACTTGTCAGATCCGCCAGAACTCAATAATTAAAACAATTTCAAACAAAACGGATGTAACAAATTTATGCTAACTTTTTAATTTAAAAAAACATGTCGTCTTTCGTTATATTCAAAATACTTTATGTTTTTGAAAAAACTACATACAAAAGATAAATTCGCTATAACTGCGTTTTAATTGTTACTAAAAAAACCATTTATTAATTTAATATTTAAAATACAAAACTGACATAACTTCATCAATATTACTCAAATAATTTTTTTAATAAAATTATTAACGTACACGTCTATTAGAAATGATTATAAATTAACATAAATAAACTAAGCAGCCTACACTATTGTGTTGTCCTTGAATTAGGTTAGTGATTAATTCATTTAAAAATATTAGGTAATGAAAAAAAAGAATGAGCGGTGCTGTCAAGCTTTCAAGTATTTTATTAGTATAGTGTATAGTGATACAATATTATAATATGTAATATAATAAGTAGGTATAGTAGTATAAAGTATTTATAAGTATGTAGTATAATACCTATACTGAATTATTGCTATTAATGTTACCAGTATTAAAAAGAAAAATGTACATCATTAAAATATTGAACCAAATTACAAATATATATTTTTTATATTATCTAAACTCTAAATTACATAGATGGTAAACAACCTCACGCCCTGATTGATATTAAGTTACTGAAACCTATTGATATCACACAGTTTGTAAACAGATAATTTTTACATAGGATGTTAAACAGTATTCGTTTACAAAAAAAAAAAAATGTTATAAATTACACAGTAAACAACATCAAGACTCAGTATTTAGCAAATCAAAAAGCCATATTATTGTTATTTTAGTACCGTCTTCCATTACTCTATTCTGGGACAGTGTCTATTTATACTAACAGATACTTATAGTATTTTTTATTGTTCCAAGAACATTACTCTAGAGGCTTACCATGGATAGTTGTCTGCGCGTTAATTTACGCGTTACATATTCCAATCAACCTGTTTGCTTTATAAAAGGTCAAACTGAATGGATGCTTAAATATTTCGATAGAATAAAGACGTACCTATATGTGTGTTGATAACGATAGTGAAATCTGAAGTAATGTTATGCAATCGTGACAATCCTCTTTCAAATATTTTGAATCCTGATCAATGAATTATACCGAAATCTTGAATGTCAAATGTATATGAAGTGATAACTCGAGGTTTTTTTTTTATGTATAAATTTTATGACGCGATGATGGATCCCATAGACATTAGAACGTAAATGCTGCCACCGCTTTGAGCCGAGAAGTCGAAATCTCAATTCAACTGGTATGTAGTGTATCTACCCGTGCAGGCTTATAATACGCCCTTTGACAAGTCCTTTTTGTGCCGTAACTCACATTTTGTCAGCAAATCGACAGCCTAAGCAAAACAGCAAAAAAAATTATAGACATTCCATTTTATAAGCACTGGTTGGCAATTTATGACAAACCAACGCTTCAAGCTGCCGGTCTGGCAATATTTTCCAATCGCAAACCCTTTGTCTAGATTTACCTTCGATCAATAAGTAGTATTATTGATCGAAGAGATTTACTAACATTTATATATTTACGTATAGCAAGCTCCTAATAACTTTATAGAGCTTTTATATTCTGAAATAAAAACCTATTATTATTACGTGGCAGTGGATCATCTCTACTCTCAATCGGGCTAACCTGGCCCGAAGTAAAGCGTTTGGCCCAAGACCGATCGCCATGGCGAAATACTGACGAAGCCCTCTTGCCCTCCATGGGAGCCTTAGGATCTTAAACAAAAAAACAATTTTATTATTATAAACCGACCAAATTAGTAAGTGTTTCTTAAAATTCTAGTGCTAGAATTAATTACCCTACCTTTGTGTTATAATGTGATAGAACATTTTTTCCTACCTTGGAACACAAATTAAAAAATAGTTAGATAACACATTTTACGTAATCAAAAAGTTTTACCCAAACGTGTTTGTTCTGTTTTATTGTTTCCTTTAGTGAACATTCAAACATTCACAATTTTCATTTAATCGTATTGTAAGCATGTTTTTATTATTTTTCGAAACACCCTCGTGATTATTTTTACAACAGGCTCCACAGAAATTACTCTGTTGCGTAATTGCTTTGCAAGTTAATTTGATAGTTTATCTTGTTTCCTAACACATGCTCACTGCGAACAAGAAAGATTAATTAGAGCGCATTACGCATGCGTGGAATGGACCATGGTTGACGATGCGCGCCTACCTGCGAAGGTTAAAGTCAAGGCGTCCACATCCTACCACAACATTCATTCAAATTCTTACGAAATACTTATCTTATTTGACAAAGAAACATAATTTATTTCCGTAAGATTAGTTTGTAATCAATAACTCGCTACAGTGTATTGGGGGGAATAGGGACTAGAGCAGCGGTCGGGGAACCGGGGTAAATTACCCCAAATGGGGTAAAATGAAATTTTGGGGGGTAAAAATGAAACTTTTGTAAGTGAAAAGTATATAATGAAGTGAAACTTCTTTAGAATCGTTAAATTTTTAGTTATTGTTTTATTTTCAAAATTATTATGGGGGCTATAATATGAAAGATACTAAAAAGAAGCGATTTCGCTTTTTTGTTCTTCACCATGGTGTCATATCAACTTACACAAAAACATTTAGGGGTAATAATTAAAAAAGTTCCCCGACCGCTGGACTAGAAGTCTAGGTCTAGGACTAGAGGGAAAAATCTGGGATGTCACAATACTTTAGTTGGGTTGTTAGAGATTTAACTTTGTTGCGCTGAAAATGAGTTTTATTTAGTTTTTAGAATATTATATAGTTTAATTTAGTCGTCAAAGTTTTGTAACTCATTAAAGATATTAAAAAGTTAATTACCTAAAGCTAGGTACCTACCTAACAACTAAATAGTGCCAGCCCTATCGAAAAACTCAATTGTCCCCATACGTAACCTGATTAACCCCAAAGTCAAGGTGAATCGGGTCAAGCTAGTTTTTTCAGTTTTTGTGTATAATTTGTTATGAACTATGTCTAAAAACGCATCGTAACGTATATAAATATTTAAGCCTCCGGAACCATTACGATCTCCGTTTTGTTACTATAACTTCAAAAAAAATAAATATAAACATCAATGTCAAACTTAAAAAGTGTCCCGATTCCTCCCATTTTACGGTATTTAGGTACCTTGTACAATCTGACGTTAGTTTAAATAACAATAAAGTCAAACAGAGAATTTGCTCAACAATAAAGACAAGCGGCATGATCTGGAAAAAAATATATACAAAAGCATCATTCAAATATCGAAACTTCCAGAATGCCTGTAACTTAAAAGCCGACTTGTATAATATTGCAATTTAACGTAATTTACACCGGCCTTTAGTTGTATAACAATACGCAATGGCCAAAACAGCGCGTGGTCAGCTTTGCAGTGCTGTCGAAGGTGAAAGTCAAGGCCGCACGTAGTACTGATATATTGTATACCATGCGTTATTTAAATACGTTAGTCTCTTATTTATGCAAGTCTTATATGTAAATGTTCCCGTCGCTGATTTCGTAATAAAACCCTGTTTATTCGAAAATAACGATAATGAAAATGATCGAAACAGTTTTAATCTAATAATTTAGATTAATTGTATAATGCGCGTAATTAGTTTCCAAACGATTCTTTTCCGCCTGATGGCTGTCTAGAAGAGATCGCTCTTAGCGATAAGACCGCACATTGTACTTTTGATGTGAAACATCTATAGCCGCACGTAAAACTGATTTCTGGCGTGGCGACGCGTCGCCATGCGCAATCGAATGTGCGATTCTCTCCCACTCGATCCGGCGTTAAGCCATCTCTCTCGCTACACTGAGCTCGGATACCTACAGTGTATACTCCGTAGTGTATACAGTGTTGTTTACTATAGTACACTTAATCTGTGTTTTACTTGAAAACAAATTATTTTTTCGTAATATTTTATTTTATCATTATGACATAATATGTAGTTCCTATCACAATCTGTTCTTTTCTGCACTTTTTTTACAAAATAATGTCAATGTTTCACATCTGCAAGGCGTCCCGTGACGGCTCACATTTTTGATTTTTGTATTTTGTATTTAATGTTTCGCATTGTTTCTTTTGTTGGTGTACAATAAAGAATATTCTCTCTCTCTCTTTCTAATAAATTCTCCTTGGCCGTAAAAATATTGAACTTTCCAAATTACAGGAAGATACAACAACATAAAGTCAATTGTTTAATAGGGCTATTTTAGTTAATTTTATTAAAATAATATAATTGTTCAAGCCAAATGGAACAAACACAAACCTGGCCAAATATTTAATAGGCCATTAACAAAAAATATTTGTACACTTACAGATCAAAATTAATAATAAGAAAAAAAATACTTTATTTATACCTATATAATATATTATGGAAATAGTGTATCTTAACTTTTTTTTTTATTGCTTAGATGGGTAGACGAATTCACAGCCCACCTGATGTTAAGTGGTTACTGGAGCCCATAGACATCTATAACGTAAATGCGCCACCCACCTTAAGATATAAGTTCTAAGGTCTCAGTATAGTTACAACGGCTGCCCCACCCTTCAAACCGAAACGCATTAATGCTTCACGGCAGAAATAGGCAGGGTGGTGGTACCTACCCGTCCGGACTCACAAGAGGTTCTACAACCAGTAATAACTTTGCTATTAACATAATGAACCTAATTATTTAAGAACAATAAAACATCCACTAAAAATTACGTGTGAGGAAATTCTTCTGCAGACAATAGCGTGATTCATATTTTTTGTTTACCATCATTTGTAGTCTCATATGTCGCAAAGCCAGATCCCAGGAAGACTTTGTAATCACGTTCAAGTATGTCGTGCGTGAAAAAAGTCGTGGGTCATGATTACATCACGTAAACATTATATACTATGCAAATAGAAGCATCAACAACAAGGAATTTGCAAACCATATTATTATACATAACATGTTTTATAATTATTATTTTATAACACAAATGAATATTTATATATAACAGTTTTAGTACAATTCATATTGTATTTTATTAGATAGGTGTTTCGTGACTACCTGAAGATTTTAGATTATATAGTTAGAGCGACGACGTAACACTGTGGTGGTATTGGTATGTGGCATTGGCATTGCAACTCCTGGCTTAATTTCGGCCTTGAAGTATTCGCGATCTAACGGGTAAAATTGTCTGCGAATTCGCAGATCAAGGCAGGTGACATAAGTCCGACTGGTTTGGTTGACTGGTAGAGGAAATTTGACATGAAGGGTAATAAAAAAAAAGTAAAAACGTACCTACTAAAGAAGAGCTCACGGATGACTGTCACGAATTAAAAACATCATGTTTTCAAATTTATAAATAAATACGTAGTATAAATAAATATATTCATTTATGAATACATGAATTTATTTAAAGCGATAAACAAAAACAACAACAACTGAAATGTTGGAACCAGTTGTTTTTCAACGAGAGACTTTGTCTTCGTTTATATTAACGTATCGTTTTCTAGATTATTCTCTTTGCAACCAGTAATATTGTATTAGTTCCATATCAGTTTCACGTCTGTGTCTAATCGATCAATTAACGAATATTTAATTTAAACGATCATAGGGAAATATCAGATAAATCAGCGATCGATTAGTCTAGCGATCGTCTAACATACTCGTAAGAATATGTGTATTAACGTCACTTTATCCTTACCTAGTATACTCTCTAGTGTACATTTAAATTCTTCGTAAAATTACATAGATTCGATTCGCATTCGGGGTCGTGATAGAACCGAAATCCGCATTGCAGCGACAGTTCTTGTGTAGTTTCAATATTCAAATCGGATTACGTTCTTTTAATGAACACACTTAGTTTTTGTGTATTTAAGTATGTGTGTTAAATAATTTGAGTCGTAGTGGTCCGTGTTAATGACCCGTTCAAATGATATGGGTCAAGCTAAGCTATTAAATTAATGAAAAATTAATTGAATTCGGATGAATGGGAGGTTGTTTTATGCATGAACGTACTAATTGGTTGGTAAACCTAAAAACCGACCAAATCAGTTGTGGTTACCGAGTGTTACGAACCTCAAAAGTGCCAGGACACAACCAAGCTGCTGACTGAATATTTTCTTTATTAATTTAATATAACAATATAAATATAATAAATAATATTGTGTATAATAAACATATTGCGTAGATCGGATGAGTTTGACGTTTTGATATTATTTTATAGCAAATTACTTGTATAAGATGTAGCTGTTTTAATATTAGAATTGCCTAAAATAATTTAGATTAGCTGATTTATTTTGAGAACCAAAACTGCACAA
Organism: Bombyx mandarina; assembly: GCF_030267445.1. NCBI lineage: Eukaryota > Metazoa > Arthropoda > Insecta > Lepidoptera > Bombycidae > Bombyx > Bombyx mandarina. The sequence continues at coordinate 8,132,574 of NC_143208.1, forward strand.
ATTGAAATTCATGCTAACTTAAAAAACAAAAATACCTAAAACTAAATACAATAATAATCCATACACATGAGGAATCAAAAATTATTTGTCATTAGTTTTTGATGTATCGATAAACAAAAATTTTTAGTTGTATCTAAATAGTTTATTAAAGTAAACAAAGTGATTTTATGTACCATATACGGAACAACAGGCATAACTTAGAACAGAAATAAATAAAACTATAAGCTTTTGCGGCATGGTAACACTATAATTAATTTAAAACACGATTTGTTTTGTAAACACTTGTAATAAATATTCACAAATATACAATATTAGATCCCATACAAGCTCACGTGTTTACATAATACATAATAATTAGTTAATAATAGTTCAGACAACGTATCCGTCTTTCTGTTTTATATACCAATATACTTTTGATCTTAAAAGTGAGAATAAAACAAAATGAAGTGAAAGGATACGATAATTTTTAAACTTAACGAGTAACTTCAATTATCTCATCAACTTTCACCGGTTATTTTTTTTAATACCCATACGACCTGACTAACTCATTTTATCAAAAAATTCCATGTTTGGTTTGTCAATATTATCTGATATTAGAGGTTAAAGTATGAAATTGCCGATTTGTACTGAAAAATTGGAATTCGTTTTTTTTCCATTTAACATATTTATTTAATCAAAATGTCTACCATTATTATCTTTACATTGCTGTCATCTAATAGGAAGCTCATTTCTGCCTTTGCGATAGAACTCTTGTGATCTAGATTCTGTTCAAACTGTGTGAAAGCATTTTGTATTGCCTCCTGGGAAGAAAAATTTTGATCACGTAGAAAATGGTCCAAGTCACGAAATAGTAAATAAAAATAGTAGTTCGTTGGAGTAAAGTCAGGCAAATACGGAGGGTGACAAATGGTTTCTAATTGCAGTTCCTGTAGAGATAAAACGGTTTCTCGTGCTGTATGAAGTCTCGCGTTATCTTGGAGCAATAATGCTGAGGATCGATTCATGAGTCGGGGCTGTTTCACTGCAAATTTTTCTACCATTGTTCGGAGTTCGGCACAGTAAACATCTGCCGTTATTGCTTGACCAGATCAAAGAAAGCTATAGTGAATAACACCATGATGACACCGCCAAACAGTTACCATTAACTTTCTATTGGTAAGCTTTGCTTTAGGACACTCTTCATCACATGTCACAATTCGATCTATTAATCCTTCATTTCTGTACCGATTCAACAAGGCAACACTAGTTTCAGCACGCGTTTCTTTCTGCAGATCAATCAAATCATGAGGCACCAATTTTCATATTTTATTGATTTGACGCAAATAAGTCAATATTGTTGGTAAGGTAAAACAATGCCGTTAATTCCTGGGTAGTTTGGACCGGATCGGCTTCCACCATCTCTTTCAATTCATTGTTATTCACATGTGTGGATGGTCTTCCACATGGTTAGTTCTTCAAAGTCCCCTCTCCAAACGCAACATTGATATTTTGAGCTGTTTCTGCAGCGTTATTTCCGCGTCGGAACTCTTATTCAAAAATCACTCGAATTTTCGAAGTATCCATCTTTCTTATCTAAGCTGAATAAAAAAAACTACTGAAAGTCGTTAATCGAATATTGCACACTTTTTAAAAGAAGAATCTCATAGGTACTATTTGAAAAAAGTTTCACTCAAAAATCTTAAGCCATGAAGGTTCTATGTCAATCCGAAGTACCTATTACAATAAAACGGCAATTTCATTCTTTACCCCTATTATTATTGGTATTCTCTGTTTACTTAGATTTGTATACCAGAATGGAGGGTACCAAATTGCTATAATTTCTGTATTTGTATTTGGAAAAAAATAACATAAACATTATAAACTTACACATTCTTGAAAATTCTTCGTATAAATGTTCATTATTTGGTCAAAATCTAATGAAATATCTGCTAAGTTAAATATGTATAATTGTAATGGCATGAACTCCACTTGAAAAGACTGGTTTTAACTCAATCATCTGATGACATTTGAGCCCTTTGTAAGCTTGTAAAAATAGAAGTAATAGTGGTTATATCGCGTCCTCCAGGCAGACACTACTACCTTGCCTATTACTGCAGTGAAGCAGCAATGCGTTTCGGTTTGAAGGGTGGAGCACAGTAAAAACTCATGTTCAAGCGTAGCGACATTTACGTTTTTAACTTGTATGGGCTCCGGTGACCACTTAACATCATCACTTAAAGTCGTGAGCTTGTCCACGAGGTCAAGTCAGATAGCTTTCATAACGACATTAATCATAATAGCTTTCTATAATTATAAAACAGCATTGCAATTGACAAACTGACAGGCAAAACAAATTTCATTTCTGGTATGAGAACAGGGAAGGCGTTTTTTAAAAAGCCACCTAATAACATAACAATTAAATATTAATTTGTACTTTATTACTTAACCATATTAATTTGTACTAACTGTTTGAATGAAATTATATTATTATATATAAATGTAATAACTGTATTATATTAACTGTGTGTACAAATAAAGAATGCTTAACTATCAATACCAATTAAAACATATAAGGTGGGCAGCGGCTTGGCTCTGCCCCTTGCATTGCTGAAGTCCATGGGCGACGGTAACCACTCATCATCAGGTGGGCCGTATGCTCGTCTGCCTACAAGGGCAATAAAAAATAAAAAAGGTAGATTTAGAGAAATAATTAAATAAACTACTAAAATAAAAAAAAAACTTTCATAACTAATTTGTTCGTATTATGTTTTGTGAATAAACTGAATGAATTGTCAAAGTGTATCGTTTTACATTTTCCAATATTCATAAATTGAACAGTGTTCGTGTTTTACAATAGTACAATAAAACTCACAGACAACGCTTTGTTGTGGTTTTATAATAGTATAGATAAACGTTCTAGACTAGTTAACATGTGTGTGTGACCCTTTCAAGATCATATATTGTTCCGGCATCGCAGTCATTCTGGTTGTAATAATTCAGGGCAATGTCGAGGTCTTAAAAATTGTACATCTGTATATTATTATGATAATATAGTATTGTTGTGGTTTCATTCGGTTTTGAATGTATGTATTATACGTACAAACAAGTTACAGTTTAAAAGTTGGTATTGCATTTCTTAATAACAAGTGAAAATAGGTGATTAGGTAATATGACAATTTTTGGTGCCATGTTTTAGTTTCCAGTAGAAAATTCGGAGCAAATCGTTAAATATATTCATCAAATTTGGAATGAGAAATAGTTACTAGTCATAAGAAGAGATAGTATGCCCCTTCCTCGAACTGCTGCTACCATCTGTTCTAGACAGCATTCTGATTAATTTTCCTATCTTAGTATCAAGTTTCTAACAACTAATTTCTACGGTAAGGAGCGTACACTAGAAGCTACCAAGCCCGTACGGAATCAAAATACCCTGCTTATTCCAGCTTCGAATCAACCATCTGTACCTGCAGTTTGTAGAGTAGGTAAGCAAGCGTACCAACCTAAACAACTTACAACCAAATTTCAATACACAAGATTGAAGATCAGACGATAGCAGTAGCTGGAAGTAACCCAGGTCGCATGTCCTTATCTATAAAACGCGGAATCCAAATAACTAGCGTTTAAACCAAAATCGTACTGTGCTTTCATTAACAGTCCCCTCTCCAAACGCAACATTGATATTGCGAACTGCTTCCGCAGCGTTAGTTCCGCGTCGGAACTCGTATTCAAAAATCACTCGAATTTTCGAAGGATCCATCTTTCTTGTCTAAGCTGAATAAAAAAAACAACTGAAAGTCAATAATCGAATGTTGCACACTTTTTAAAAGAAGAACCCCATAGGTACCGTTTCAAAAAAGTTTTACTCAAAAATTTCAAACCATGAAGGTTTTACGTCAATTCGAACTACCTAATAAAATAAAACGGCAATTTCATACTTTAACACCTATTATTATCTTAGAACAGGAATTTGATTTGGTAACTTATTAAAAACTCACTTTTCATTCATATAAAAAATTTGTTAGGAATTGACTGCTGGTGTTAATCTATACGTATTTATAAATTGATTACTTATATCAGACGTAATAAAAAATTCACATTACCTACTACATTCTAGCATTTAGTATTATTATTGTTAAAACAATTTCATGATTTTGGGTTTAACCTCATGATAAACCTAACACGACAAACCTGGGCATCTATGTTTATCGTGTGCTTAACACGACAACAACTAGTACCATTAGCATTTAATCAAATAATAACGTGTTTCCTCTGTGCAACGTATATTTTTCATTATGGTGTCAATGCACAAGCATCCTTTATTAATTAAATTCCGTGAACAATTAGTGTATCGAAGACATGAACAAATAATTTCATAAGTTATCTAATTAAGCGGCTATAGCTCGTATGAATTAATTCAGATCGCTATCATTTTATGAACTGAAAAGTTTAACCTTGTCCCGTTTGACTCGGTGAGGGCAAACAGATCAAGGCGAATATGTGCAAGCTGCCGACACGGACCCTCTGTCACGCAGCCAACAAACACTTCTATTATTGCCTGTAACAACAGAAATAATATCTAGATATTTAGTTTCAGGGTAACGTGCCTAAATGATAACGATTTTCCCAGTATTAACTTTTTGTACAACATTACAATTGCTTAAGGACGTTGTTTTCGTAAGTTAAATATACATAAATACGTCGTCATTAGAATCGCAAAGTCGAATATCCCATATTTTAGCTTTCCAGAATCAACAGCTTAGCTTTATTATTAATTGTGTTTTCAATGCGATTACAATTTACTGGTTTGTTACTATAAAAATAAAGGAATAGCACAGTTACTCAAATTAAATAAAAGCGATTTTTCTCAGTCGATCCGAATTTAGCATGTAATCGATAAATTATATGGCTTTAATCTTTCGAATCAATTGTGATTAAAACCAATAAGTAATTAACGTAGTAATTTTTGTATTAAGTAATCTATTTTACGTCTATGTAATCTACGTAACTATACTAATATAGCCGAGTGAAGCAACTACTGGATAAATTTGAGAAATGTGTAGCAAAATTATATACCAATGCGTTATTATACATTACAACAATCTTAATCCTTTGAGCGCGAACCGTCGGTAGAACGACTCTCAAATGCGTATAAAGTGCGGAACGTCGGAATACCGATATTTCCACAGTATTATTATAGGTATTATAGGTCTTGACCTCTAAAATTATGTTGTTGCGAATTTAGCATCGATTTTTAATTTTTTTTTAAGTTAAAGTTTTTATAAGGTACTTTTTTTCGAAAATTCTTTAGGAGTTTCTACAAAATATGTAAAAATAAGCTCGGCACTAAAAGAGTTAACATTCTTATCGACACAGGGCAATATACAATGGGCGATTATTTCACACGAAGCGATCCATTTCAAACAAACCAACAAGATTTATAAAAGTAACAAATGTCTTGAAAATAATATTGTTAGTGTTCTGTTCTTATGGTTTATTAACGTGGATTCTGTTTTAATATTGATCCTTTAAACTTTACTTATTAATAACGTGCTGTATATAGGAAAATAGATGTACAATGTGCGGTTACCTGATGCTCATATCTCTAGGCGGGTGGCAGCATTTACGTTGTAGATGTCTATGGCCTCCGGTAACCACTTAACACCAGGTGGACGGTGAGCTCGTTCACCCATCTGTGCAATAAACAATGAAAAGATAAAAAACAATGCCAGGGAGGGGCACATCTAAGCCGCTGCCATCCACCTAATACTCTCTACTCACAAATAACTAATAGTAGATAAGAGTATCTTTCTGTTGCTCCTTATAATAGAAACTGTAATCTAGACTTACAATTATATTTCGAATAGGTACATTTGAATACTACTTATAAAAGGACAAACCCGAAATCCATACAAACTTGGGCCTGGCGTTACAGTGCTAGAATTTGGGCATAAGTTACAATACCTAAGAAGGTTTCATGAGCCCAATTTTCAGGTCTCCCAGCAATGGCCAAATTGGTAAAATCAGACAATGTTTACATTTTAGGTTATGTTTATTGTTCGAGATATTTTAATAAAAACGATATTTTTGAGGCTGTTTCCTACTAAATATGAGTAATTTTTTACGAAACCTGTTGCAGCAACAGGTTGCTTTGAAAATAAAAATGTAACCTGTTACGAGAAATACGCATTAGGTTGTTTACGAAAACGAACGAAAGCCAAAAATTAAAAACAACGTAATGCGAAACGCGCTGCGCACGAAATGATTTTTTAAGGGATTTTATGACCTGGTAACTAAGACCTTTAGGTCAGTCTTATTTTAATTTTAATGAAAACTTTTTTATATGAAAAACTATATTTGAGTCGTCTATTATCAAAGGCGGCAATCTGTACATTTGGACAAAAATTTTTTATTGATATGTCAATACAGATTTATTTGAATATAATCGTCTCCTTCAAAGAATACGGTTCAAAACCTGCATTAAATAAAGGTTAATAGTTAACCTGTTATTTATCTAAGATGTCGTTCCGAAGAGTTTTGTGACTGCCAATGGAATACAAAGTCAATAATTCGTTTTTCTGATTTACCAATCATTGTCCAAAAGTCAGATTGCCGCCTTTGATAATAGTCGACTCATTTATATGATAACTTTTTTATATAAAATATAAATAATTACGTGCTCCCATATTATCTCATCACATTTCATTTCATTTTATTTCATGCCTTTTAATTTTTATTTTTTATTGCTTAGATGGGTGGACGAGCTCACAGCCCACCTGATGTTAAGTGGTTACTGGAGTCCATAGACATCTACGACGTAAATGCGCCACCCACCTTGAGATATAAGTTCTAAGGTCTCAGTATAGTTACAACGGCTGCCCCGCCCTTCAAACCGAAACGCATTACTGCTTTACGGCAGAAATAGGCGGGCGGGAGGCGCGGACTCACAAGAGATTCTACCAGCAGTAAAATTATTAATGTAACTACACCATAGAAAAACTCAAAGTACCAAATCGACTTTTTCATGTTATATTTAAGATTGCCAGTTGAAAATATTTTGAATTGCCGCAGTTGCCGACATGATTTCGTGTCATAACTAAATGGCACAGTTATTTATTTCTTTTAATGATTTTTGTTAGTAGATTTTGGTGCTTTACGTTACGTTATTCAATGAGATTAAGTTTATAGTCTGGCCAGCGAATCATGGCTCAACTAGATAGCGGCAATCCAAAATATCTTCAGTTGGCAACATTAAAGATAACATAACACGAATGCTATAAGGTCTTGTACCATTGGCCGTAAAGTAATTAAAAAAAAAATACTTAACACGATTTAATACATTTGTGTTTTCCTATGGCTTATTCACATTAATATAAAAATTCAAAACTATCCTTTCATGCTATATTTAATGTTGTCAGTTGTAGATATTTTGAATTGTCGCCATTGTAAGTAGTTGTGTCACGATTCGATGGCCATACTCTATTTACATTGATTAAAATACCTATAAAAACAGTCATTTATCCTAAAGCAAAAGAGTATTAATTATTTTTTACACTCGATTTCCACTAAATCGATCCTATTTTATGGATGCTCTAATTCTAATCCGCACGTTTGTGGAGCTAGTTACGTATATTGAAATAACTGTTGCAGATGTTTACAAAGATTGTTTAAAACAAAAAATTGAATTCAACTTATTTTCTATACTTGGCCATTGCCAATGAAGCTAAGATTTCAACAGGTTAATTAAGCAAAATAGACGAATTTTTTGGTACATATCCCATTCGTGTAACGCTTAGGCCCAGAATGGGGTTTCTCCTTTCGGCTATGAATATCTGCAAATGCATAATTATGCTCTTTCTCTCGAGCAACTAAAAAGATATTATGAGCACATTAACATACAACATGTGTATTATTACCAAACAAATTGAAAATGTCTACAAAATGTATATAATAATATCGTATCTTAGAAACGAGTCAGTGAAAAAGTCCATATATTTTTTTTGCATTTAGCAACATTATAACATCCGCCACTTCGCAGGTGCCTGATAAGCGTTACGTGTGAGGTGAGTGTGACATTGTATTTTGGTTTCTAATAACCATTCGAGGATCTATTTCGTTTCCTGTTTGAACGTAACATAGCCTAGTCAGAGGTCAGTGTTTATTTCATCATTCTCGTAATCCTCTAAATAAATTCAATGTCAAGTGCGGGGGAGTCGTGCGACCCGGGGCACTGCGCTTAGGAGGACGTTGTCTAATGCTCACTGGGGCGAGGTTTGTTCGCATAAAAAATCGAGTCATGCACGTAAACATTGCGATGCACATTCAGGCTAAGGTCTTTAGCTGCGGCCTGACTAGCCGTCGTGCGCGCCATCTTGCAGCGCGACGACGAGTTTCTAGCACATCGTGATGCTCATAACAATTTATGTAAATTATTAACATTAGCCAATAGAACAATTATCTGAATTTAAATTTGTTTTATCTGATATGATTTCTGTACTTTGTCGATGTGTTTGATCACGGAGCACCTGATGTTCATAGGTTGCCAGAACACATAAACAAGACTTTACTAATAGAATTCGAATTTGAATTTGATCTTCGATTTTTTTAAAAATACAAATACATTTTTCAATTATACATTAGAACAAAACACTATAAGTACGTAGGCGCATAATCATAGAGCATGAATAATAAGCAAAGGAGTAGTTGAACGTACACAGCAATTCTTGTTGACACATAATTTATATCATTAACTCATTATTTAATTAGAAGCATTGTTTGGCATTGTAAAAATCATGAACATTTGTAATTACGTCAAATTACATAATTCAGGCTTACTAATTACGCTCGGCCGTACACAGAGAGTCACGGTCAATTTAACTGTCCGACACTAGTGATAACCCGACATGTATGTAAATGAGAAGATGTCTTTTATATTAAAATTATATTCAGAGTAAATGTACTTCAAAGTACTTCAAATACTTCAAAGTAAACGGGCAGGATATCAAGCACAAATTTTAATTTATTAAAAAAGTACAAAAGAAAAGTAACTTTAATATCGTGTTTAGTGAGTCAAGTCTTGTTTTACATAAACTTTAGGTTATTTTACTTGGCCAACTCAATTTAATTTTATCATTGTTATGTAGTATCAATCTATGAACGCACAGGAACCGATCTAATTATAAGGACCCTGATTTTAACAAAAGAGTTACCTCAGCTGAGGCCTTGACTGTCCACTTCACTTTAGTTTAAATTTTAATTGATAATAAACTAATCGAGTTTTAGTGTCAGAATAATTGTTTTTATCGAGATTACTCAGTTTTTATAATGAAATTATTATTGACAATCAATTGGGTCAATGGAAATTCATAAAACCTTTTACGTTTTTATATTAACCCTTTTTTATGGTATGTATATTACATAACATTTTTATTTTTTCATTTTAATGAAGCTATGATATTTTTGCTACGATATTATTGTATAATTTTGAACAAACACTGAATGCGGTAGCTGTGGCCTTCTTTAAAAATGTATAAATAAATTATTTCAATCTAGTACATATGTAACGGATCTTTGATTAAATTTATTCAAGGTTTGACTCGAAATCTGAAAATTTACTGTAAATGAGTCAAGGGTCAGGCGATGACAAACGCGCTGCTTAATAATGGGCTTCAGATCGACGGCGTCTAAAACTATAAACATTTTACACATCAATTTCTGTACAGAAAATAATGGTCTTCAAAATAATGATGAATAATGGACGAAAATTGTATTTACGGCGAGTTGATTATTTCTCAATCATAATACACAATTATTCAATTATAAAATAAAAACTAAATTTAATGAAAAACTAAATTAAACTAGAAAAATTAAATTAATTTTGGCAATGAATGAAGTATACCTTAAATTATATAGCACAGTTAGTAAATTCGAAAGAAAAACCTGCAAAGTAATGTTTAGGTTTTTTATTTATTTATTGCCTTTGTAGGCTGACGGGCTTACGGCCCACCTGATGGTGAGTGGTTACTGTCGCCCATGGACTTCAGCAATGCCAGGGGCAGAGCCAAGCCGCTGCCTACCGAAAACATAAATAATAACACAATAAAGGTTTTCAACAAAGGTTAATAACACAATAAAGGTTTTCATAGAAGGGATGAAATTATTGTTTCTTACAATCTGTTGAATAGCTGTTTATAGTATAGAAATCTCATTTAAGTCACATGTCGAGTCATTTGAACTAAAATGGTAAAATTATGAATACGGAACCCCGAAAAGGAAAAAAATATACCAATCTAGGTATATTTCATTCGTATACGTACTACCTATTGAATGCTTGTCCACGTACGAATTATTTTATTTATAACTGAATTGAATTACATCTGAGTCAGCAGCAACTGTGAAAGTAAACAAGTCGATTGCGTCATTAATAATAATAATAAAGGCGTAACGAAGTGCTCTCTCAATGGCAGTCATCTTTAAGCTCTACTTCGCACCAACTTCAAATAATTATAATAAGATTTTGATTAAAAGTTAAATTTATTTTAATTTATTTACTTAAAGTATTATTACCTGCATTAAGCTTATATAAAACAAAATAAGGAAACACTAAGCTACCCAACTGGTGGTAGGACCTCTTGCTTACTGATGGTATGAACTCTTGTAAGTCCGCACGGGTAGGTACCACCGCCCTGCCTATTTCTGCCGTGAAGCAGTAGTGCGTTTCGTTTGAAGATTGGGGCCGCCGTTGTAACTATACTGAGACCTTAGAACTTTTATCTCAAGGTGGGTGGCGCATTTACGTTGTAGATGTTGATTGTCCATGGGCTCCAGTAACCATTTAACACTAGGTGGGCTGTGAGATCGTCCACCCATCTAAGCAATAAAAAAAAGGCACCGACTGTGCTTATGACCGTAAATAATCTATGTTATTTATTTTAAAATCCAAAGTAATTAATGAGTCCCGTCCAAAGGAGAAACCCCATTCTGGGCCTAAGCGTTACACGAATGGGATATGTACCAAAAAATTCGTCTATTTTGCTTAATTAACCTGTTGAAATCTTAGCTTCATTGGCAATGGCCAAGTATAGAAGATAAGTTGAATTCAATTTTTTGTTTTAAACAATCTTTGTAAACATCTGCAACAGTTATTTCAATATACGTAACTAGCTCCACAAACGTGCGGATTAGAATTAGAGCATCCATAAAATAGGATCGATTTAGTGGAAATCGAGTGTAAAAAATAATTAATACTCTTTTGCTTTAGGATAAATGACTGTTTTTATAGGTATTTTAATCAATGTAAATAGAGTATGGCCATCGAATCGTGACACAACTACTTACAATGGCGACAATTCAAAATATCTACAACTGACAACATTAAATATAGCATGAAAGGATAGTTTTGAATTTTTATATTAATGTGAATAAGCCATAGAAAAACACAAATGTATTAAATCGTGTTAAGTTTTTTTTTTTTAATTACTTTACGGCCAATGGTACAAGACCTTATAGCATTCGTGTTATGTTATCTTTAATGTTGCCAACTGAAGATATTTTGGATTGCCGCTATCTAGTTGAGCCATGATTCGCTGGCCAGACTATAAACTTAATCTCATTGAATAACGTAACGTAAAGCACCAAAATCTACTAACAAAAATCATTAAAAGAAATAAATAACTGTGCCATTTAGTTATGACACGAAATCATGTCGGCAACTGCGGCAATTCAAAATATTTTCAACTGGCAATCTTAAATATAACATGAAAAAGTCGATTTGGTACTTTGAGTTTTTCTATGGTGTAGTTACATTAATAATTTTACTGGTGGTAGAATCTCTTGTGAGTCCGCGCCTCCCGCCCGCCTATTTCTGCCGTAAAGCAGTAATGCGTTTCGGTTTGAAGGGCGGGGCAGCCGTTGTAACTATACTGAGACCTTAGAACTTATATCTCAAGGTGGGTGGCGCATTTACGTCGTAGATGTCTATGGACTCCAGTAACCACTTAACATCAGGTGGGCTGTGAGCTCGTCCACCCATCTAAGCAATAAAAAATAAAAATTAAAAGGCATGAAATAAAATGAAATGAAATGTGATGAGATAATATGGGAGCACGTAATTATTTATATTTTGTATAAAAAAGTTATCATATAAATATAATTTTTCATATAAAAAAGTTTTCATTAAAATTAAAATAAGACTGACCTAAAGGTCTTAGTTACCAGGTCATAAAATCCCTTAAAAAATCATTTCGTGCGCAGCGCGTTTCGCATTACGTTGTTTTTAATTTTTGGCTTTCGTTCGTTTTCGTAAACAACCTAATGCGTATTTCTCGTAACAGGTTACATTTTTATTTTCAAAGCAACCTGTTGCTGCAACAGGTTTCGTAAAAAATTACTCATATTTAGTAGGAAACAGCCTCAAAAATATCGTTTTTATTAAAATATCTCGAACAATAAACATAACCTAAAATGTAAACATTGTCTGATTTTATCAATTTGGCCATTGCTGGGAGACCTGAAAATTGGGCTCATGAAACCTTCTTAGGTATTGTAACTTATGCCCAAATTCTAGCACTGTAACGCCAGGCCCAAGTTTGTATGGATTTCGGGTTTGTCCTTTAAAGTTAAAGTATTTAACTGACTTAAAAACCTCTCATATTGAAGATCCTCAATTTTCACGAACGAACCCAAAGTATTTTATGGATAAAAAAACAGTCTCGTCATAGTTCATTTAAAATAGTTATTATTATATATGGAGTTGGAAAAGCGTCCCGAGCGGCAAACGAAGGGAATCTGTTCTAACTTCATACAAATTTGAGTAAGCTTTTACGCGATCGAGAATTAAAAAAAATCGTACTAAGCACACAGACAGATGTACAAGAATTTAATGTTTATTTTCATTATATCTTCTCTTCTCTATATATAAAAATGAATTGCTGTTCGTTAGTCTCGCTAAAACTCGAGAACGGTTGAACCGATTTGGCTAATTTTAGTTTTGAATTATTTGTGGAAATCCAGAGAAGGTTTAAAAGGTAGATAAATATGAAAATGTTCAGAATTAAATAAAAATAACAATTTTGTTTTTCCTTTCATGTGTCCCCCGTCGGACGGATTCCTTTTGTTTGTTTTAAGTTTATGTTATAAAAAAGTTTAGTCTTTTATTTATCGATTGAGGCACTACGATGTCTGCCGGGTCAGCTAGTTTGAAATAAAATAAATAAATAAAGAGTGATTATGCTTCTACTAAGCTTGAATGTAGTAGTAGTAATACAAGCTGAGGGTACAAAGAGCCACGAAGGGTTTTCAAGGACACGACCTTCAGCAATGAAGTATTCGACTAAGAAGAAGAATACTATTACTACTTCCGATCCGTACCTCGTTAAGCTACTAAGCTGAACGAGGTCAGGATAGGATTCCCGTGTCTTTCGAGTCAATATCGTGACGGGTATCAATGAAATATGGCTAATAATCTTTTAAGCTAGGACTCTGATTTATAAATAACGCATAGCTTAGTTAGAGGTCAAAAGATTTGAAATTTGGTAGAAGAGGTAACACTTGTACTTCGTAAATGTCCCGTCTCATTACATCTGACCAGGCTTTGCAGAACCCTCGTACATATTACGTTTTCAGTCAGCGCCTCGAACAAGCTGTTTCACGTAACATAGTTTAGATGAAGCCTTCAATGTCTTTTTTTTATTGCCTTTGTAGGCAGACGGGCATACGGCCCACCTGATGGTGAGTGGTTACCGTCGCCCATGGACTTCAGCAATGCCAGGGGCAGAGCCAAGCCGCTGCCTACCGCTTAATACTCTTCACAAGCCTCGTTTGAAGAAGGACATGTCATATTTAAAAAATTAAATACGTTCAATCAATCGTAACGTCACTAATACCCTTACGGTTTAAAATAAATTGGCCAAATAAACTAAATTCGCCAAAACCCGAGTGAGTATATCTTTGAAAAAAATATAAAATGACAATCAAATAAGGACCCTGTATAAGCACTAGGCAATACTATTTGAAGCTCAACTCAAGATTTTTGTAATGTGTTTCTGTAAATATAGTTTTAATTTAAATAACATAATTGAGTTGATACACTCGCCTTTTAATATATAGGTATATGATGCTTATTGAGTGGATTGATCATGTTTTATATAAAAACATAAAATTTTGTTTTATAGTTTCGTAGAATATTAGACTTCGAAGAACTAAATATCAATAACATTCTGATTTTTCATTCCTTCAAACATTTTATTATCAACTTGTGTGTATTTTACAACAAAATTATTATAATGAACAACGAAATTACTTGTTTCCTGTCTTACAAGTTTTAGCTTTTCATTTGCAATAATATTCCACGTTGTGTAAATGTGCGTATTGTTTTATATTTTATTACAAAGGATTTCGTCTGCTCAACCTGACAGATTTTTTGGATAAGAAAATCGAAACGATAATTATCATTCGCAAAGCATTTATACGTACGTTTGTTATTGTTCTAATTTGTAAGTATCCGCATGACACCTAATGATTTATCGATCATGTATTATAACACTAAACGTTGCTCGATTGTAATAATTCTTCTTGGGGATATGGGCGTTAAGGCAAAAACTTTGCTTGGATATAACCAAGTAGTTTTCGTATAGGATGTTGTACACGGAATATTGTTAGCACAAAAATGTGACAACAGGAACTAAAATTAGACAACTGAGTCACTTTGTAACTAAATTTTTTACTGATATTTTTTTCTGATTAAAATTATATTAAAGTAACTGAATATATTATGATTATTTTAAGAACCCATTAGGAATCCAATTACACGAGACAAAACCACTCAAAAACTCTTTGTTTGCTGAACCTATACGATTATTACTTTAATAAATAACAGCGTTTAAAGGAAATAAAT